>NC_143021.1:117040718-117375718 GCF_055824585.1 Amblyomma mixtum
TACCCCCCCCCCCCCCCCCCCCTTAACTCTCTTTGTGTGTTCCCGTCACACCTGTGTCCACTTCGGACCACGTGGGCCCGATCAAGCAGCTACCGTGAACATTCATCGAGGCCGACAACCCCGCGACGGCGGTGGGAAGTGGGATGCTTGGAATGCCCCTTGCGAGCCTCAGCGGATTAGTGTAGCAGGAATTTCATGGGCCATTGTCAGCAGTAAACCCAGCGAAATTCCTTGAACGGAGGTGACCACTATAGAGGCGAAGGCCGGGGACGCGCCGGAGTTATTGTCCGAGCGACCACACCAGGGCGACGAGCCGGCGCCGGTCACGCTGGCGGATAATTGAAGAATTCTGTGGCCCCGACTCGCGTTCTGGGCATTCGGCGGGGAAGCAAGTTTATTCACCTGCTGGAGGACTTCGGGAGATTCCTATCCCGCAGCGCTGGATGGGTCAGCATCTCCTCCTCTCATCAACCAGCTGCGAGAGAGTGAAAAAAAACCCGCACCTGCCCAGCCGTGGGCGGTAACAAGAACGTCCCCTTTGGTCCATCCGATTGGACAGTGTTCGTCGACCATTATTCCCCAGCCAGGGATCTGGGGAAACCGAACGATATTTAACTCGGCCGTGAGTGTGGCCGAGGGAAGCCTGCTAGCTCCAGTCGACTACGGTTGACGAAGACGTTGCCCTTCCACTGAGAGCCATTCTCAGTCCCGCTCTTGTAAATATTGTAAATATGTGAATACAGTTTTTCCTTCACTTCCCCTACTCCCCGTCTCCGGCCCACGTTTCCTTCCTCCTTCGGCACAGCGGCGGTGCTCTTGGACCCGATGCCTGGTAGGACACGCTACGAGCACGGCAAAACATATCAACTGGTGGGCAGCGGCGGGATCGTCCACGCTTGGTCCTGGCTTCAGCAGTGGTGAGCGCTTGACTTTCTTTGGGAATCTGCCAGGCTGATAACTCTGGAAATTTATCAGTACCTGTAGATTAATCTTCTGCACGTGCTCGCTAAAGCATTTCACGTAGCAGCTTATTGTTGAAAGTCCTCGTTCGGAAGTTGCCATGGATTTGAGCAAACTAAAGAAGCCAGATTTGATTTTGCTGTGTGAAGAGCTGGGTATTGAGGTCGGGAAAGGTCGCAGAAAGCCGCAGCTGATTGAGGCTATTGAGGAGTGTGGTGTCAAGGACGACGAAATTGCGGAGTCCTGGGAGATCATTCAAGAGGGGATCAGGAAGGCTAAGGAGGAGGCCGACAGGGTTGAAAGGGAGCGCAAGGAGGAGGCCGACAGGGTAGAAAAGGAACGCCTGTACCAAAAGGAAGCAGCTAAGGAGGAGGCCGACAGGGTAGAAAAGGAACGCCTTTACAAAAAGGAAGCAGCTAAGGAGGAGGCCGATAGGGTAGAAAAGGAACGCCTTTACCAAAAGGAATCCGAAGAAAGGCAACTTGCTTTAAAGCGTTTAGAGTTGCAAATTGCGGAGACAAAGCGCACCGAGAATAATTCGACCAATAATCAGGAGGTCTCGACACCTAGAAAAATTAAAATCAAAGATCTTCTACAGCCTTACAAAGCAAATGAGGACATCGGGTTGTTCCTCGTAAACTTCGAGAGGGTTTGTGAGAAAGAAGGAGTACAACGAGAGACCTGGCCGCAGAAAATATTGCATGTGCTGCCTTGTGAATCGGCCGAAATTATTGCCAGGTTGTCAAAAGAAGATGCTGATAACTATGACAAAGTAAAAGCAGCGCTTCTCAAGAAATACCGACTATCAGCGGATGCATTCCGGCGCCGCTTTAGAGATGCCAGGCGGAAACAGGGCGAGACGTTCCAAGATTTCGCATACAAGTTAAAAGCCGATCTCATTGAGTGGCTGAAAGCGGAGGAGGCTTATGAGAGTCGCGACATGGTCATTGAAGCAGTCTGCCTCGAACAGCTTTATGGTTGTCTGGGGGAAGAAATGCGCTTGTGGGTGCAGGACAGGCCAGAAAAGAAAACCGTAGAGCGCGCGGCAGAACTTGCTGATGAGTTTGTGGCCCGTCGGGAATCTGAAAGAGCACGTGTTCGGCCCATGTCTCAATCTGACAAAGATAGTCGGGCGCGTTTTCCAGGAAATGAGGGAATTAAGAAAGCAGCGAGAAACATGTCGTCGAATGGTCCTCCCGCACCCAAAAACAAAGATGCTAGCAACAAGGAAGACGCTAAGAAGGAAAAGGCTTTTGAAGCCAAAAAGCCGATCGTATGTTTCCGTAGCCGAGAGCCCGGACACCTTTCGACCGGCTGCCGTAACACAAAACTTATCTTCTCATTTCTGGATAACGAGGACGACAACTTCCGATTGTTGCAGCCCTATCTACGGGACCTACAGGTTAACGGAAAACCATGCAAAGTTCTCCGCGACTCCGCTGCAACGATGGACGTTGTCCGCCCAGAGTATGTTAAGCCAGGAGAATTTACAGGTGAATGTGCCTGGATACGGCAGGTAGTGGAGGAGAATAGCGTATGCTTGCCCATCGCCCGTGTCGCAATCGAAGGACCATTCGGGGTGCTTCACACCGAAGCAGCAGTGTCACAAAACCTGCCCAAGCAGTATCCTTACATTTTTTCTAATCGTTCGGATATGCTGCTCAGAGAAAAAGGCCTTAGTTTTGGCGATCACGCTGTCCAGGCTCTCACTCGTGCAAAGGCTCGAGAAATCGCAGCGCATGCCAAGCGCCTGGAGGAAGAGGGCAGGAATGAAACTTTGATCCAAGAGCATGTCCAAAATGACGAGCCAGACCAGGACTTACTCACTTCTGGCACAGGGGTAAAAAGTACCGATAGTAGTGCTGGCTATGGTGAGTCTTTCGAATCAGGCGCAAGTGATGAGCTGGGGCTAGGAGAGGGATTGAATACGAATCTAGTGTTGCCCCACTCGGATGGCTTTCTCGAACTCCTTCGTGTGGACAGAGAAACGTTCGCCGCTGAGCAAGAGGGCTTTGTGAGAAAGTTGGCAGTGATACAACGCTAGACGATAATCAGCGAAGGGACCTGGTAGCTATTCTGCGAGAGTTCGGCGACCGTTTTGTAGACCAGCCCGGGAGAACGAGCTTGATGGAACATGACATACAGTTAACTTCTAACGAGCCCGTTCGGTGCAGACCTTACCGTGTCTCGCCTAGGCAGAAAGAGATACTGGCAACAGAGATACAGCGGATGCTAGACTCAGGACTGATAGTGCCATCGGAGAGTGAGTACACATCCCCGATCATATTAGTTGAAGCGCCCGGTAAAGATCCCCGGCCCTGTATCGACTATCGTCGTCTGAATGAAATCACTCGAGATCAGAGCTACCCGATTCCAAACCTGGAGGAGAGGGTCGAGACCATAAGTAGCGCTCAGTATGTCTCTACGCTAGATCTCACTAGAGGGTACTGGCAGGTGCCTCTGACTGAGCAGGCGAGCCGATTTGCCACCTTTATTTCCCCCTTGGGAACGTTTCGCCCTCTTGTCCTTACCTTTGGCCTCAAAAACGCGCCGTTTTGTTTTTCCCGGCTTATGGACCGGGTCCTGCAGGGCATGCATGACTACGCACTTCCGTATTTGGATGACATAGCTGTCTACTCAAAGAGCTGGGAGGAACACCTGTACCATCTAAAAGAAGTGTTGACACGGTTGCGAGAGGCCGGCTTGACCGTCAGGGCTACGAAATGTCAACTGGGGAGAGCGGAAGTTACTTATTTGGGCCATGTCGTCGGACGCGGTTACCGGCGTCCGCTAGAACTAAAAGTAGCGGCGATATCTGAATATCCCAGGCCAGGCACCAAAACGGACATTCGTTCTTTCCTCGGGCTAACCGGATACTACCAACATTATATCCGAAACTTTTCCGAGCTCGCGAGCCCCCTCACGGACAGCTTGCGAAAGAGCGAACCTGTGAAAGTCGTGTGGGACCTCCCCAAGGAACGCTCATTTCTTGCCCTCAAGGCAGCCTTGACTAGCCAGCCCGTTTTACGAGCCCCTGACTACGAACGGTCGTTTGTTCTGCAGTGCGATGCCAGCGACCGCGGTATGGGCGCCGTCCTCAGTCAACAGGCCGAAAACGGAGAGGAACACCCCGTAGTATTTGTTAGCAGGAAGCTAACGCTACGCGAGCAGGCGTACAGTGTGTCGGAGAAGGAATGCGCCTGTCTCGTATGGGCAATCCAGAAGTTACAGTGTTACCTGGCAGGATCTCGGTTTACTGTGGAAACCGACCACTGCCCTTTGACCTGGCTTCGGAACATGTCAGCTAAAAACGGTAGACTCCTTCGTTGGAGCCTGGCGTTACAGGAGCACTCATTTGACGTGCGTTACAAAAAGGGACGAGATAATGGCAACGCTGATGGCCTCAGCCGAAGCTTTCCCGTGTAATGCCCTTTCCTGACTCCCCAGACGTTATTCCGCTATGCAAATTTGTATTTTTTTTTTTGCTTTAGCGGGAATCGTTTTTTTTTCTGTTTTGTATGTGTTCAGCAGCTCCACCTTCCCTTTGTGCTCTCACGGGAGGTGGCTTTCTGTGACAAAAAACCGTGCTACGGCACCCCCCAAAATTTTAGGAAATTTTCCCTTTTGGCTAATCAAGCTCTGTGTATTCTGGTTTGGTCAAACATGTCAACTTTCGGAGGAGGACGTAAATTTCACGCTACAGCTCATTTTCTCTAAAGAGGTTTTGTTGACCGAAAACAGCTTGGCAGTTCTTGAAGTCGGTTTGGCGCTTTCTGCTTGTTGGGCTTTGGACTTTGCTGGTTGAGACCGTTACAGTTGTCAACGAAGCAAGAAGAACCTTTGGGCCCAGCTGTGACCAAAAGCCGAACGGACACAACTCCAGGTCTCTGCGCGCAGCAGCATTGGCTGCAACCACTACGAGACCTCTTCGGGCGGCGGACGTGCTGTTGTGTTTCTACCCCCCCCCCCCCCCCCTTAACTCTCTTTGTGTGTTCCCGTCACACCTGTGTCCACTTCGGACCACGTGGGCCCGATCAAGCAGCTACCGTGAACATTCATCGAGGCCGACAACCCCGCGACGGCGGTGGGAAGTGGGATGCTTGGAATGCCCCTTGCGAGCCTCAGCGGATTAGTGTAGCAGGAATTTCATGGGCCATTGTCAGCAGTAAACCCAGCGAAATTCCTTGAACGGAGGTGACCACTATAGAGGCGAAGGCCGGGGACGCGCCGGAGTTATTGTCCGAGCGACCACACCAGGGCGACGAGCCGGCGCCGGTCACGCTGGCGGATAATTGAAGAATTCTGTGGCCCCGACTCGCGTTCTGGGCATTCGGCGGGGAAGCAAGTTTATTCACCTGCTGGAGGACTTCGGGAGATTCCTATCCCGCAGCGCTGGATGGGTCAGCATCTCCTCCTCTCATCAACCAGCTGCGAGAGAGTGAAAAAAAACCCGCACCTGCCCAGCCGTGGGCGGTAACAAGAACGTCCCCTTTGGTCCATCCGATTGGACAGTGTTCGTCGACCATTATTCCCCAGCCAGGGATCTGGGGAAACCGAACGATATTTAACTCGGCCGTGAGTGTGGCCGAGGGAAGCCTGCTAGCTCCAGTCGACTACGGTTGACGAAGACGTTGCCCTTCCACTGAGAGCCATTCTCAGTCCCGCTCTTGTAAATATTGTAAATATGTGAATACAGTTTTTCCTTCACTTCCCCTACTCCCCGTCTCCGGCCCACGTTTCCTTCCTCCTTCGGCACAGCGGCGGTGCTCTTGGACCCGATGCCTGGTAGGACACGCTACGAGCACGGCAAAACATATCAGTAGGTTGCAGCATCTGACGTCGGTCCGCTGCTGGTCTTAGCCTACAAATGGTTTCGCATTAATAACAAATATCTGTCAGCTCTCCGTCTTCTTGCGTTATTAATTGTTTACTCTATACTGAACGCAAACCCCAGATACACCAAGACAGAGATGACTGTGCGACGTATACATCGCTTATCATCATCATCAGCCTGACTACGCCTACTGCGAGGCAAAGGCCTCTCCCGTGTCTCTCCAATTAACCCTGTCCTTCTTTGCCAGTTGCGGCGACCCTATCCCCACAAACTTCTTAATCTCATCCGCCCACCCAATCTTCTGCCGCCCCCTGCTACGCTGTCTGTTTTATTTTACAGTAACAACGGGATGATTTTGTTCAGTAAACAACAGCTCAAATGGGGGCGGACGCCAATTCGAGAGCAAGCAGGGAGAAGCGCTCTTTAATTTCCTATTTGTTTCGGTTTAATTTTAGCAACGTTAGTTCCGAGTCATGAAAGTGCAGGTAGAAGAAAAATGAAGAGAAACACATAAGCCCCTGGCACTAATGAGCCAGTCAAGCACCTTTTACTTTCTACACTAAAGTCCCTCAATAATTATAGAGGGACCTTATTCTAGACACCAGAGGGACACCCTCTCGTGCTTCCGTGCCGTCTGCTTAGTTTCAATGCTACTGAATTTAAAAACTAAATCATCATGTGGTCCCGACAACCTTCCTAACGTCTTCCTGAAGCGATATGCTGAATCTGTTGCAAAGTTTCTAGCTATTATATTTCGTATTTCATTACTTCATGGACGCCTACCGAGCGACTGGAAGATAGCCAGGGTTGTGCCAATACACAAGAAAGGTGACCGTGCATTATTACAAAATTACCGTCCAATATCACTTACATCATCATGTTGTAAACTAATCGAACATATTATTGCAAACCAGATTAATGAATTTTTAGATGCGCGCGCAGTCCTCTCTAATTTCCAGCACGGGTTTAGAAAAGGATACTCAACAATTACACAGCTAGTGACAGTTATACATTCACTCGCTTCATGTCTCGATAACAACGGCCAGATTGATGCAATATTTCTTGACTTCAGCAAAGGTTTCGATAGAGTTCCCCATGACAAACTGATATTAAAACTCAGACGCATTGGCCTCCCGGAAATTTTGATCACATGGATATCAAATTATTTAACCAATCGCTACCAATTTGTCGCAGTTAATGAGCAACAATCAGGTTGCCTTCCAGTCGGCTCTGGCGTGCCTCAAGGAAGTGTGCTGGGGCCATTATTATTTTTATTGTATATTAATGACATTACCACTGAACTTGATCCGAATGTGCAAATCAGGTTGTTTGCGGATGATTGTGTTCTCTTTCATGAAATAACTTCAATTGACGACCAAATCCATCTTAACTCCTCTCTTGCTAAGATTTTTGAATGGTGTGAAACATGGGACATGCAACTTAACACTGATAAGACCGTCTTTCTTCGCTTCTCTCGCAAAAAAGCTCCTCTTTCTTTTAACTACAGGCTAGGTTCGTCGCCTTTGCTGGAAGAGACTAAATATAAGTATTTGGGTGTCACACTTACTAACACTTTATCATGGAATTTACATATAGATAACATCTGCTCTTCTGCACTCCGCAAACTATACTTCTTAAGACATAAGCTTAAAACTTCTCCCCCTAGCGTAAAATTACTTGCTTACAATTCACTGATTAGACCGAAACTCGAATACGCATGTGTTGTCTGGGATCCGTTTACTAAACACAATATCACCCGCCTAGAAAAGGTACAGAGAAAAGCTGTAAGGTTTATTTACTCTAAATTTTCCCCGTATGACTCACCCTCTGAAATAATGCAGGTTAATGGTATTCAATGTCTTGCACAACGAAGAAAAAATTTACGTTTGGAATTTCTTTACTTGCTTTGGAAACAAGAATTAGCTATAAACCCTGCCCCATATCTGTCGCTTTCAACGTCGAGGTATACACGCCACCATCATCCTAATTCTTTGACGCCGTATTTTGCACGAACAGATTTATTCAAGTTTTCATTTTTTCCTCGCACAGTAACGGACTGGAATGATTCTTTATTGCCTTTCGCCACACTTTGATGTTTACTAACTTTGTTATTATTGTTTTGTTTGTCAATTTACCCACCCTGCTTGGACCTGTATAAGGTTTGCAGTATTCAATAAAGAAAGAAAGAAAGAAAGAAAGAAACCAAGGTAACAGCTATGCACGACGAGATACTCCTTCACTTCGTATTGAGGTTTTTAAATGGGATGCTTTAACTTCTTTACTCTTCTGTATATTGAAAGCCCGTGCCATCGCGCTTCTGACGAAGCTTGTCTGTGTTTCGAACAGCACTGGCGCGCTATTGTCTGCGACGTGCTTGCCTGCTTCCTTTGATACTGCTTCTGCCTTTACATCAGTTAACTGAACACCCAGCCTCATGATACCTCCGCTGTGATATCTACGTGCTGTGTGGCCTTTGAGCCTGGCATAGGATACATTGTGAAATCTTGTTTGCGATGAACTGTGCGGCAACACCGCTCTTTTTATTTATTTGTTGCTGGCTCCCCTCGTTTTCGTTCCCGTTTCATTAAAGTACTCATCACACTGCGTTTATGGGCAGCAAATATCTTCATTCAGAGTCACAGCTGTCTGTTCTTTCCCCTACTCATCCTCTTTCCACCGCACAACATTCGAACCAGCGGATGTTCCCCTCCTCCTATAACTGAGATTACGTCAAAGCGCAGCCCATTTCTGACTTACGCTCGTTACGAGCGCTTTGCCACATCATTTTATTGCATTCTCTGCCGAAACACTGGCAGGATTTCCGCCCGTACTGCGTTCAGCTGGTTCGATTACAACATTGCAGCTTCCTCTTTAACGCGAAATTTGTGAAAGGCCCGCCTGTAGGCGCGAGGGGCACCCGTACTCAGTCACTCATCTCAGAGCTAGCGAACGAATAGCAAGATGCTGCGAACTGCAGCACGGCACATGGCTTTCGAATGGGATTCCATGTTCCTGGAGTTCCAGCATGTGCGTTGTAAATCCATTGCTTCGCAGAAGGCTCAACGACTGCCGTTTGGAAAACCTTTCAGCGAAGTGCCAAGAATACCTGCGCTGCCTTTACTGGGAAGTTCCTGGATATATATGCCACTTGTTGGTAAGTCTTCTTGCGCCTTCCAGAAAGGAGTGCACTTTTAAGGGGAATGCTGCTTTGTTTGGTTTGTTGGGGTTTAACGTCCCAAAGCAACTGAGGCTATGAGGGACGCCGTAGTGAAGGGCTCCAGAAAATTTCGACCACCTGGGGTTCTTTAACATGCACTAACACCGCACAGGACACGGGCCTCCAGAATTTCGCCTTCATCGAAATTCGGCCGCCACGGCCGGGATCGAACCCGCGTCTTTCGGGTCAGCAGCCGAGCGCCGTAGCCGTTGAGCCACTGCGGCGGGGCTCTGTTTATGACTTTCCTACTTAAATTCAGAAACGATGCAACATATGTTTACCTCTATGTTTGTAAATGACCGCCTTACGATGATTGCCAAACGGGCGGTGTAGAAATTTGTAATAAATTAATAAACAAATGAACAGTTGCACTACAGATGAAAATAATTCTGCATAAGTCTCCCAGTGTTCATCCGCCACCAACTTAATACTGGCAATGTATGCCGCATTGAAAGATCTCTTCTCAGCCTTCCGTGTGCAGGATCAGGATATGAGCTTTTTTGTGCAACTAAAAAGAGACACGAATGCGAAAAAATTATTCAAACTTAGGCAGCCTCGTGTTAGAAATGGCTTCCTAACTACAAATGGCAACAGCGTACTCACAATCAGTATTTATTTATTTATTTTTTTTTATTAGTACCTCACAGCCCCGAAAAGCATTGGGTGAGGGGGGCAAATCGAAGAAAAAGGTATATACAGATGGAAAAAACCGTAATATCGGTACAAGAACGCGGTACGAGTCAAATACAAGAAAGGAACACGAAATTTATACGAAACGGAGTTAAAATAACATCAGACACGAAAATAGAGAGAAAAAAAGCGAAACACGAACATGAGAAAAAAAAAGCAACCAGGGGCAACAGAAGTGGTAAATGGGAAAACAACGTTAAGAACAAATGAAACGGTCGTACATTTCGAACATCACTATGGCAATAAATGTATACAGGATCAATGAAAGAGATTATGTTGTTAGGAAGATCATTCCAGAGTTTTATTGCTCTAGGTAATGGAGAGGAATTAAACGACAGGGTCTTCCCATATATCCGGTTGAAGCTGAGTTGATTGTGTAAGCGTTGTGAAGAGCGGAAAGGTGATTCCAGAGGTAACGACGAAGGACAGGTGGGAACATATTTATGTTCAGGTATGTCAGGTATGTTTAATACTGCAAGTTTTCGGTCAACAGTGACACTTTCCGAGACAACCTTTGCGTTGATTTAGCTTCCCAGCCTCTCAATATATAATTTCAAAACGCGCGATATACGCAATCCGAATTAACCGACGCATATGCGTTTAAAAGCTATGTAAGTGATCATCGGCGTCAACCAAAGCATGTTATCAGAGGCTTCAAAGGGCGTGGCACATTAATTTATGCCAGAGGTAGCAGTGATCGCTTATTGGAAACCTAGTCTAAGGACGGTGTTAATGTTTGTGAATCCCCAATTGAACACAGCGAATGGGTATGACTTATAATGTCATTGGTTATTTGGAAGCATTGAAGGGAGGCATTAGCGTTATCAGATGCTTCTGTATGAGACATAGATAGATTTCAAAGCAGGCTACACATGTACTTTAACGCCAAAGGTAACTTCTGTTTTGCATTCAAAAACTCGATATTCAAATGAATCAGATCTTGTAAGTTGCCTGATCACAGCCTGTTAGCGCTGAAGTTTGATACGTACACACAGGGAGACAGACATGGGCAAGCGGTGCTACCGAAGTATTTATTCAGTGAAACTCGTACGCGTTTTATGCGCATCCTCAAGCACTAGACGCACAGCATCAGCGAGAAAACAGCTGGCAGATTACCAGTCCATACCATGGAATGCAAGCTCTTTTTATGATAATGAGATGAAAGGTTAACTGACGCAGTTACTCCCAAGTGATGGTATTTTGAGGGCTTCAATTCTTTCTTGTACCAGTTGATCCCTGCGTCCTTGCAAATCTTCAGCACCTCCGAAATGACACATGTATGTACACTGACAGCCAGATCGACCGCGCTTCTAAAATTCTGAAACATGAACTTAATTCTGAATGAATGTATCTATTTGATTGCTGAAGGTAATAGCAGTCGTGCATTCAACTGCTATGAAGGCGCAGATCTGTCGTATATTTGTAAGCAGAAGATATCAGTTGGTGCTATGCATCTAATACTAACTTTGTTGCTTTTTGCGCATGCTGCAAGGCAGACCTTCGGGCCAATTGAGAGCTCGTAATGTAATAATTACAATCATGACAATTCGTCACTGCGCAAAATTGCGCGAAACTAGGAACAAGTGTATTCTAAACTTTTGCAGTGTATTGCAGCCGCAGTGTATTCTAAACTTTTGAAGGCGGACTCTTGAAACCTAGCGATCAAGACAGGAGGGTTGCTTGTTGGGCGAGTTGATGATCCATAATAGTAGAGCAGCGCGTAACAAGACAAGACAAAATGAGGAACACTGAACGACTCGAGCGCTAACTGTACACAGTTTCTTTTTTGCCTTTGCCACATATAAATACATGAACCACAGCATGAAATGAGAAAAAGCCATCAACTAAGCTGATACGAGCAATACAACTGAGCCTTTCGCTGGTTGCCATCGATTTAGAAAAGCGAGATCTTTTGCAGATAGTGCCAGTGATGCTACGCTCACACACTCGTTGCCTGCACATGAAATATTCCGAGCCCCAATAATCTCTCAAACATGCTTATCATTGTGGGGGTTGATAATTTGGCTCCTTTCAAGCAGGGGCACGCACATCTTTGGACGGCCCCGTTCCTTAGAATGGATCTTGCAGTGGCGACAGTGCTGGCTTAAGTGCCCAATTCGCTCTCATTAACATTGTAGTCATGTTCTTTTAACAAGCTATTTACATATCTCTCTGTATGTCCAATATAGCCATGGCCACAAGACAACGGCACACGGTAGAAAACACCCTCTTCATCGTTGACAAATCGTTGCTGATGGTTTATTACACATCTTTTTTTCTCTTGGTTACCGCACGGTTTTGTCTTTTTGCAAACCATAGACAGTTTTATGGGCGCTAAAATACAACTTCAACGCCTGCTCGTTTTCCTAATTTCTTTATGTTGTGGGAGGTCTGATGAATCTAAGGGATGACAGCTACTTTCTTGATCCCTCACCCACTCTACCCTCTTCCTGTCTGTTAACGTTACACCTATTATTTTTCTTTCCACAGCTCGCTGTGCTGTCCTTGATTTAAGTTTTACCCTTCTCATTATCCGCCACGTTTCTGCCCCTTAGGTGACTACCGGTAAGATGCAGATGTTGAATACTTTTCTCTTGAGGAATATTGGTAAACTGCGATTCATGATCTGAGAGAGCCTGCCAAATGCTCTCCACCCCATCCCTATTCTCCTTGATTTCCACTACCGTGATCTCAATCTTCATACACTACCTGCCCTCAGTAGACGTATTCCCTTACCACTTTCAGCATTTTGCTACCAACTGTAAACTGCTGCTGCCTTACGAGACTATGGAACATTACTTTGGTTTTCTGCATATTAATTTTTAGACCCACACTACAGCTTTGCCTGTCTAACTCATTGATAACGTTTTGCAGTTAATCTCCTGAGTGGCTTTGCACGGCAATGTCATCAGCCAATCGCAGATCACTAAGGTATTATCCGTTGATTTTTGTCCACAACTCTTCCGAAACCAGGCCTCTCACTACCTCTTGTAAACAGGTGGTGAATAGCATTAGCGAGATCATGTCTCCTGCATGACTCCCTTTCTTATTGGAATTTTATTTCTCATTGTATAGATGTGTATGGTAGTTGTGCACCGAATATAGAAATCTTCGTGTTTTTACATAAGGCTCTTCTACATCCTGATTCCGCAATGCCTGCATACTGATGTTTCGACTGAATCAGAGGCTTACTCGTAATTTATAAAGGCGATATATAGGGGTTGGTTACATTCTTCACATTTCTCTGTCACTTGATTGATCCTCACTCTATTAGCAATTACCTTTATAAATAACTTATAGGCAACAACAGACCGTATGCTCATTGGTGTGTAATTTTTCAAGTGCTTCACGCCTCCTTTCTTGCGCATAAGGCTCGCATACAGAGCAGCTAGTTTTTCTTGCACATTCTCCCTCCTCCCTTCAACAGATCTGCTGTTACCTGATCCTCATCAGCTGCTTTCCCTTTTTCATTGCTCCTAGCACTTTCTTTACTTCTTTCTTCTTTACTGGCGGGATGTCCCATGCTGTGCGCTGCTGCCTCTCTCATTAACGTCCTGATTACGTTGGCTACTGTATAGACTTGTGTAGAAGTCCTAGGCAATTTTAGCTATCTTGTCCATATTGCTAATCGCATTGCCCTCTTTATCTCTTCACGAATACCTTTTGTTTCTGCCTATGCCTAGTTTCCTCTTCACCACTTTTAAACTATCTCCTTTCTTTAGAGCATGCTCAATTCTCTCTATATTAAACTTCCCTATGTAGGCTACACTGCGCTTATTGATTAACTTTAATAACTCTGCCAGTTCTATTCCACCTGTAGGATTTTATACGCTTGGATGCTTTAATTATTTCTTAATCAGATCTTTCGTCTCCTGAGATAGCTTGTCGGTATCCTGTCGAGCCAACTTACCACCTACTTCTACTGCAAATTCCGTAATGATAGCTGTGCTTATCTTCTATTGCTAGATTGGTAAGGACTTCGTCTTCAGTTAAAGCCGAATAGCTATTTTGAAGCGGTATCCTGAATTCCTCTACTTTCCCCCTGACCGGTAACTCGTTAATTTGCTTCCGCCTAACTAGTTTCTTGCGTTCCCTCATCATGTCTAGCCTAATTCGAGACTACCATTCTGCGGTCGCTACAACGCACCTTTCCGCGGACCACCACATCCTGCACGATGGCAGGGTGGCGCATAGTATGAAGTCTAACACATTCTTAGTGTCGCCATTGGGCTCTTCCACGTTAATTTCCTGCTTTCTCGTTTGCGAACGTACGCATTCATAATCCGAAAATTATTTCTCCCTGCGAAACCTACTAATTAAATAAACCCCCATTCTATTCCTATAGCCTATCCCATAGTCGCCTACTGCCTGGTCTTCAACCAGCTTAAGATTCCCTACCTTGCGTTGAAGTCGCCCCCAGTACAGCGTTCTCTCTCTCTCTATGTGTGTGTGTGTGTGTGTGTGCGTGTGTGTGTGTGCGTGTGTGTGTGTGTGTGTGTGTGTGTGGGTGTGTGCGCGCGTGCGTGTGCGTGCGTGTGCGTGCGCGCGCGTGTGTGTGTGTGTGTGTGTGTGTGTGTGTGTGTGCGTGCGTGTGCGCGCGTGCGTGTGGGTGTGTGTGTGTGTGCGTGCGTGCGTGCGTGTGGTAAATAGTCTGAAAGGAATGGGTGCTGCAGTTTGTAATAATACATATTTTATCTCGCATTTTTGCAAAGATCCATAGAGC
This sequence comes from Amblyomma mixtum, assembly GCF_055824585.1. Taxonomy (NCBI): domain Eukaryota; kingdom Metazoa; phylum Arthropoda; class Arachnida; order Ixodida; family Ixodidae; genus Amblyomma; species Amblyomma mixtum. The sequence goes on from NC_143021.1 coordinate 117,055,143, forward strand.
ATAGCAAACGATTTTAACAATTTGTTTTCGGTTGTGTCTTCGGTAGCTTGGACTTCAACTACCGACTTCTAGTGTGATAGAATCGGGTTTTCATCCTACTGTTGCTGAAAGTGATTTGACGTCCTGTGTAGTTAGCCTTAAACATAGCAGATCTGCAGGTCAGGAGCATGCAGTTTCAGACTACTGCAGGAATTTTCGATTTATCAAAGATATTTTGTTAGGTAGTATAAACAGTATCATATTAAGGGGTGTAATACCAGTCAGTGTTGTCCGAAAATAGGAGATGCTAAGATATTCTGTAGAAACATATATGTTTTAATCTTTCCAATTCAGTTCTCTTATTACCTCTGTAAGCAGGTGATGGAAAGTTGTGAAGATATCGTGTCTCCTTGCCCGGCACCCTTCCTGATAAGGGTTTATCCCTTCCCTTTACATATGAATAGATGCGCACGTACAAAGGGGCAACGCATTGTCGGTCCTGGAAGATAATGAACAAGCATAAGTGTAATAATTAAGTGCGTCAAAGAACAACGAGAGGATGGTAACATCCAAGCTGAAGTAAAGATGAAGAAATGGTAGGATATGGGATGCGAAACAAGATAGCGGGTGTCCCTTGGGGTGATGGAGTGGATTCTATTGGAAGGCAGTGCAGCCGAGCGGGGTAAGGTGGGCCGGCGGGATAAGCAAGATTGCGTGGATAAGGAGGCCTCAGCTGGAGCTGGACACGGCCAATGCGAGTTCAGTGGGAGAGTCTTTTTATGTGCGATGAAGCTGAAAGTAACGATGTTTTTGAAAAAATGACGCATGGTCCTTTATGGTAACGGAGTGGATTCCAAGAGAAGGCAAGCGTAGCAGGGGGCGGCAGAAAGTTAGGTCGGCGGATGAGATTAAGAAGTTTGCGGGGATGCGGTGGCCGCAGCTGGCGAAGAAGGACAGGGTTAATTGGAGAGACATGGGAGAGGCCTTTGCACTGCAGTGGGCATAGTCCGGTTGATGATGATGATGATTACGGTCCCGTATCAGCCTTGGTGAGAAAGATATCTCAGCAATGCAGAAAGTGCTTCTTCTTCTTGTCCCTGTCTTTTAATTGCGCTTTGCTTAGTTCAACAGATATCTCAGACACACCGGGCGACTTTCTTCCCTCCAGGTCGCTATGACAAGCGTGACATCAACAAGCGTGCGTGGCAGATGTACCGCCGCTACGGGCCCGTGGTGGCCGAGACGCTGCCTGGGCGGCGCGTGATTGTGCACCTGTTCGACGCCGACGACTTCCGCACCCTGTACCAGGAGGAAGGGAGGACTCCGTACCGCATGGGGGCGCATCCTTTCAAGCTCTACCACGACAGCAGGCCGCAATACTTCGCAAACCCTGGCATAATCAACGCGTAAGAGTGTGGATTCTCAAGGAGTAAATAGCTGCATGTTGTCGCGCGCATCGCGCAGAATAGTAAGAATTGAGAGAGAAAGCAGAAAAAATAAACAAAGTTACGGGACAAAGCTTAGCACAGGACCTAAGCCAGGACGTTTAAAAATCAGATCAGTTAGCTTGAACTAAGTATCAGCTGGTGCTTTTCTGGGCGCCTTGTCACGCGTCGTCCATATTATTTTAATTTTATTTAGCTTCTAGTGACTTCTAGAGGAAATGAAATATCTACTTCCCATTTTTTGTGTCAGGATGGGAATCAGATACACTTTGTTACTTCTACATGGCCCATTCCTTTTTAATATCGGAGAACCCATTTAGACATCTTTGAGTCCAGAATATTCCTTACAAGTGCCGTGAATACTTTGCAAAACAGGCAGTTTGCATTCGATATTCGCTGACAGTGCGGCTTAAATCTCCCCTAGCAAGAATTTTTGAAAGCGTCTCGTAAAATAGGGATTCCTCTCTTTCTGGGGAAGAAACGTTTGTCACATGCCCTCTTCTAACCCTTCCTTCTCTGGCCATTCTAAGCACACTATAGCCTAGGCGCTTCGCCACCGACGGACGGCAGCACATTAAACGTCACTGTTCGCGTAATTATGTTCTCTTTTCATTTGCTTCTACACTTTTTTTATGTTTCTCAAGACAGCTACCTCGAGCCACAGCCCACATGATTCGCCGCAATTTGACCACACGTAATTCCTGATTCCGTTTGCCTGTAGTTTCTGCGTGACAACGCCTTATCGTACCTGTCGAATAGCCGTAACGAAACCTATGCACTTACCGGCAACCATTTGGTTTCAGCGAGTTGGTGATGAGAGATAGCTTATGAAAAGCAATGCTTCGAGCTAACAAGGACGAGAACCCGCAGTGACAGGACGTACTGTCTGTTGCAAAAGTTTACAGCCCACCGCGCCATTGAAATAAACGGCGCGGTGGGCTGTAAACTTTTGCAACAAACGGTACGTCCACTGCGTGTTTTTAATGATCCAGGTTGTACTACAAACACCCCGAGTTTTTCTGTAACGAAGTTTTTTTACTGGTCGAGAGGGACGTCACATCATCAGCACCGCCAAATTTTAAAACATGAGGACTACAATGTTTTAGTACCTTCCATTTTATTGTCATATGGGATTATACTAAACCCTCTGACTATTCCACCTTAATTCGCCCATTTTTCACCACTAACCAACATTATCCACCCACTAATCCTCACTAATGCACGTGAATATACTATCTCAGTTGGGCGTGCTTTTAAAAATTGGGAGGGGGAGGGGGGGGTCCTTTTGAACCGGAGAGAGAGAATCAACTATATTGAGAAACTGGTCGACTTCTAAATGCTGTCGCATCTTCTGCTTTAAAGATGTGGCTAAGAAGGCCCAAAACGCCACATGTAACTTTTGGTTACATGCCACTCTCGCCACTCTCAACGCCACTCTCATACCCTCTCTTTAACGCCTCACTTTGCAAAGACTAACCTATACAAATTCTCCTTTTTCCCTAATACAATTGCAGATTAGAATAGTTTGCCTGCTTCTTCCCTCCAGTCTTTAGATATGCTGGAATTAGGTATTTAATAGGTATGAAATGTTGCCTCTTGTCAGTTCTTTGGTGTCGGTTTTGACTGTGTCAGTTTTTTTTGTGCTTATATTTTATGTGCAGCGTTTCAACTGGACTACGCAATGTGTTGATGTGTTTTGTAACTTGTGCTGTCATGCTTTTTTATTTTTTTTTAATTTTATGTAAATATATGCCACTCCTGCTTGGGCGCTCAGCCTGCAGTATGTTCAAAATAAAATAAATAAATAAATAGTTGGTTAAACATGACTTCAGTGGCAGCGCACGTAGAAAAAAGGGACGGTATGGGACACAAGAGTAAATAGCGCTGACTTCCAGCTGCTCAGAAAAGGGGAAAAGCAAAGCGGAAACGACACTCGTCGTGATGTCAGAGCATAGCACGAGGAACCTAATTCCGACCCTCTAAAAATCTGAGTTCTTTCTGCGTCAAAATGACCGATGGCATGCTCACACACTTATCCCCCACACGCGCAATCTTCACCGCCTCGATTATTTCACCAACTCCCTGGTCCTTATGGTAAATATCTATCATGCATTGATTACATGCTGGCACGCATGGCTTCTTTCCATGCTGACGTCCACAGAGTTGCACTCTCGAAACTGCGGTAAAAACTGCACGCGTAAACACACACACACACACACACACACACACACACACACACACACACACACACACACACACACACACACACACACACACACACACACACACACACACACACACACACACACACACACACACACACACACACACACGCACGCACGCATGCACGCACGCGCACACACACACACACACACACACACACACGCACGCACGCACACACACACGCACAAGCACATGCACGCACACACGCACACGCACGCACGCACACACACACACACACGCACACGCACGCACGCACACGCACACGCACACATAAATCGGCACTTCAACTTTGAAACGTTCAGAGCTAAAGCCTCAGAATTGTAATGTGATCAGTTTTGCAGGCTGTGAATTACTGCGTGGCCGGCAAAATAACACATTCCGAGTGCAAAGCAGTATTCAGCCTTTCCAAAATGCACGTTAAATTTATATAACGGTCTGTTAAAACTGGTTAAACTGCATGCTCTTTGCAATGGAGTTGCGGCAGTAGAAGTTGAAAAACTTCGTAAATCTCAAAATTTCATTCAAACGAGGTTTCTTCAAATGGTACTTCTCTATGTACTTTAAAAAGATCAAAGTCTTAGCAAGCTACCCCCGAGTGTATCTGGTTCATCTTATATTTTTACAGCGATAAAATTAAATCTAATCGAAAAAAAAATCCTCAGGTTCTTTCAAGGACGTTCTGAACGCTTAGCAACTACAGTGCCTCCATGTTCTGGACTGTAAATGACTCAGGATAACGGGCATTGAAAGAAACATTTCACGCCTCTCCCGCACTGCCCTAGAGCTTCACTTTGAGGGAGAGCGCGCCTTGAGGGGGCGCAGGCACATTTTTGACCCCAGGCTTCCTCGAAGTTTATCATTTGTTCATTGCTTACGCTCTATCGCGCGACTTCTCACCTCACTTCTCCTTCCCGAAAAACGAATTGCTATCCTCTCTACTATTAGTTTCTTCCTTGTGCTCTACACCTCCTTTCACCCCCATTTCTCCCTGTCGAGGTTGCACCATATATCGGACAACTGACCCATATCAGGAGAGGGCTCATGGACAGTCCCAAACAAATGCTAAGCGTTCAAAGACTACTCTCGCAATCAGTAGTAGAAAATATTGGCGCCTCTTTGCCGTACGATGCAGTTGCCAAATTCCCAGCTCCGTTGGTAGATATCATAAACCTATAGAGGATGCCACTCTGTCTTTCTGCTGCTTATTCTAAGAAATTATCCCAGATTTTTCACTGGGCAGATGTTGTTGCTTTGCTGATGTTATATATAGTCTATGATTTCCGCAGTCAAGGAGAAGAGTGGCGCCAGATCCGCACCATGTTTCAGTCAAGCTCCCTCCGGCCTCGAACAGTGCAGACCTATGCCGACGGAATCGGGCAGGTTGTCAGCGACGTCCTCGACCTGATAGCAGCCTCCCGTGACGAAAACGGCGACGTGCCTGGCTGCGACTTCATCATGAACAGATGGGCTTTGGAATGTAAGCACGATACCAAGTATGTTTACCCTGGCTTGAAAAGCAATTCATTCAATATTCTTTTGGTTAGTGCTTCTCCTCATTAAAATGGCTATTCGCAACCGCACAAAAGTGTAGTAAAAGATGAGATGCAAGAAAAATGGAGAGAACGAGATCGGCTACGCGTGCAAAATATAGATATTCTTCATCCGGAGTGCCGAAGCTGCACTCACTTGCAAACGAGGCAGACACGCCTCAGAAATAGCGTTTCGTAAATGCGAACAGCTTTCTCATGCCGGGGAGGAATAGAGATTCGTTGCTGTAAGGTCGTCGCTTGCACCCGCTTGTACGCGTTTCTTCTGCTTGTGTTTTTTTTTTTTTTTTATAGAGTTACGCCCGAGCCGCTTCGCCGGGATGCCGGGCGTCCCGGGCGGGGAGGAAACTATTGTCTTTTGTATGCTGTTTCGAGTTCTGTTTCGTACAGCGGTACCCCCGAGCCGTGTCGGCGGGGTGCCGCGTGTCTTCGGGGGCGGAACTTTTGTTTGTCTGTTGTTTGTCGTGCGGAGCGGGCCCCCTGGACGGACCGCGCGTTCATCACCCGCATTTTGAGATGTTTGTTTCCGCGGGTGAACTCGCACTTTGCGTGGAGTGAGTATTGAGTGTGCAACTGGTTTAGTTGGGTCTCGTTCTAGCACCGACATGTAAGGCGCCGTGTGTCCCCGTAGACGGCGCCGCTTCGCGCATGTGCGGGGCTCCGGACGCCTTCGACAGACCACACCTCGCACATCTGTTAGGTGCCTGGGTTTGCGTTGTTTTTCTTTGCCGTATGTCGCAGCCACTGGTCGTAAATTTGCGCTTCTCCGCGGGGATGGGTATCCTAACCTTGCGGACCAAGGCCCAGACGCGCCGGCGCCCCAGCCCCGTCCGCGGTACATGGATTCCCCGAAACCGGGGGAAAGCGTCCTTGGTAATATGAGAGCACTGAACGAATACATGTTTTTGTAGAAGCCCAGCCGCGGCCGCGAGCTCTGAGCGGGCGGCAGTTGAGGTCGGAGCTGGGTAGGAGACGGACTTCCTCCCGCATGCTCGCTTAGGACGACGGATTGTCTTAAGTCCAGGGGCGGCCCAGCTCAGTTATTCTTTTCTATGCTGCTGTCATCATTATAACTGTACTGTACATTTTTGTTGCAATCAAGTGTTAATTAAAAGTGTTCTCAGTTAATCCGGCGGAATCGAGAGGTTCTTTGGGCAAAGCAGGGAAACGGGACCTACTAAGAAGAAAGAAGAAACAACGAGCAACAACGAGTGAAGAAGAGAGAAGGAAAGAAAGAACAACACCATAATTGTTTTACTGTTGCCCTTCCCATTTTCCCTTCCCTTCCCAAAAAGTGCTTATCACCAACACCACCTTGTTGGTGATAAGCACCTTGGAAACCAAATGAACGCTTGCTGACCGGAATAGCTTCCAATACTTCCAGCCAATCAATTTTAGACAACGGATTCACCTATACAATACCGGCGACCACGGCCACGAAGTTCTTCTTCAGTAAAAATGACAGACAAAAGGATTGTGCAAATATCGGGCAGTTCGTATTTTTCGAGTGAGAGAAGGAAGCGGAGTGGGAACTCGACACTATAACGCGAATAAGTAGGCATGGCACTGAATAGCAAAGTTAAATCTCTTAAATGGGACCGTTCGCCATATAGCAAGGAAAGAGCAGTTCGCAAATGGTAGCGAGGGGCTGGAAGTATAGTACGAGAATATGTCTATTTAGGACAGGTAGTGACCACTGATCCGAATCATGAGAGGGAAATCAAAGATTAAGTTGTCAGATAGCAGATTTAGTAAACAGCTATCCCGTCATTCATGACATATTAACCGAAAATGTTTCATTAAACAGGTTTAAGAAAACACTGAAGGGATTATTCTTAAAGGAAGACTAGTGTGCCATGTTTTGATGTTTTTCTTCCTGTTTTCAATTTTATGTTTCATGTGCTTCAATTTCGATAGTTTACAGGTATTTTATGTTTGGAATTGTTTTGTTAACATGCATTGCCAGTAGAAGTTGCTGCAATTATTCTTGTACTCCGTTCCTGTACATATTCTTGCACTGTAAAAAAAATATAACAAGGGGGTGGGGGGATACAGTTTCATCTAAGACATTTCTCTGCATGTAAACTCTGTTGTAAACTCTGCATGAGGGTCAAACCGCTGCTTGCCACAGGGTCGCGTGACCTCGTCAGGCACTTTTCCTCCTTTTGTGACGTCCCCCAAGACAATAGTTTTGTATTATTGTCTTGAATAAAAAGGATTGATTAATTGATTGATTGAAATAACTAGAAGAATAAGAATGGGGTGGAGAGCATATGGCAGGTTCTCTCAGATCATAAATGGAAGTCTCCTCCCCTTTTCTTGGTTTTTTCACTTTTCACAGGCGGCTACGGTTAACTTTGCGTGGCCAACCACCCTGAGTTGCGTCATATGAGTTATAGTTGAGGTCTACAGCCGGCCTGGCCGGAACTTGCTCGCAAATTCCTGTCCCGTCCCCTCGTTGGGCTCCGTGATGGGATTCTGGCACCATGACCGAAAAACTAAATTTTTATTGCTGTTCCTCTTTCCAAACATGATCGCTCTCTCAAAAAAGGGCGGAGCGATGCAGATGACTTTTTACAAAAAAGAAAAGTCCGTTTTCCCAAATACCATGTACACGAAGTATACCATGTACACGAAATAACGAAGTGCAGGATAAGTAAGCAAGAATCCTATCCCCCTTCCTTGCTTCAAAGTGTTTGACAGAAGCTTTGGGCATAGGCTACAAGGTATCAAAAATGGCCACCGGCGGATTATTGCTCGAACTGCATGTCAACGTCCAGTACTCGAAACTCGCAATCATTGGGTATGTAGGGAACATTCCTATCTCCGTGACTTCACACCGATCTCTGAACACTGTCCGAGGCGTAATATCTGAAACTTATTTTGTTGACATCACTGAAAAAGAGATGCTCGAAGGGCTGAGTGACCAAGACGTCATAGACGTTCACCGAATGAAGATCCGGAAGGACAATAAGGAAATAGACACAAAACACTTGATCATCACGTCAAACACCCGCACACTGCCCGACACAATCGCAGCAGGATATCTGAAAGTTAATGTAACACCATGCATAGCCAACCCTCACAGATGTTTGAGTTGTCACAGGTTCGACCACGGCTCAGAGAGTTAGTTACTGCGGCCGCAAAACTTGCGCGAAATGCGCCTCTAAGGATCGCCATTCTGACGAATGTGACGCTGACCCGCGCTGCGCAAACTGTGAAGGAGACCATGCTTCATACTCCAGGACGTGTCCGTCCAGGAAGAAAGAAAAAGCGATACCCACCATGAAGACCAAGGAAAACATTTCATTTAAAGAAGCGAGAAGGCGTTTTGTGCTCACCATCACTTTCTCCTTCACACCAAAACCAAACCTCGCTGATGTGGCGCGCAGGGGCGGAGCGCCGCACAACACTCCGGCACCTGCCGAGGCTACTTTCACTGAGCCCATGGCAGGGCCATCCGCGCCCCAGCCAGGGACAGCGAAGGCTGCTCTGCCATCTCCAAAGCAGGGAGTGCCGGTCCACAGGTCGGCACCCCGCAGGATCCCCCCCCCCCCCCCCCCCCCCCACGGGGGAGGCATGAAACTCACACATCCATGCCTTCTCGGTCTTCGAGCCCCACTGGCGAGGTGATGGATACCTTTGCAGCGGCGGAACAGCTCTCTTGAGCGAAAAAAAGACAGGGCCCTCATAACGGGCCCAGAACAGAAGTAAACCTCCTTTCCATTCCCGCCCAAAAGCATAAACATGACGTTTTTAGTTCAGTGGAACTGTACAGGGCTCTTGAGGTATTACAGCGACATAACACATATTTTAAGGTCAATGTTGCCCGTCTCCAGGAGACTTCTTGGTCCACAACATGAAAATATCTTAAAACATTATAAATCTTTTCGACGTGATCGTGAACAGGCAAATAGACTCTCGGAAGGCGTCACAATTGCTATTCAAAGCGGCGTCCCCGCTGAAGAAATCAAACTCAAAACAAAACTTGAGGTGGTGACGGTCAGCATTGTGAGCTACACAACAATATCAATCTGTTTTGTATACCTTCCTTCGCATTTGAGATTAACAGTCCGTAATCTACAAGAACTTATCCATGAGCTTCCAGAGCCATATCTGGTAACTGGCGGTTTTAATGCTCACTCCTCTTTTTGGAGAATCCAACGCTGTGACGCTAGGAGTCAAATGATGGAAGATTTTTTTATCACAAATAATGTGTCTTTTAAATACAGAAAAGGCTACGTACTATTCCCTGACGCCTAGAAAAATGAGCTGTTTAGACTTGTCTTCTAGTTGACCATCTGCTTCAAGCGATTTTACATAGAATGTTTTAGACTACCCGTATGGGAGTGATCACCTGCCAGTTTTTTATTAGCCTATCATCCTCATCTGCAGTAATCCTAACTAAACCACGACGATGGAAGCTCCATCTAGCTGACTGGGCATTGTTCACTGAAAAACAAGTTTAGAAAGCATTTTCTCAGACACACTTAACGTATATGGACTAAATGAAATTCTGGTTTGGTTTGGTTTGGTTTGGTCTATGGGGTTTGACGTCCAAAAGCGACTAAGGCTATGAGAGACGCCGTAGAGAAGGGATCAGGAAATTTCGACCACCTGGGGTTCTTTAACGTGCACTGACATCGCACAGTACACGGGCCTCTAGAATTTCTCCTCCAAAGAAATTCAACTGCCGCGGCCGGGATCGAACCCGCGTCTTTCGGGTCAGCAGCCGAGCCCCATAACCACTGAGCCACGGCGGCGGGATCTAAATGAAATTCTCATGAAGTGTATCGTCGATGCTGCACGCCTAGCTATTCCCCAGTCTACAGGAGTGCTCCGCCAAAACTACAAGGTTTGGTGGGCACAAGCATGTGTGTAGCAAAAAAAAAACAACAAAACGAAGCCTGGGGTATTTTTCGTTGCTATCCAAGTGATGCGAGTCTCAATAATTTGCAAAAATGCAAAAGTTAAAACACGATATAGATATGTCGTAATGCCGAAAAAACTTCTTCGCAATGTTATGCGTCTTCCATGAACCACACAATAATATAAAATCACGTGAAAGCACGTTATAAAAATTAATGGCAGCTACTCTTCATTCACACTTCCTCTTCTGACAGACCCCGGTGTACATACGAGCATTAAAGAACAAGCAGACATTTTGGGTCATCATTTTTCAATACTTTCTAGTTCCTCACACTACACACGATCATTCTTAAAATACAAAAACACAATCGAAAAACAAAGGCTCCCGACGGCAGGCAGCACAAAGGAGCCCTGCAATAATCTGATTACACTGCAGGAAATTCAGAGTACTGTCTATAGGTAAACAAACACCACCAAGCCAGGATGAAATTCACCATGAAATACTGTCCCATCTATCTGGACCATCTGTAGAAGTTCTGTTAAATTTTTTTAACAAAATATGGGTTTAAGAGATAATACCAGCAGCTTGGGAAAAATGCATTATTGTTCCATTCCTAAAATTAGGAAAGCCATCAACCTGCCCTGGTAGTTACAGGCCTATAACGCTCACAAGCTGTTTTGCCAAATTTTGGAAGTGTTCTCAATATTGCGTTAATGTTTATTTTAGAGTCCCGTGAACTGCTTGATGTCCAGCAATGTGGTTTTAAAAAATCATGCTCCCCAGTTGACCATCTCGTCCGCCTGAAAAACACGGTCCGAGAAGCGTTTATATACAGGCAACACTGCCTTGCAGTCTCCTTCGATATGGAGAAGGCATATTGCCACGTATCACTGTAGTGTTTGTTCGTTCACGCTCAAGGCTGTAGGCAAGGGCTGTTATCATTTTTGTTCGTGACGCGAGAAGCGACCAGTATATTCTCGATTGATCGCAGCCATGAAAGGCTGCATCTAGGTTTTTCCAGATTACTGTAGATGATCTTGTCCTGCTATCTGGAAGTTTCCTTGCCGGCTTTAAATTGAGCGGTGCCGCGAGCGGCGGACATTCGTAGATCGACGACCGACGAGCACGTTTGTTGCTTACGCCGCCACCGAGTGATTCAGTTATTTTGAGGGCGCAAGTCAGCCCAAATAAAGAGCTTCGTTTACAAGACTTGTTGGTGTCTTCCTGACCGCTGGACGGCCGTCACTATAACGTGACAATATGACACAACATGGAGGTTCGGGATTCTTCGTGACCTGGCGGAGCCTGGCATCCGCGGGAAGCTGCTAAAATGTTTAAGCGACTTTGTGTTTAACCGTGCTTTTCAAATTCCTCTCAGTGCTACCCACTCGAAGAAGTTCACTTAGGAAAATGGTGTCCCTCAGGACATTTTAAGTACTAGTACATTGCTCATAGTAAAGATGAATTCTTTAGCCAAAATAATTTCACAGTTCATTATGTACTCCGTCTACGTCAACGACCTTCAGACTGCATGCACATCGTCTAGCTCATCAACTAGTGAGAGACAAATACATCTCAGAGTAAACAAATTAGACATTTGGGCTGACAGAAATGGTTTTAGGTTTTCCCTGCAAAAAACGGTGGCTGTTCTTTTCACGCTCCAAAGAGGACTGCAGATTGATACCACCCCCACTTAAATGTAGCCGTACTTCCAGTAAAACAAGCATACAAAATTTTAGGCCTAACTTTCGACAAAAAGCTCATGTTCCTACCGCACACAAACACCCTAAAAAAGTAGAGCAGAATGTTGGGCCAGTTGGTGCAGCGACATATTCAAGAAAACTTTGCGCTGAATAACACAAGACGAAAGGGAGAAACACGTACACGCACACTAGCGCTAGTGTGTATGTACGTGTTTCTCCCTTTCGTCTTGTGTTATTCAGCGCAAAATTTTCTTGAACCCTAAAAAAGAAAGCAACCGAATCCATGAATATACTTAAACTGGTGTCACGAAAACGCTGGGGGTCCGAGAGGATGTGCCTCTTGCACATCTATCGGTCATCAGTGCGCTCTTCCTTAGACTATGGATGCATAGTATACTAGTCTGCGAGGTCATCGTACCTTAAAAAGCTGGATCCAGTGCAAAACCTTGGTTTGAACATCTTACCTGGGGCGTACACAACATTCCCCACAAAATATTCTTCACGTAGAAGCAAATGCGCCACCTCTCATCAATGGGAGAGCAATGCTTACCTGTGCATATGTACTGAAAGTAAGGTCGTTACTACAGCATCTGTGTTACCCGATAGCTACTAAATGCCCATCCAGAATACTCTTCACCAACAAAGCTCAAGCTGTCAGACCACTCCTCCGCTTCGAAGAAAAATGCCTAGAAATAGACATACCAGACGCACTTCCTGATGTTGCACGCAGACCCGGTCCATTGCCACCTTGGTACACGTTTCCTGATGTATGCGATTTTGCTCTGACACACATTCACAAAAGGCAAACGCCACAGGAATACATAAAGCAAGAGTTTTTGTGCAGTAAGAGAAAAATACGGGAATTACGCCGATTTCTACGCAGACGGTTCTAAAACAGCACTCTATGTAGGGAGCTCGATAATACAAGGTAAATGGGAGAAGGTGGTCAGGCTGCCTCAGTGCGCTTCAATTTTTACAGCAGAATGCTTCACGATCGCTGTAGCTGTAGATCAAATAATGAAGAAAAACGTAACGAAGAGTGTTATCTACACTGACTCTCTCAGCGTAATTACAGCAATTAACCCCAATAATGCAGTCTCACCCATAATAGGAAACATAATACATAATGTGATAAAAGCTGAGATACAAGGACGTACAAAAAAGTTCTGCTGGGTTCCTAGTCACGTGGAAATCAGCGGGAGCGAGAGCGCTGATGCATGTGCCGCACTTGCCCGCAATGGGGAAGTAACACAAGTAAACATGGCGTATAAAAAATGCATGAAGTTTGTTCAAAATAAACTGAAAGCAAAATGGCAGGCTTCATGGGGTAACGAAGTTGACAACAAGCTGCACTTTATAAAGCCCGTCTTTGGTGAATGGAAGGCCTGAAGGCAATAGGAACGATTTATAGAAGTAATTCTATGTCGTCGCGGCATTGGACATACACACATGACTCATAATTTCTTACTGACGAAACAAGACAAACCTCTAGGTGAAAGATGTGGAGGCGAGCTCACAATAAACCATATTTTACTCTCTTGTTCAGAGCTCGGAAAACTAAGAAAGATGCACTTTAGTAGGTTTTAAAATGAATACATTCTTTTATACCCGGTGCTGCTCTTAGGTGAAAGGGCCATGTTAACTCCTCTTGTGTTTTAAGCTTTTTAATAGAAGCAGGTGTTCTTGAGAAACTGCAAATTTTGATACACTGCTCCGCTTTAGTATATGATACACTTCACCAATTTTATCATGCGTCAGAAGAAGGCTGAGGGCTTTATTTGATTCGTTGGGAACCTCAGGATCCTTGCGTAGCCAAGGACCGCTGCTGAGGTTGCCCTGCCTTCTATCAAGTTTTTTACTAGTAGCCATTTATAAAATTTCCTTCCTCTGACATTACTACGTAGAACGAACGTACTTTTCAGACCTTCTAGATCACTCTTTTCTCATATACTAGGAAAAATCTGCGGAAAAAAACCGATCATTTAACTTGAGCTTCAGCATGACAGCCTTAACAGCTTATGCGACATCAAACCCAACACAACAAACCTTCTTCAAGATGGGACTGAAATTATTCGTGATTTAGGGATACAAAAACATTTTGCGCATAAAAATAAACGCTTGGCCTTGAGTAATGAGCTAAAATTAGGACCTAATGAAATAGATATCATGAAAGAACATAAAATACTGAGTGTCGTATTCTCCAGTCAGATGACATGGGACAGTCATATTGAGCAAATCGCTAAAAAACTCTCATCTGCTGTAGGTACCTTATTTCGAACGCGTGATCTCTTTCCGATATTCATTAGACTACAAGTTTACCACGCATTCTTCTGTTCACACCTTAACTATTGCACACTAGTATGGGAAACGACTACAAAAAAAAACGTCGGTACACTTTTCCGTCTAGAAAAGAAAGCCATGCGTTGCATAAACAATGTACCATATTTATATCCTTCAGCCGAGCTATTTCGTCAGCATCTTGTCATCAATATCGAGTCTCAATACAGTTTCCGCCTCCTATACCACTTTTATTTTCCTAATGAAATGTAAAAAGAATTCCTAATGACACTCTCAGGTGCAACGTTACATTGCAATGTTTCTAAAACACGTGCCCCTGAAAAATGGTTGATTCCACACCACCGAACTAATTACCTTCTGCAGTCATTAAGTTATACAGTGCCAGTGTTACTAAATAAGATCAGTCTATCTAGTTTTAATAACGCTCGAATAGCACGTAAAATTTTGCGTTCAGTGATTCTGGAATGACCCGTGTTTGCTGCTTCTCGCGTAAAACGGTAACGCGTATAATAAAAACACACACGTTGTAGTTTAATCTTTCATATGCGCAATTAAAGGTTTTTTTTCAGTATCATGTGCATGTTAACCCCAGTCTTTGTATAACATCTTTATATCTTTTTTGGTTCATTCACTTCACCTCTTATTTTTGTAAATGTATGATAAAATGTGACTGTTTTGTCAAGTATAGCAATTGATATCTTGTAAAAAAAAATTTTCTACTGCTGTCAGTGTTGCCTGCCACCGGCTTCCAGGCCTCGTCAAGCTGTTGCTACAGCTTTTTGCCTGGGAGACTGTCAACAATGTGAAATATTGAAAATAAAGGTAACGAATTGAATTTTCTCGTAGTCTACTTCAGTGCCATGCTGCAGATGCAAAAAGAAAGAATGTCTGCAGCAGTCCTTCGAAAATTTCAGCTCTCTCACACGTCTACTATGCTTGTGGCGGGTTATTCGCGATGAATCATCCGGCATATATTGCTGTTTGTGGACGTGTACCAAGCCGTTCATTATGTCCTAGAACATTTGAGGCTTCTGTTCTCTTCTACACTCAAGAAAACAGAGACAAGTCCCCTCGTGCGTAAAATATGGATACAGGTTCTTGCCTGCGATATCATGATATATACATGAAAGGCAGAGCACGCATCTGGACTTGTTCTCACTTAAGAGTTAGAGTTCTGTTACGCGTATGGCATGTCACATGCGTATTCCAATAAAGGACGGACCGGGACATTTGTGCACATAGCTTTCCCTGAGGGGATGCGTGATTATTTTCCTGATGTATCCTAGTGTTTTATGAGCGTTACCAAACTCTGAAGTTGCATGTGGTGTCCATGTGAGATTTGAGGTTACCGTGAGGCCTAGGCAATTGTACATAGTTACTCGGTTTAGACGATTTCCGTGAAGGTTATATTATAAATTTAAGGGCTGACGTTTATATGTTGTCGCCATAACTACCGTTTTGCTGAGATTTAAGGACGAAGGACGTTCTGGCGGGCTAGTTGGTTCATAATGAAGAGAACTAGTACAAACTGCGCGAGCAGGACGGGACGTAAGCCACACAAAAGGACAGACAAAGCGCAAACTTCTAACTGATTTTATTTGTGAAAACACTTCGTTTATAAGGCGTGCGAGCCTAGCAAGAAAAACACTATCGCCAAAGGGCTCGACTGTAGAAAACAACAGCAGAAATTTGCAGGAGAATCAGAGCCGGTGTGAAACACGAATATGCCCTTCTAAAAACCCTATCTCTTGTGTCGATAGCGACAACGAGGGCGAGCTAACGCTGTTATCAATGCAATGGTAGATTGCTGCCTGTGCCGGTGTGCAACAACTTTTTATGCTCCAGGGCTCGCTCATTGAAGCACCGGCCGGTTTGGCCGATGTAAACCAGCCCGCAAGGACAATTTCATTTCGAGCACCATTCATCAATGGTGGGAAAACATTGGTTGACTTGGGAAAACATTGATTGACTCTAGTCAGCTGATCTTTGCCCTTATCGACAATCTTGCTTTTGTCATATAAATGCTGGCAAGAACAATCACGGCAGTGAACACCGATGTGGCGGGCAGCATTCTTGACATCGTTTTTGGGCTCTCTCAGCCTATCGTTCAAACAACGACCAGTTCGGCCAACATAGGAACCACCACTGCTCAAAGGGATCGAATACACCAGATTTTCTACGCACTTTGACTTTTCTGGGCCATTTACACGCGTGCACAAACTTCTCAATTCCACAGGTGCTGAAAACACACCATTTACTCCGGCTCTCTTACCAATTCTTTTCAAATTATGCAAGACAACATGAATGTAGGGTATGACAGACACATGTTTTCTTCTGGTACTGTGGTCGACTGCGGTGCTAAGTTTCAACTTTTTCAACATCCCCTCCGCTACTGCTGCTAAAACGTTGAGGGGGTATCCTGCTGTGACGAGCCTCTGAACCTGATAATTGAAGCTCAACTCGTCTGCACAAAAAAGCACGAGGTCAAATTTGTGAAGTGCGTAGAAAATCTGGTGTATTCGATCCCTTTGAGCTGTGGTGGTTCCTATGTTGGCCAAACTGGTCGTTGTTTGAACGATAGGCTGAGGGAGCACAAAAACGATGTCAAGAATGTTGCCCGCCACATCGGTGTTCACTGCCGTGATTGTTCTTGCCAGCCTTTATATCACAAAGGTAGGATTGTCGATTAACACAAAGATCAGCTGACTAGAGAAGTTATCGAAGCGTCTGAGATCATGAAGTTGGGTGAGAGGTGTGTGAGCACCCCTTTTGTCGCTATCTTGCAGAAAGAAAATGAATTTTTGCGCACGTGTTAAGCTGGTGGTATCAAAAACGTGCCTGGTCGGAGGGATATTTGTCGCGGTTCTTTGTGTTTTTCTGTTTTTCAGTGTCGCTGCTGCCTTTATAAGCATGGCTTCCTCAATAAACCTCTGTTGTCAGTCAGCGCTGTGTATCGTCCCTTCTTGTCCTCTGGCCTTGTGCCGTTGCGCATTTGCACAAGAAACTTAGTAACAACGTTATCTCCTATGAAAAAGTTTAATTTAAACAGTAATTTTCTATGATACACTTCACCGAACGCCTTAGTAAGATGAAATAATATATCTACGATATCTACGATATCAAACCAGACGTTTATTTTCCATGTATGCCCTGGTACAGTCGTGAACAAAACTGGAGAGAATACGCAAATGGCGGTGACTGCTATTTTTCTGCGTATAAGAGCGCTCCTGGCAGAAGTGTGTGGACAGACACGTTGACATATTTGGTCGCGAACTCTGTGATTATCTATGATTATCCTGAAAACAGTCGCTGCACCGTGAGAAAGCTCCCGCACTCAGTTCTGTGAATTCGAGTGGTTTCTCCCCTTTTGCGCAAGGGTGTACATGAAAGGACTGCGGAAAACAGCGGCCCTTTGGCAGCTTGAGTGGCCCGCTAATCCAGTCGATTTAACAGCCCCGGCTTTATAATCAAAAGAAGAGTACAGAAGATACCATATATTGCAGGATGAACACACAAACTAGTGGGACCAAAAAGGAATAAATCTTTACAGCAGGTCAGCGGAACTTCAATTACGCAGCTAAATACCACACATCAAACAACACAAACATTTAATTTCACGATAAGAGAAAACACATATTCATGTCTTTCATCAGGCACCTATTGAAGACTGAAGGCAGCATGTAACACAACAGTTGTTTGCCGGAACTACGACGAATCATACGCACAACCTATTCTTCTGGACATCGTGTTGGATGATACCGTGTCTTACGGCGCAGTAGTGCAAGGGTTTGAAGATCTGTACCTCAGGTTCAAATTTCACTTTGAGACGGAGTTTATGTAGATGGAATATATTGATTATATTAGATTTACAGAAAAGATTCGTGGTAGTAGGTCCACATGGCCTACTGAGGATGTGCCGGACACAAACAGTGAATATGCTGTAACATTGAGAAAGAAGCTGTTTCATTGAGGTGTGAGCAGAAAAATGCCTTATGAACATAGATTCTGTCTCACGAATGTCTTAACGTTCCAGTTTTTTAAACAATATACACTGGTTTACCAAGTCGAAAGCCTAGGAAAAGTCCATGAACAATTCAAGCACAGTTTATTTATTTTCGAACTGCTGTGAGATAAATTTCTGTAAGATACATTTCTCGATTTGTTTATTACAAAATCGAACTGATATTTGTCAAAAAATTATGTTTGATGATAAACTTAGGCATACTGGATTGAAAAATTTTCCAAAGTCCTTCGAAAAGACAGGTCGAATGGGAATAGTTTCATAGTTCATTAGTTATTTTAATACTTGTTTTTCATATACGACAATAACTCCATTAGAAAAACAGCCATCTCTGCAATAACGTCAGACATACCTTCCTGGTCGTATCTGGAAACCATCGATGTCACGGCTGGTGCGATTTCTCAAATTGGTGACGGTGAATAATACATCCAGCTCATTCATTGGTTCGATATATTGATATATTATTTTTATTGGAATATAGTCTAAAGCGTCTGATGGGGAACACTTCACAGCCGTACAGGTGAAGAAATTATAAAATGCATCTGCAATGCCTTTGTCTGAAAGCTCCTATCCATTCACATGCAAGTTTCTCGGCATCTCATGTGAATTCATTCTGAGTAATAGCGAGTTTAAGTGAGTGCATAGTACATCAGACTGAGCAGGCTTCACATCTAGAAGGTTTGGTTTGGTTGGTTTAAGGGGTTTAACGTCCCAAAGCGACTAAGGCTATGAGAGACGCCGTAGTGGAGGGCTCCGGAAATTTCGACCACCTGGGGTTCTTTAACGTGCACTGACATCGCACAGTACACGGGCCTCTAGAATTTCTCCTTCAAAGATTTCAGTCGCCGCGGCCGGTATCGAACACGCGTCTTTCGGGTCAGCAGCCGAGCACCGTAACCACTGAGCCACCCCGGGGGCGGACATCTAGAAGGGCATGGGGATACTCAGTTCTCAAAGATCGCAGTTTTTTAGTAAGTTTGTTGTGATATTTCTTGGAGCTAAGAAGGCTTTCCAATGTAAGAGTATTAATAAACTTCTTGTATTGTTTGTGACTTTATTTCCTAGCACAGTTCTTGTATTATGCATGATTTCCGTATTTTACGACTCTCTTTATATTTTTCCGGCGACAAATAAATAAAAGACAAGTGTTTAAAATATTGATAAAGATGTTGTCGGCTTCACTAATGCATCTCTTAATTTTTCCGTACGGTTATTCCAGTCCACATTCCAGTCCGCATTCCTGACTGCATTCGTGGTTGTGTCAGTTATGTTTTCGTAAACTATTACATAGTTACTTTTTTTAATTGACACGTCTCAATATCAGGAGATGGTGGCATGCACAGGCATATATGAAACCGAATGAATGTTAGATGATAGCAAATTGGTGACAAAAAAGTAAAGTACAGACCCACATACTGTAGTGATTCTAGTAGATTGGTCTGTTTTGATATTGCACCCATTTGATGCTATATGACCTAAAAAATGTCGATTGATAACGCTTATAGCAAAATTGAAATCTCCATCGGCAACTGGACAATAGTAGTTTTGTGAAAGAAAAGAAAAAAATCATAAAGCTCTAAGAATTTGGCAACTTTCCAGTTTTGATGTCTGTAGCACATAGAAAGATAGTGCTGTTTCCACACAGACAAAGCATTTCAAAATCTGATCTTAGAAGCGAGCAACGACCAAGCAGTCATCATCATCATCATCCTGACTACGCCCACTGCAGGGCAAAGGCCTCTCCCATGTCTCTCCAATTAACCCTGTCCTTTGCCAGTTGCGGCCACTGTATCCCAGCAAACTTCTCAATCTCATCCGCCCACCTAACTTTCTTTCGTCCCCTGCTACGTTTGCCTTCTCTTGGAATCCACTCCGTTACCCTTAAGGACCAGCGGTTATCTTGCCTTCGCATTACATGCCCTGCCCAAGCCCATTTCTTCCTCTTGATTTGAACTAGGATATCATTAACCCGCGTTTGTTCCCTCACCCAGTCCGCCCGCTTTCGATCTCTTAACGTTACACCTATCATTTTTCTTTCCATAGCTCGCTGCGTTGTCCTTAACTTAATCGGAACCTCCACGCTTCTGCCCCATAGGTGAGTGCCGGTAAGATACAGCTGTTGTATACCAAGCAGAAGCCCATGAAAATTTTCATGAAGTAAGAGGACGACACCACCACCGGAGTTATTAGGAGGTTTCAGACAGTATGTTCTGCAACAAGATAGTTTAAGCACATCATCTTCACATGTGCTCCAAATCCCTGTGCGCATATCTGCAGAAAAAAAAATGGAAATTCCTCAAAAAAATTATAAAAGAAGAAATTTGTTTTAACGGAATGCGCATTCATGCGAAATCATTTCAAAGAAGCATACGCGATGCAACATCATTCAGTTTGGTTGGTAAATAGTACTTCTTATCTATTTTTTGTGTGTGTGGCACCACGAGACAGTCACACAGGCCCACAAAAGGGCTAAGCTGCTCGTAGCCTATCAAGATTATGTACACTCTTGATATGAATGGCTGATGATTTTTGTTCCCTGCGCACAAGGGTGTTACCGTTCACATGACACGCATAACTAACCCCTTTTTCTTTCGGTGCATTTGTTGGAGCCTATAGCGATTCCATGTCACTGCGTGTCATGTTTTCTTGAATGAAAACATGAGGTTCAATGTCTTTCAGTTTTCCTCTTTCTTTCAGCCAAGCATCTCTTGTCTGTCGGGTAAAGCTAGCTATTGTTTGTGGCACTTGGTCTGGTTTAGAATATGGAAGTCTCGATTCTGGCAGTCTTCATGCCGTAGGGTAGCATAAGAGGGTTCTTTCACATCTTCCACCCTCACCGTACCATTTCGTTCCTACGCGGCACTCGCATTAATGCAGTACTTACTAGGTCCGCCGCTATGGACGAGGATGGCGGTGGTGAACACTCTCAAGGCTCGGTTACACTACACAAATGCCCTCGAGAGCAGAAGATTGAAGAACAGTCGCCGTAGCTAAGTTGGTAGAGCACCGGACACTAAATTCGGAGGTCATGGGTTCGGATTGCACCAATGACATGCGGTTGTTCTCTCTTCTGCTTTCTAATCACTTATCTCTCAAATAATTACTCTATTAATATCCCATTGATGAACACCACAAATTAGAAAAAAAACATTCCCTATGCTCCTTGGTGTACGTTTGTGTGTGTGTGCGTACTTGTGCGTGCGTGCGCGCGTGTGTGCTTTCTCATCATTTGTCTTTGTTCTTTGCACTGTGCTGTTATCACAATGGCGCTCCAAATAGCCCACCAGCTCACTTGCGTATTGTGCCATCTCCTCCCATGTGACAGCGATCACGGCAGTATCACTCGGTACAAGGCTGGGACTTCTGGAGAGGCAGCTTCACCGAGATTCGCAGGCTTTCCGCATCTTCCAGGCAGTCGATGACATCTTCAATGGCCTAGATACACTGGTGACGCAGTTTCCTTACTACCGCTACGTCCCGACTCCTACCAGTCGGATCTTTGACAGCGCGGGTGACACACTCGTACCGTAAGTGACCTCGTGGTGCCGGCCTTTTAACATTACCGCATTAGCTCATTTAGCCAGCATAAATATTGTAAAACCAATACAAAGGTCATTCCCTCTATATCACGCACGCAGTTTTGACATGCGATGAAATTTCCGTAACGGATGAAATGCTGCAGAACTGCACAAGAAACAGAAGGAATAGAAAGAACCTTTTTATGCTAGCAGTTTCCCGCAAGTAGTGGCGCTTTATAGCCACGACAGCCTGAAATTTCAAGGAAGATGAGTGTAGGTAGCAGAGTTTGCTTGCAAAGCTTGCTTTATACACCAGATGCCTTCTATGATGAAAAGAAAGTGACAGAGAGAGTCAGAGGGTGTTGTTGCGCGCTATTTGGTTTAACATTGCTGAAAAGGGGCCACCGAAAACTCAGGACAAAGAGAGGAACGTTTTGTTGTACGCCTATGTTGTACGTTCCTCTCTCTGTCCTCTGCTTGCGCTGTACCATTTTAAAAGAGTGAGAGCAGCGATTTCATTACCGTACTTTCGCGTCCTCCTGATTGTGCTTCCGTACGGGAATGGCCAGTGTGCCTGCCAGGCAAGCATGCATCACTGGAGAGATGCACTCAGTAAACTCTTCACACTCCCGAAGAAACTGCAATGAGTGTTGGTGTACGTGAATTTCAAGCATCATCTCTAAAACTTAAAATACCGCTTGGTTCAGTATCTGTCAAGAATACCAAATAAAATTCTGTAAATATTTCAGAAAGCACCATATTTTCATTCATAATATACGATTACCTATTGCATACAGTCCCCATTAGGGTTATTTTTGAGCCGATGGCTCTATTTTACGAGCTGGCTAACATGACGTCAAGCCCAGCCTCAGCAGCGCATTATGCAAGCTGGCTGGCAGTGTGCACGGGAGGATTCCTAGTCTCGCGCCAAGCTTACGAGCATTTCTGCTGACCTTGCATGAGCGCGCGGTGACCCAGAAAGCTAACAATGCGACAAGTTGGGCTAGTTGGTGTTTCATCTTTAGATCTGTGGCAGAAATGCGGTGAGTACAAAAACTAGATGGGACAAGACCAGACGAAGCGCAACTAACTGAATTTTAATATGCAAAAATAATACATATAAAAGAAAAAAGGAAACCATCAACGAGCATGCGTGATATCACGCATCACGGTAAGGATATCACGCAGGATAAGGATATCAGGATAAGGATGGACCCAGAAAGGTCTAATGGGAATTTAGGAGCGGTATCATACCTGCAAGGCGGATGTAAGTTTGGCTTCTGCGGGTCACTCGAAGCATAGCAAGCTCGCTCCTGCCTAGAGCGAGACAGCGATCCTTCCGCTGGGTGGCGCGAGATGGCGTCACCAGCACCTTCTCCGATTCAAGAAGCAGAGCCCTAGTCTTTGAAGCTAGATGAAAAAGTCTCAAAATGGGCAGCTACAAAAAGAAATGTAACCTAGAAAATCTCACATCTGCATTGTGTGGTAAATCTGTAGAAACAATTTAACATCTTATACTCGAATGTGACAGTATCCGAGCGGATACCGTAGCAGGCTCTGGGGTTTAGAGGTACCAAGGGTCATGTGAATGAATCCGCGGTGCAAGTTGGCAAAAAGCGATTGGAAGATTGGTGGCTCAAAAGCGGAGAGGTGATACGCGGTTAGAAGTGCAGGCTTAAAAATATATATAAAGAAAATGAAGAATTTACAGATCGATATTTAACACCGCCAAAGAAACATAAAGAGAAAAAGCCGAGCATGGTGCCAACTGCCACCATCACGTTTCAAAGTGAATGCTCCTATCTTCCATCCACACATCCATGCATCCATCCAGCGAAATGCTGCTTTTAAGTGCGCTAGCCGAAAGCTTTGCTAGCGAAAAAGCTGTCCTGTCTGGGAGTGAAGCCTCAGAGTAACTCGGGTAAGCTCGGAGGAGCGTCGCGCCAGCTGCAGCTAAAGTCCCTCAATAATTTTAAAGTAAGGAAACGCTTTTATCCAGCCGCCGACGCCAGCGATTGGACGATCGACGACATGTGACCTTGCTCCGCCCTTCGGCGCCATGAAAGCTCCTGCGCGCGAGTGCACCAGGCCAGCGCTGGCCAGGCGAAGAGCGCGCGTTCGCCTGCTCTGCTGTGCACGTTGCTGCGGTAGTTTTGTTCCGCAGGGGCCGAAATGCCTTGTTGCTGTGCGGTTGGGTGCCGAAATTGCTCGGAAGATGGCAAGAAGTTATTTAGCATTCCGCGTGGCAAACAGAATCTAACCAGAAGAAAAGTGTGGCTGCACAGAATTGGACGGAAAGACTTTGAACCGTCGGCATATACAGCATATACATATATTCAGCAAAGCATATATAGCAAGCCGCGCGATGATTCAAGGCTACGTGGGGACGTTAAACGGTTCACGAGGACAGTCAACCGCGTTAACACACGTGCTGACAAAAGGCCACAACAAAGATATCTACAACGCTCAATGTTGGTGTGCCGCGAGATCAGATCACTCTTGAAGCACGAACATGATCGAGGAGCTTCGATGACTCGATCCATACCACCGCTTTAGAATGTCGAGACAGTTGCACTGACTCGTAGCACTGAACCACAAACACACTACCCTCGTCGAGTAATCGTTACACGACAGACATACAGCGGCAAGAAGACGGCGCACACGTTTCCGCACACAGGACGATTACTTTCCGTAAGGGTCGCAGGTTTCAGCGGCGTCATGTCGCAGCTTTTCGATCCAAGCGACCGTCAGGCTTTTTTTTTTACTCGCATTTTGCAACAAGGTAACCGGTATATGTATACCGCACACTTGCAAGTAAAAGAAACCACAGGGCAAACAGAACTGTGAGCACGCGATCACCACGGCTTGCGCGGATGGACACGAAACGCTACGCGAAACGCGTCGCGCGCTGTCTTCGGCTCCGACTTCGTGTTGTCTATCGTCGAATGCATCGACTACTTTACAAAACACTGCCAGGTCAACACCTCACTCTGATTTTTGATTATATACTGCTAACTTTAGTTCAAAAACTAATTTAACACGAGAACAAATCAACGAGATGCAAACATGCGGAATCGAGGCGATCAAGTACTCATTGTGCTCTCTTGAGTGAATTTTTTTCAGCGCTCATTTAAAAGAAGAGGACTGGTTTTCGCAGTTGGGGCTCTTCTTTCGTTTTTCACCACAGTCAGGCACCGGCAGTTTTATTTCCTCGCATGTGCAGATATGTTTTCACCTCATGAATGCCGCGGTAGCCGCAGTAGAAACATGGGCGTCGTCTGCTACACAGGATCCTTCTAGGTGGCGCGCGCGTCAAAGGCCCCTCCCTACCTTAAAAATTATAGAGGAACCTTAGCTGCAGCCAACGGTAGGAAGCTCGTGTGAGCTCGGAGGAGAGTCGCGCCAGCTGCAGCACACGGTAGGAAGCTCGTGTGAGCTCGGAGGAGAGTCGCGTCAGCTGCAGCCAACGGGAAAAAATGGAGAACATGATGAGGGGAGCAGATGAAGAGCGAGAAACGCTGTTGCGTGCACACGCAGATGGGCGTAAGAAGAGACGGAGGATGGACACGACAGGGGAGCGTGCACTGCACCAAGCTGTAAATGATTGACAAAGCCGGTCCTTCGACAGATTCCGAAGCCGAACGACGTATGCGGCGAGCTGCGCAGCAGCGTATAAGAAGAGAGCGCGCATGTGAGTCAAGCGATCTTATTTATATAATTCAGGATTTAGGATTTTAAGATTTTAGAATTTTAGGATTTTATGTAATTCAGTAACACTTTTAATCATGATTGGTTACAAGCTTACCAAATCTCACACATTTGCATTCTCGTTTATTCCGCTCTGTTACATACTTCAAAAACAGTTGTTCCCTAACCGTGATCAGATCACACAAATGACAAGAAGCGTTCCAATGCTTAGAAAAATCATTTGTTTTTGCATTTTCTGCCGCAATGAAGTAAATGTGAACTGGTACACTCCCATACCCAGAAAACAAAATAAAGTAGGCACTTAGTACAAAAATACTTTCACATGTTGATGAGCTTCGTGGCTGGTATGACAAGGGGGCGTCGGGCAGGAGAGGCTAAAGGAGGCCGAAAGTTGCTGTTGGTTCTGACGCTCTGGACACGAACTCTTTTATAACGGCAGCTACCTGTAGGTCAGCATCTCTCCTTTTGTGCGCATGGAGGAGTAGAAGATGCGTCCGCCTTCTCTGCCTCATCCGAGGGCAGAAAAATGTTTTGATGCGAAAAGCTTCACTACGCTAGTAAACACCGCGCTTCGCGTGAGCCGGTGTATGTCGGAGCACGAGTGACGTCACGCACGGCGCAGGCTACTGGCGTGTGCGCTGCCGCTTCTCCTCCTCGCCACCGCTTGACCTTTCGCCGCAGCCGCGCGCAGTGCGCATTTGAAAGGAGGGGCATATATATGGCGCGCTTGCCCACAGAACAGGGGCACGCTGCCGCGCGCTATGCGCCATCGTTTGACGTTCGCCGCAAGCGCATGTTTATCGCGGAGGCCGGCTATATAACTGCTTGCCAGAGAATAGGCGTGCGCATTCAACACGGAGGGAGAAGAGAGCTAACCAAAGCATAACCATAAGTTAAACCGTAAGCGTAACTACAGGCTAAATCATTAAGCATAACCATAAGCTAAACCGCAAGCATATCCATAGGATAAGTCATAAAGCATAACCATTACCTAAACCATAAGCATCACCGCAGCTTTTCGCTTCGAGGTATCCAGGCTTAACCTTAGCTAAGCCCCAGCAAATTTTTTTACTCGCCTCAAGGCACTGAAAAAGCGCTCGCCTGAAGCCGCTGACGCGGGTACACAAAACGCGAGTTGTAATATCCGTTTGCTTGCGACTGGACTATGGTCACACAGGAGCTTTGGGAAAAACGTGGGTTGCGCTGAAAGGCTACTGAGGTCAAAATCTGCAGTGTGGGCCCCTGAAAGCTCTTTTAATTCACTTGCCACCTACTTTCGACCTCTGGCGACGTCAGTCAGAATGTGCCCGAGATAAATCAGCTGCTCCATTCCAGGCTGTTCAAATTACCGTCGGGTCTCTCTGGCAATCCGATCAATAGCGGTAAAAAAATCTTCTCTGCGATGACTTTCCGTCAAGCGCTGCGGACTCACAGGCTTGTCTGTGAATTGAAGCCTCTTCGGTGGCTTCGAAATTCTGGGCACCCGAGGTTCTTTCAGCCCTCTTGGCTCTTGCGTTCGTCCGCTGCCGCTGGACGTCAAACGTGGTGTCATACCGTAGCCTAGACAAGCTGTCACAAAGAGCCTGTGCTGCTTCTTTTGCTACCGCAGCGCGGTAAACTGGGCGTTGAAGCATCCCGGCTAACCCATCACATGAGCAAAACAGGGTTGCAGGAAGGTCAACCAAAGATTCGAACTTCTTCAGTACTTTCTCATATCCTTTCGATGCTATCTTGCTGGTGCCAGTGAGAGAAACAGAGCTTCGTCCTAGTACCAATTCCTGCAGAGTCGTCTGCGCCCTTTCAGTTTTTTTATTTTATTTATTTATTTGAGAATACTGTAGCCTCTCTTGACAGCCATAACAGGAAAGTTTTTTGTTTTAATTTTAGAGGAGCAAAAACCTCAGGCGCCGACAAGACACAAAAAACATAATCAAAACACGAATACATGACCAGCAGTGACAGAAAGAGAGAGAGAAAAAAATGAACCGTTCCATTGATTTTACTCTTTCCGTCCACCTCACTGGATACACTGGCAGCAGGCTGCTCGGGCTGGAACTATCCTTATTACCTGCCTCTATACTCGGACCAACGGCAACATGCGAATAAACAGCCTTCTTGTTCATCGACTCGAGGACTGCATTGGAAGCATCCTTTACCGTGTTCAGAGCGACGCCTACTGCGACAGCGCAGTCCCTGGCGACTTCCTGTAGTGCCAGGTCTAGGCAGTGGTTACTGCAGTGCGCAAAGATTGACTGCGGTTCAGAGTGCGTAATATATTTTTGGACACCAGCAAATCTTCCCGACATGTTCGCGGCTACGTCAAAACAGTGGCCCCTAAGGCTGTGGAACAGCATGCCTGAAAGTAAAATCATGTCCCTCAGTCCCTTATACACAGTCTCAGCTCTTTTGTCTGATGCATTGTAAATGTCAGGGAGCTCCTCACGTACTTCCAGCGTAAGCGTGACTACTCAACGCAAACGAAATGTAAATTCCTCATTTCCAAAACCTTCGGTAGTACCATCTGCGATTATTCAATAGGATGGGCTGCATTTGACGTTATCGATTATGACCCGCTCAACGCTGGGAGCCATAATTTCTATCAGCTTGTTCTGAATGCCGCTGCTCAGCCATCTATCCCGATGCTCCGTCCATCTCTTTAAAAAAGGCACGTCTTGTGATCGTTCATCTAGCAGATCAAGACGGTTTTCGTCATCCTTCGTTTGCCCTTGCAATGCTTGACCTGTGCAGCACAGGCAGCCGACCGAACTTAAGGCAATTAGGCGCAATGCCTTCTTGGCTTCCTCCTGCAGTCTGCTACTATGTTGCCACAATAGCTGCACTACGCGCATTCATTTTTCTCTCGACAGTTGGCCGCTTGTGGAGACGCAGTGATATTGCCTCTTCGTGGCACTGGAATATTTCAATAGCCTTTTTCCAGTTATTGAACCCAGCGTGGCTAAAACACAGCTCCACTCCTGCAACGTTTCCTCCTCTTTCCTTGAAGGCTATGCGGCACACTTGCATAAGACGACGTCGCGCTCGTAGTCGCACGGAAACCATGAGCAAGATGAAATGAACGGCGGTGCAACAAGGACACTAACAAGAGAGGGGACACCACATGCGCACACTACCAACTGTTATGTCTTTTCAGCCCTGCATTTCTAGCGGCCGTCTGTTGTTTGTTTTAGGCGGGTTGTTAACATTGTTACCGGTTTTGTTTTTTCCGTTTTGTTGTTTTTTGGGTTCTCACTGCTTTTGCTTAATATTATTGACTCTGCCTTTGCTAGGATTGTAATTTTTTTTGACTGCTTTTGCTTCTCTTGTTTGACTCTGCTTTTGCTATGATTGTTTGACGCTGCTTTTGCTACGAGATGGCCTGCTCAAAGTACTGTTATCAAAATCTTTTAGTTTTTTCTGCAGAGGTTAAGGGTTCTTGTCTTTTATCCTCATGTTGCTGTTTTTTTTTTTCCACGTGTTGGGTTTGGAGCGATAATGCGATGAGTGTAATGCCTGAGCTGTATGTTTAAATATGCCACCTTTCCATGCAATAAACAGTCGGTAGTGTGCGCATGTGGTGTCCCCTCTCTTGTTAGTGTCCTTGTTGCGCCGCCGTTCATTTCATCATGCACCAACTCGCCCCTCAGCCATTTGTAACCCTTGGGACGCAGTGTTCCCACATCCGGAGGTGTGTCGTCGTGGCTTCCGATTTTCATAGTAGCGTAGGCGCCGGAATTCGACGTTGTCCGGTCCAAGTCTGTTGCGAAAACGGTTTCTCCACCTGGTATCACCGTTGCTGGGATCTCTGCAAAAAGTGGGATGAAACAGATGATTTTCTATCCTTTTTGTCATCCCTTCAAGAAACAGCAAGAGAAGTGAAAAATATTCATGAAGTGCAAAAAGTTCGTGAAAGCTACATGAAGAGCATGGTAGAAATAAATATTGCATAGACGTGCCATCAATGTTTACTTCTGTTATCGCATGGTCATATATATGGTTGACTTTCAGGAGAGTCGTTTACCGCTGCCAAAGCCAAGTACGAAGCAGCGTTAGAAACAGATCATTAACCAAAATGGCGACAGGAAAAATATGACCCCCCCGCGTGGCGAAACAGGCGCCATCACGGCGACCAGCGGACTATGTCCGGTGAAAGTTTCATTTTTCACGTCGCGTCCTCGCGCTAGAAGATGAAAAAGAAAACTGAAACAAAACAAAAAGGCGCTATAGAAGCAAGGTATTTTTTTTTTCAAGAACTAAGAAGAATGTTGTGTCATTTGACTAAACGAAGCCAAAAGAAATAGTTTGCACGAAATATCAAGCCATAAGAACAAGTAGTTCATTTGAAAAAGTGGGACATATGTGTCCCACTGACACTCAATGGAATTTCAGAAAGTGGAACGTATTTGTCCCATTGCCTCTCAAGGGCTTTTAGTCTGAGATGGCCTTTGGGCATTGGACAGACACGGACGAGCCATTGGCAAGCTTTCGAACAAAGTCAGCAGTGTCGTTCGGGTGATGAAAATTGGAAAGTACATGAACGTTTTTCGTATCCCTCCACTGGTAAGCCGTGATGCTTCCTTTTGTCAGCCTTATATAGTCATCCTTATGCAGCTTGTCAAGGGCGTCCGCAGAATTTTTTGCAGGGGGGGGCCCGTTGGTGCCCCCGGGGGGGGGGGGGGGGGGGGGGGGTATGTTCGTAGCAGAAAGGCGCTATTTGCGGAGTAAATTTATTTATTTATATATAAATAAAAATTAAACAAAATGCACACATGAAAGAAAAATTACAAACAGCAAATTAAAGCGCGGCTAGGAGAGGTACATTGGAGTTTATCAACGAAGAAACAACTAAAATTAATAAAAATGCAAAAAGATGCTATATCACTTCGTGGAGAAGAGTGCTCAGTCTTGCTGCATACGAGTTCTCGACTCACCCGGATTGATGACCAGCACACAGCACAATATGTTCACAAACACGCAACTACAGTCACTCAGTCAGTCTTCCTTGAACAGCAACTGTAGGCGCCTCGGATTTTTCTGGGCGAATTGCGTAATTAAACGTGTGATAAATTCACTTCTGTGCTTCATTACACGCTCTCGGTGCACACTCATCATACACATTGATTGGAAAAACTGTTGAACGCGTACGTTGAAAACAAAAGATGACTATATATACAACGAAAACTTATTTACAAGATAAATGCACGCTCGCAGCTTCATACACCTCGCTCCATCTTGCTTGCGCATCCGCACAGTCGAGCAACCGCACACACACTGCTCTCCGCTCGTCGTTTTCTCGTCCGCTGTCTTGGTTGTTCTCAGCTTCGCTGACAACCGGCCACTAAAAACACCCAAGCACAAACACAGAGGCGCGCACACGTGCAAGGGCTTACTTGCCGCAGTATCCCCGAATGCGCACTTTGGGGGTGAAAGGAACGCCGCGCAACTTCCGAGGGGAAGGGACACTCGCCACTCCAGTCGGAAAATTTGTTTTTGTGTTTTTATGGGGTTCAGAGCCCCAAAACGACTCAGGCTATGAGGGATGGAGTAGTACAGAGTTCCGGGTAATGTCGACCACCTGGGTCTCTTTACCATGCACTGACACGCACAGTACATGGGCGCTGTTGTGATTTGAGGCCCAGCCAGAGGTGACAGGCGAGCCAGGCAGGCGCCATCGGGCTGCGTTGACCAAAGGCGCTGGTTTTCGCAGAAGACGCAAAGAACGCTGGTGTGGGGGCGCCTCGGGAGACTGCGTCGCCGTGAACAAAAGCAGCTAATCCCCTTTGCCGGAGATTCTGAAAGCGGCGCTTCTACCGAACTGCGCTACCCGTGGATCGGAGGAGACAGCGAGCGGCGGCGGCGCCAACTCATCGCCCGCTTGCCCCTGAGCAGCCCGACAAAGCGGGGGTGGACACGGCTGATTTTACCTTCCCTCCTTAAGAATTCATCGGTGACCGGCGTAACGATAGGCGAAAACAAGATGCCCCGTGCACTGTCTGCCTCCGTGTCGCTATCTCTCTAGAGATCAAAGAAACAGACACCCATCTCAAGGCGGCTCGAAACACATGCTCGCCGGTGCCGCTGTATGTCTGGAACAGGTCGCCCTTCAGTAGAGCTAACTATGGCGTGGTTTGAAAACGGCGGAACGACGCACGCCCGGACGCGGCATTTCGCAGATGTGACCATGCGGGGCTGCTTTTACCCTTTTGACTGAGCGCACCACCGCCCCTGGCGTGCGGCCATCACTCACGGTTCGAGTGAGTGATTTTCCAGGGGGGTGCAGCCGCCCCCCCTTGCCCCCCCCCCCCTTGCCCCCCCCCCCCCCTCCGGACGCCCATGGCTGTGTACACCTGAGAAGTACAGGCGTACCTGGGCGCAGTACTCTTCGGAGATCCTCTGCGCCCACTGGATGCACAGCTCGATTGGCCTCGCCGGGTTGGACACGTCGGCACACTTGATGAGCATGCGCTTGATGAGCACGATGTTGTCTGCCGAGCGCAGCGAACTGGCCGCCTCCCCATGTTCCTGCGCAGCAGCAGCGAGGCAATGGAAATGGCTGAGGATCCTTGCGAAATATGGGGATCGGTTTCGTGCAGACTATGAACATTTACTTTCGTAGATAGCCCTTATAGACTACGAGAAAACATCTAACTCAGTCGAGCCTCAGCCGTCATGAAGGCATTGTGTAACCAGAGTTTTGAGGCGTATGTAAAGGTACAGGAAAATAAAGCGGTTGCACAAAGACCATGATCCTTCATATGGAAAGTGATAAAAAGTTGGAGGGGACACTCGTAAGCCCCAACTTAAGGGTATGAAGCGAAAGCGTTAATCAGTTAATGTCCATATATGTGGAATTGGTTACCTCTACCTGAAATTCATAGATCGCTGGGAGTCCTCATTCCACTCCTGTCGTAGTGGTGCAACAGTTAAGCGATGCGCCACTGCCCTGCGATGTTAGATGCTGTCATCAGTGGTTCTTGTGAGACCCAGGTTGCTCTTCCCGAGCAAGCTCTCGTGACAAGCCGTTAATTTAACTGCCAGTTTGCTCAAAATCAGCTGGGCAGGTTGTGATGACGCCACAAGGTCACGTGACCGAGGTGGCCCGCCTGCCCCATGGATAGGTAGCCTCACTGGGGATTTTTCGTGGATCTTTCGCTCACGGTAAATGACACCCTCGACGGTTTTTCTGCGACACGCGCTCATTTACTCTATCGCGTCAAGATACCAATCAGAAGGGGCGTCAAACAAGGAGGCACGATCTATCCAGTACTATTCACTAAGTGTTTGCAGGAGGTATTCAGAGAAATAGATTGTAATGATAAAAGCTAAAGGAGAATACGATTGGCTGATGACATTGTCTTGCTAAGTAAATCAGGGAGCGAATTGCAAAGCATGATCGAGAACCTAGACAGGGAAATCAGAAGAGTGGGTCTAAACGTCTGTATGCATAAAATCTAAAGCAATGTTCAATAGTCTTCGAAGGAAACAACAGTTTACGATTGGCAGCGAAGCATTGGAAGGGGTAAGGTAATACATCTGCTAAGGCTGGTAGCGACCGCAGATCCGGCAACGAGAGTGAAATAACTGTGAGAATAAGAATGAGATGAACTGCATTTGGCAAGTACTTTGAGATCATGAAGTAGATATGCGGGTATAGCGAAAAAATTGTACCGGATATAGCGAACATGGCTAATGACGCAATATTCGTTCGACATTGCTAACGCTGGATACTAATGCGCCGCCTCAACGTTTTGCTATTTTTTTTCTCCCTTAAAAAGTGATTCATATTTACAGTGTGCCCCATATACCATACTTTTCTCGCTGGCATAAAGTGTTCCGTGATTATGTTTTCCATGCACCGTATACATTGCTTCCTTAGTGCCACCTACCTCGGGCCCGAAAGCGTCGTCATCGTGCGCGGGCATCTGGAAGGCGTTGAGGAACTTTGAGAGGTGCTCGAAGTGCTTGGTCATCTCGGTGGCCAACACCATGTCGATGACGGAGGCGCGCACCGAGCGGTAAGCGTCGCGCTCCAGGTTGGCGAAGATGTTGACCCTCTCGCTGGACAGCGTCAGCTTGAAGCCCAATGCCGCGTGGTGGGTCTCCAGCACCGAACTGCGCGAAAACCAGTCACCGCTCGCGAGGTCCACTCTCCCACGATAACAGCCACGGTGTCCAACCAGCGGAAACCAATGAGGATTGCCGGAATTGCAGTTGACATGCACTAATCTCTGAATCGGCAGCTTGTGAAGGACACGTAGGGCTGCAGGACTGCTCTGGGATCACAAGTGTAAGTCCGCCATTTCAGTTGCGCATTGTGCCCACACAGTGAATTTGTATCAACTAGCATATACGTAGCCCATTTGCCACTGTTGTGACTCACTTTCCGGCCGACAAGGTAAGCGTCTCTAAATTTGTGTCGTAAGAAAGTGCCCTTTAAATATAAGAGTAGATTTTCTAAGAGTCCGCGTATCAGCAAGGAAGTGCACAGCGTCATAAGCACGTAAAAACTATATATTGTTACGGAGATGTTACGGGAAAGTGTATTGACGGCTGCGCTGCGATGGCCAGCACTCAGCTCAGACTCCTAGTGCCCATGCAGCCTCTTCTTCTTCTTCTTCTTCTTCTTCTTCACCTCTTTATAATGGCACATACCCACGTGGGGGGATTGGCCAAGGTGTAGTGGTATAAATAAGGAAATTTTCATAGGATTAAACGTGAATTGCCAGCGTCGTCGTCCAAGGGCGTCCGCAGAATTTTTTGCAGGGGGAAGCCCCATTGGCTGTTGGCGCCGGAGGGGGGGGGGGGGGGTTATGTTGTAGCAAAAAGGCACTATTTGCGGAGTAAATTTATTTATTTATAAATAAATAAAATAAATAAGTAAAATACACACATGAAAGAAAAATTACAAACAGCAAATTAAAGCGTGGCTAGGAGAGATACATTGGAGTTTATCAACGAAGAAACAATTAAAATTAATAAAAATGCAAAAAGATACTATCACTTCGTGGAGAAGAGTGCTCAGTCTTGCTGCATACGGGTTCTCGACACACCCGGATTGATGACCAGCACACAGCACAATATGTTCACAAACACGCAACGACAGTCAGTCAGTAAACAGCAACTGTAGACGCCTCGTATTTTTCTGGGCGAATTGCGTGATGACACGGGTGATAAATTCATTCCTGTGCTTCATTACACGCTCTCGGTGCACACTCATCATACAAAGGCCGTCCAGTCTGTCGTTTGTCATCGTTGAGCGTAGCCACGTTTTCACTCTCCTCATTGTACTGAAGGAGCGTTCGACCGTACAGGTAGTAACTGGCAAAGCCAGAGCCACCTCAATGGCTTTTGCAACACCAGGGAAGAATGTCTTGGCCTGATGTAGAAGCTCGCAGTAAGTTATTTCTGATGGGTCCCCAGTTTTGTTGCACCACATCTCGTACCAAGAGATGGCCTCTTCCTTGAAGTTGTCGATGCCGTAAAAGCACTGGAGTTCTTCGGCGAGAACAGCGAACTCAACACGGCTCAAGTGCTTCATTTTTGATGGATGCAGCTGGAGAAGTTTGAAGCTCCTCTCATTGCTTTCAGAAAAGCGCCGAGCTAAAGAAGCAGTGAGGGAGTCCAAGTACGGCACATATATTGCCACACGGTAGTATTCCTCCGGCGACTGAATCCCGTAGTTGTCTCGGTGGGCCTGACGAGAGACTTGTCTTGGCACAGATATCACCACATTTAAGTGATTGGCTGCCTCCCTTGCTGCATTCATGATGTTAGAGAACTCCTCTACAGCGTTCGTCCGGTGGCCGCGAAAAATACGTTGCAGCTCAGTGATGTGGTCATGCACAGAATGGAAGTCCATGGATACACCTTGCAGAATGTTCGTAACTGGTTCGAGCCGAGCGCTGTACTTCGCTACAATATGCAAGCAGACGATGAAAGATGAGCTTGTTGTTGCGCAGTAGAGGATGTGAGCTCGTTGTCTAGTTGCAGCGTTCGAGCATGATTCCGTGGACGCGAGCTCCTCGAGTGCTTCGACTATGGCCACGTAATGCTGAGAGAAGATCCTAATAGACTTATATTTTGCAGACCATCTTGTCTCACACAGCATCGGAATGTTCGGCA
Source organism: Amblyomma mixtum (assembly GCF_055824585.1). Taxonomy (NCBI): domain Eukaryota; kingdom Metazoa; phylum Arthropoda; class Arachnida; order Ixodida; family Ixodidae; genus Amblyomma; species Amblyomma mixtum. Next base: position 117,090,574 of record NC_143021.1, read on the forward strand.
CCAATTTTCTCCGGAGTACTCTCTCGCGGAAGAAGTTTATGGTTTGTTTGATTATGCCAATTGTGTTTCGAATTTCAGAGACGTCGTTCAGATCGTTGATGACGAGATTTAGTTTGTGACTTGCACAGTGGAAAAATAGTGCCTTCGGGAACTGTTTTTGTATAATTTTGTTCACTCCAGCTTCTTTTCCAGCCATTGTAGAGCATCCATCGTACCCCTGTCCAACGAGGTTCGAAATAAACTGCCCGACATTCGTCAAAAACTTCAAGATTGCCGCGGCGATGCAAGCGGAGTTTAATTGCTCCAGCTCTACAAATCCCAAAAACTGCTCTCGAACGCACACTTCGGCTCCCGCCTTGTCAATAAAGCGAACGCCTATAGACATCTGCTCTTTTCCTGAAATATCTGCAGTTTCGTCAGCAAGAACGGAAAAAGCAAACGCTTTGTTAGCTTCGGTAACTATCTGCTCTTTCAGGATGTCGCCACAGATTGTGATGATCTCGTTCTGGACGCGGACAGAAGTGTACTTGGCATTGCCAGCAGAAGAAGCGAAGTGCTCCTGAAGTAGAGTATCTCCAGCTTCTACACGAAAGTCAAGCAGATCATTGAAGACTCCACTATCGGACTGCTTGCCGCGAATTGGCAAGTCATGCGTCGCGCAAAAGACAATGGTGGAAACTATTGGAAATAGTTTCTCACGGTTCCTTTCAACTTGCGCGTGGAGTGCTCTGTTCAGCTGCTCTACAACGGGTAGCTGCTTGCCTTTCATCACATCCATAAAGTTCTGTGAGGCCGTCATTGCCTCCTGGTGCCATTGGGATTTTACGTGATCCCTGCACGCCTCGTGCATTTTTCTGTAGTTACTGAAAGCGCGCACGATAAAACTTCCTTGAGTACCCCGGTGAACACGTGGAGGAAAAATGACGCAAAAACGACAAATAGCGCCTTTCGCTGTCGCTGAGTACGCAAGCCAGGGGGCGTAATCTCCCAGCCATTGATGTCGAAAAGGCCTCTTTCCAGGTGTTACATCCTTCTTAAAATCGTATGTAACATTTGGTGACCATGGCTTAGTAAGAAGACGTAACTTCAAAAAGTCCGGTATGCCAGTGAGTTTAGCTTTGCCTAGAAACTCTCCTAAGTCATATTCTTGAGGCAAGTTATTTGTTTTCTTGATGTTGTCTCCGGACTTCGATCCCAAGCAAGGAGAAAGGGAATCGTCTCGGCTTACTGCGTGACCGGAGCTCGCTGGTGAAGTTCCTTCCATGGAGACGACGACGTCGGCTACTGTCCGGTGATGAAAGGTTGCATCGCTCTGGTCAAATCCGGACTTAAATCCCAAGAAAGGAGAAATGGAATCATCTCGGCCTGCTGCATTACCTGAACTCACTGTTGACAGAGTCCCTTCCATGGAGTCGACGACATCAGCTACTGTCCGGTGATAAAAGCTTGCATCACTCTGTTCAAATGCTACACCGTTGTCACATATCACACCAGAATCTGCAGGGGCGCATTTGGATAACGCTTCGTCAGACAACCGCTGACGCTTGAAGAAGCGCCGAATGTCCATCATTCGGAACCGCGCGAGACAAAGCTGGCTATGGAGTTCTTCGGGGTTGGTAGTGTTAAAAATATATACACATTGATTGAAAAAACGGTTGAATGCGTACGTTGAAAACAAAAAATGACTATATATACAACGAAAACTTATTTACAAGATAAATGCACGCTCGCAGCTTCATACACCTCGCTCCATCTTGCTCGCGCAACCGCACAGTCGAGTATTTGCACACACACTACTCGCCGCTCGTCGTTTTCTCGTCCGCTGTCTTGATTGTTCTCAGCTTCGTTGACAACCGGCCACTAAAAATACCGAAGCACAAACACAGAGGCGCGCACACATGCAAGGGCCTACTTGCCGCAGTATCCCCGAATACGCACTGTTGGAGTTGAGGGTTCAGGACAGGAGTGCCGCTGAGCGAAGAGGTAGATGGCGAAAGAATAGGTTTATTTACATTTTACATTGGTGGTTAGAAGTGAGACGATTCTGCCGCATCCGTTGTCGAGTTTTATATCCTTCTTGTTCCCTAATGTCCCTAGGTTGAGGACGCCCTTGCCGGAGTGGGAGGGGCCTAGAGCTTTCACCTGTGCGCACACACACGACACTGCACTCATGGTCACGCCCCCTTCACATGTGGAGTCTGAGGGAAAGAAGGTTGTCGTCGAGGTAGCGTTGACGGCGGTAGGTGATGGCCTCCGGCCAGCCGAAGGTTTCTGCGGGTCACCGACATCTGTTGATCATCAAATGCCACCCGCCGCTCGAGGCCAGACGCGAGGTCACGAAAACGCCGAAAGTGGTTCCTCGTGCTTGGGTCGGAGATGAGGCCCGCCAGCTTGTCGCGGTGCTTGGGCACGCCAAAGAGCAACCGGAGACGAGGCCCTTTGTTCCCTGGCACGGTCACGGCAAATGGGGAAGATAACGTTCGTCTCCCCGAGGCGGCGGCGGCGTTCTACACGTGCAGGCACTTTGTGAAGGGGGTCTGGTTTTGTTCCTGCACTCCAACCGGGCAAACTCCGTAATTGAAGTCAGCTGGCACCTGGGTCCTCTCGGTGCTTGTGGTCCATGGCGGCAGGCCCGAAAGCAATCACCCTCAAGTCGCTAGCAGCCATACACAGTAGAAACAGGCGTGCTGGCGGCCACCCGGCGAGACTTGTTGTCGTCGTTCCTAATAACACTTTGGGGGTGAAAGGAACGCCTCGCGACTTCCGAGGGGAAGGGACACTCGCCACTCCGGTCGGAAAATTTGTTTTGTGTGTTTTTATGGGGTTCAGAGCCCCAAAACGACTCAGGCTATGAGGGACGGAGTAGTACAGAGTTCCGGATAATGTCGACCACCTGGGTCTCTTTACCATGCACTGACATCGCACAGTACATGGGCGCTGTTGGGATTTGAGGCCCAGCCAGAGGTGACAGGCGAGCCAGGCGAGCCAGGCGAGCCAGGCAGGCGCCATCGGGCTGCCTTGACCAAAGGCGCTGGCTTCCGGAGAAGATGCAAGGAACGCTGGTGTGGGGGCGCCTCTGGAGACTGCGTCGCCGTGAACAAAAGCAACTGCTAATCCCCTTTGCCGAAGATTCTGAAAGCGGCGCTTCTACCGAACTGCGCTCTCCCGTGGATCGGAGGAGACAGCGAGCGGCGGCGGCGCCAACTCATCGCCTGCTTGCCCTTGAGCAGCCCGACAAAGCGGGGGTGGACACGGCTGATTTGTCCCTCCCTCCTGAAGAATTCATCGGTGGCCGGATTGTGCACTGTCTGCCTCCGTGTGGCTATCTCTCTAGAGATCAAAGAAACAGGCACCCATCTCAAGACGCCTCGAAACACATGCTCGCCGGTGCCGCTGTATATCTGCAACGACGCGTCCCCGGACGCGGCACTTCGCAGATGTGACCCAAAGCTGGAAGCGGGGCCGCTTTTACTCTTTTTGCTGAGCGCACCGCCGCCCCTGGTGTGCGGCCATCACTCACGGTTAGAGTGAGTGACTTTCCAGGGGGGTGCAGCCGCCCCCCCTTGCCCCCCCCTCCGGACGCCCATGCAGCTTGTTATCATGTCTGGTTTCTTCTGGGAGATCCTTGCGATTTGTTCGAACGGTCACCGCAGCCAGAATTCCCTTTTTCATTCAAGGCCTCCATTAGCCGTGTGGATGTAAAAAAGTTGAGCATGTTCTCCGAGACCCATGCTGGCCTGGCGGTCGGCACCTTTCCCTTCATAAACCTGAAAATCAATCAAGTATCCTGTCTGGGAGTCAGCGCGGCACCAAACCTGATATCCGCGTTTTATTGGCTTCATAGGGAGGTATTGTTTCAAAGAAGACCGTCCTTTGAAGTGTATCATGCTCTCGTCAGTGGCTTGATGGGATGACGGAGTGTATTGCCTTTTGAAGCTGGCATTCAGCGCTTGTATGAGAGGGCGTACTCTCGACAATCTGTTGTACCCGTTTTCACCTTTTTCTTTCGTTAGGTCGTTGATGTGTAAACAGTTCATAATGTTTTGGAAACGGCGGAATGACATGACCCTAGATTTGTCAGGACAATTGAAGAATCTTTTGCTGCTCCAGTATAGGTACATTTGATGCCTTGGATTGGTGGTCATCAGCAGCAGTATGCCAAAATATGCGCGAAGTTCATCAATTGTCAGCTCTTTCCAGTGCTTGTGGTCTTTCTGCTTTACAAACCGGTTTGTCTCTGTTACTAGCAAAGTTAATGTTGGTTACTAGTGTATGCATGACACAATCCTCAAAATATACAGCAAAAGCTTCACACGGCCTCGTCGGTGATTTTGATTAGAACTGTGATAGCCACATTTTCGGGTCGCGGACGGCATGCTCCGGTTCGCAGCTACCCCAGACTCGAGGCTCCTCTTCGACTCCTTCTTCAGCAGAAAGTTCAGGCGCTTTCGTTCGTTTCCTGGTCTTTCTGGTGTAAGTAGCCTTGCGCTTTTTAGGTCTGCTTGTTGAAGCTGCTGCTCCATCGTCGCCGCTTTCGTCATCCGAGTCCGGCGGAGCGACCTCGGGTACGAAGTCGTCGTCTGTATCCTCATCCGAGTCACTCGACGTGGGGTCGTCCGGAAGGCTAAAATATAGATCAAGCGCTTCTGCTGCCGTCAGAAATCCTTTATCTGCGTTTTCAAGAGCAAACAAAATATAAAAGTTTGAGTACGTATCTCTCACCACATCGTCACCGAAAAGCGAGAAGTTGGGCCTAGCATACTTCATGCAGTTCTCTAAGGGTGGTCCTGTTTATACAATATTATCAGACTGAGTATTCCTTGTATTCCTCAAAAAACGCTATTAATACAAGATACTGGGCTTTGTTTTGAAGCACAGAAACGGAAGCGCTCACCAGACATCTCGAATTATTCTGGTTTGGAGACACATCAAAAAAAAATTTTTTCGCCTTTCCGGAGACACAATTTTCCAAACAACGGGCGCCTAGTACCACCTGTCGTACAGAGGGAAAAACGCATGTCTAAAACGGACGAACGGTGCGTTCCGCAGCTCCCAAAACCGCTGCCGCCAGGAAGGCAAAAAATGACGATGAAATACTACGAGTTTAGCTGCACATGATTACATCCAGACCATTTTAAACCAAATGTTGTCGCTATATATCGCACAGACAGCCCGAAACACACCCAGAACGAGTTCTAAGCAAGCGTTTTGCCTTCTGTACAAGCCGCAAAACTACTTTCAGGAGTAATTACAGCATCCGCAGGTAGATAGCAGCACAGTAAAAAACGCGGTGCGTCCTTTCCAATGTCTTTGAAGAGACCTCTTCTGCGGCGTAAAAAGTGAGATGTCCCATTGCCCTGCAAAGGGCTAGACGGCGCAGCTTGTCCAGGAGAGCCGTTTTGAATTTTTGGCGGCAGGTTCAAAACATGGGTCATATATGGCGCGGTAGCAAAGGGGTAAATTGTGTTAGTGGGTATTTACTATCAGTGGATGGTTAATGTGGATTTATGCGGATTTTTGGGTGCGTTCGGGTGGAGTAATTGGTGGGTTAGTATACTTCTATCTCATAATCCAAAGTTAGGTACTCCATAATTCTAGTCCTCAGATTTTCAAATTTGGCGGTGCTGATTATGTCACGACTCTCTCGACAAACCTTAGAATTTTGTGACAGTGAAGCCAGAATATTTTTCTGAGGTGACAGCATAAACGATCGCATTAGTAACAGTTGTTTGCACCTTCATAAGCGCAGTGATATTTACTGCTCACGCATTTCGGAATTTTATTGAAATGCACCTGAACGGAAGCTGAACGCATTGGCATGTGTGGTTTTTGTATGCTGATAAAACGTGGAAGCACACGAAGTACGAAGTGCACGAAGCGTTCTCGCGGGCTACAGCCCCGAATGCACTGTCCTTTTACTATCCTCATGCGTCTTTGCGTGCTCACAAGGGTGATCCGACGTCCGATTTCCTCCGAACCTTCGTGCGATAAATTACGTAACATGTGCGTTGTCGTTTTATGGGCCATGTACTGCTAAATCTTCACGGCTTCGTGTAATGGGCAGGAACACGTCCTCTGCATTGCATATTTTGGCAAAAAAATTTTTAACTTTCTGCGATGTCTTTTTATCTCGCCGTCTATTTTGGGCTATTTTTCCAACATGAAACAACTCTAACTCACCCAGTTCTGCATCCTTGTGCAGTTGTTGCACTTTTTTAGATTGGGGCTGATCCGATCAAACATTTCATGGTACAGGCGCTTTGTTGTTGGTGAGCACCCTTTTTGACGGATGTAAGGGCGTGAGGAATATACACCAGAAACCAGCCTAAAGCTTCAGAACGGTCTGCATTGTACCAACCTGCATATTGCAAACAGGGAGCTTTTCTATGCTCCAACGAATGCAGATGAGCTCTGTAATACTGTTCACATGCAAGCTGAAGAAAACAAGGCCGTCGGACCCAGCAGACCGCTTACAACCATAGTCAATGCACCGCCAGCGTGCCGCAATGACCGGACACAGGCCAACAGAAGCAACATCTGTTTCGGTTGCGCAAGCTATTACTGGAGTAGGACATTCGGCCGGGCTAGACGGTTCATTAATGCTGCTGACCAACACTACGCCATGTAAATGGGACAAAAGCCTGCGACAATCAAGCAGCCGCGCTGTTGTCAATGTCTGCAGCCGCAAGATATTAGTGCGGCGCGCATACAGCGCGTAGCACAGGAAGGAAACGGTGTCGGTTTGCGGCAGAACTTTGCGCAAATGCGTTGCTAGCACACCGCCGGGAAGTCGCGAATCCGCCTGCGGCTCTTTCCAACCAGCTGGCCCACCGCAGTAATAGCAGAAACTGGGGCCGAATTTCATTGAGCACTACAAGTAAACGAATGATTGTTCTGTAACTTTGTCGTTTTCTAACCCGTAAGTCCGCGGTTTTCCCTCCGCGCTCAGCGCTTTCACTGCGGTTCGGACAGGCTTCAACGACCGGGCGTTGCCAACACTTCCTTCTGAGACGAATACAAACGGAGCTACGTAAGTCTACACAATGATATAGTCAAGCAGGAACATGGGAGACCCGAGGGGGGGGGGGGGGGGGGACACTGCCTCTCCCCCCGGAATTTCGGATATTTGTGAGGTGATAGTAACTGTTCGCGTTTTGATTATTAAAGTCAATTCTTTGTTCATTAATAAAATCTAAAGTATGTTTTCCAAGCCTAGCACTAATTTCCTGTTTATAATTTTTGTTTCAAGTAGTTTAGACCACCAATAGTGCCTTTTTGGCGCTAATCTACCGCCTCCCCCATCCCCGGCCATCAGGTCTCCCCCCTTTGCAAAAAGTTCTGCGGACGCTCTTGAGCAGGAAACAACAAGCGTACTTATATCCATGCTATTCTTCATCAATAAGGCAATTCTCTGTGACACCACCTCGGCGAGCAGCTTCCTAGACAGAAAAGCCGTCTTAACACCAGGGCTTCTTAACATTATAGAGCCATTGTGTCAGCCGGTTACGCTACACAGCAGCAATGGTAGGATCTCCAGTATTGCTTCATAGCAGTCACGGGAATCTTCGCCGCAGGAATCGCTTCGCAACACTCGCGACTTCCACTCGAAGTGACGAGACTTCCAGCATCTTATGCAGCTGTGCCACTCTATTCGCGTAATCACGTGTAGGTGACCAATTTGAATTCAGTGGTTGTCACTTTCATGACTCGTGGCGGTCAAGTGGCGTCAGCCAGCTTATGATTGTCTTCCGAAGTGACATCTTGGCTTCTGTGCACGACTTGTCCCCACAAGACGAAAATGAGAACGTTTTCTCTAGCACTTGAATTTTGAACCAACAGTTTACTTTTATTGTTGTATAGCTATTGCTGCACGCTGGAAGATGCAGACCAGGCTCCTCATATGACGAGTCAAGTCTGGAAATTTTGATAATGATGAATTTGTTCGTTATAGCTATCGAAGCGCAAGGTAGCCGACATAAGAAAGTTTAACATGGAGAAAATCGAGCATGCTCTAAGGAACGGAGGTAGCCTATAATCAGTCAGGAGAAAATTGGGCATAGGTAAAAACCAGATGTATGCGCTAAAAGACAAACAGGGCAATGTCATCAGCAATATGGATAAGATAGTCGAATTAGCCGACGAGTTCTACACAAATCTATACAGTAGCGAATGTAATCTTCAAGTTACTGAGGGAGGCAGTCGAGCACAGCAATGGGACATCCCGCCAGTAACGAAGGAGGAAGTAAAGAAAGCCTTAGGAGCAATGCAAAGAGGAAAAGCAGCTGGTGAGGATCAGGTAACAGCAGGTTTGTTGAAGGACGGAGGAGAGATTGTGCTACAAAAACTAGCCACCCTGTATACGCAATGCCTTATGACCTCGAGAGTACCAGAAGCTTGGAGGAACGCTAACATTATCTTAATTCATAAGAAAGGAGACATCAAGGACTTGAAGAATTACAGACCAATCAGCTTATTGTCCGTTGCCTACAAGGTATCTACTAAGGTAATCGCTAATAGAGTCAGGACAACCTTGGACTTTAGTAAACCAAATGATCAGGCAGGCTTTCGTAAAGGATACTCGACAATAGACCACATACACACTATCAATCAGGTGATAGAGAAATGCGCAGAATATAACCAACTGCTATATATAGCCTTCATTGATTACGAGAAAGCATTTGACTCAGTGGAAACCTCAGCTGTCATGCAGGCATTGCGGAATCAGGGTGTAGAAGAGTGTTATGTGAAAATATTGGAAGATATTTATAACGATTGCACAGCTACTAAAGTTCTCCATAAAATCAGCAATAAAATTCCAATACGGAAAGGTGTCAGGCAGGGAGACACAATCTCGCCAATGCTCTTCTCTGCCTGCTTACAGGAGGTATTCCGGGGACTAGAATGGGAACAGTTGGGGATAAGAGTTAATGAAGAATACCTGAGTAATTTGCGATTCACTGATGACATTACCTTGCTAAGTCACTCAGGACAAGAACTGCAAAACATGATCAATCAGTTAGACAGGCAGAGCAGAACGGTAGGGCTAAGAATTAACATGCAGAAAACCAAAGTAATGTTCAACAGCCTAGCAAGGGAACACCAGTTCGCAATTGGTATCGAGGTGCTGGAAGTAGTAAGAGAATATGTCTACTTAGGGCAGGTAGTGACCGCAGATCCGGATCATGAGAGGGAAATAACTAGAAGAATAAGAATGGGGTGGAGCGCATATGGCAGGTTCTCTCAGATCATGAATGGTAGCTTACCAATATCCCTGAAGAGAAAAGTGTACAACAGCTGTATCCTACCGGTACTCACCTATGGGGCAGAAACGTGGAGGCTAACAAAGAGGGTTCAGCTTAAGTTAAGAACAACGCAGCGAGCTATGGAAAGGAAAATGATAGGTGTAACGTTAAGAAATCGGAAGAGGGCGGAGTGGGTGAGGGAACAAACGCGGGTTAATGACATCTTAGTTGAAATCAAGAAGAAGAAATGGGCTTGGGCAGGGCATGTAATGCGAAGGCAAGATAACCGCTGGTCCTTAAGGGTAACGGAGTGGATTCCAAGAGAAAGCAAACGTAGCAGGGGACGGCAGAAAGTTAGGTGGGCGGATGAGATTAAGAAGTTTGCGGGGATAGAGTGGCGGCAACTGACAAAGGACAGGGTTAATTGGAGAGACATGGGAGAGGCCTTTGCCCTGCAGTGGGTGTAGTCAGGCTGATGGTGATGATGACATTGCATGCTTGGTTTATTGCGTTTTAACGTCCCAAAGCGACTCAGGCTATGAGGGACACGGTAGTAAAGGGCGCCGGAAACTTCGACCACATGGGGTTCTTTAACGTGCGCTGACATCGCACGGTACACTGGCCTCTGGAATTTCGCCTCCATCGAAATTCGATTGCCACGGCCTGGATCGAACCCTCTTTTTTCGGGTGAACAGCCGAGCGCCATGACCACTGAGCCAACGAGGCGGCCCATACTTCACATGCGGCGACTTCATTGCCCGTAAAGGAATCTTGGGCCGCTCGTACATTTGTTCTGGAGAAGCGAAGCGCGCGTAGCTGCACTTCCAAAACATTCTGCTGTGTCCCGCTGTGGTATTTCAGTCGTTCTGGTGTTCGACAGCTGATCTCAAGGTCCTAGGGTCGAATCCAGCCGCGGCGGCAGCATTTAGACAGAGGGAAAATGCAAAAACACCTGTGCGTTGTGCTGTGCGATGTCAGCACACGCCAAAGAACCCCAGGTGATCGAAATTCATGCGGAGCCCTCCACTACGTCGTCCCGCACAGCTCATGTGTCGCTTCAGAGCGTTAAACTCGGCATACCGCATATCACAAGGATTTCTGTTGTTCCGTTAAAAGACGGCAAAATAACTTATCTAAAAAAATGCAGCCACAACGAGCTTCTAAGCTTTGTCTAGGGCACACATTTAGAAATACGTGGTAGCAATCGTAGCGCGATCCTAATAACAGCTGCACCGCAGTAGCCAAGGACAGTATGCCTACTTATTATATAACGGGCTGAGACTTGTGCACGAAGGTAGCAGATGAATAATTGGCTACGATCACAACACCAAACTAATTCCTTAACACACACTTCTCTGGAAGGCTCCAACAGCTTGCTGTGTTGTGCGTTTATGACAGTTCAACTCTGCCTGTTGTGCTGGGTATAACGTTTTGATAGTTTACGGGAGTTCAATGTCCCGAAGCGACTCAGGCTATGAGGGACGCCGTAGTGAAGGGCTCCGGAGATTTCGACCACCTGGGGTTCTTTAACGTGCACTGACGTCGCACAGCACACGGGCCTCTAGAATTTCGCCTCCATCAAAATTCGACCGCCGCGGTCGGGAGTAACTTTTAAACTCCGCGGGCTTTCGTTTTTCCTGAATAAAAACGACCACGCTAAGTTCATCTGGTTGGAAGTGCCTGGGTTAGACAATATTTGTGGAGCTCCACAACTTTCCTATTGACGCCTGAACGTTTCAAGGTATACTTAAAAGTTAATTAATTTATCTCGACTAATTATTCAAGTAGGCCGAGCAAAAAAATGGTACTGTAACTTTATTTAAGCCCTAATAACATCAACGCAATTTCAGTTCTGAAGAACAATTAGGTTTTTTTTAAATCTTGGTCCAAGTTAGCTGGGACACCCTGTATATATTGAATTGAATTGAATTGAATTGAATTGAATTTATTTTCCCAGAACAACTGGAAGGATTTGCAGGCAAAAAGCTGCTTTCGCAGCTTGACTGGGCCCGGAAAACCGTTAGATACAGTGGCTTAGACATTTGAGGTGATTGAAATAAACATAAGCAAGATACAACAAAAGGAGAACAAAAGTACACACTATAGAATGCAAACAATGAAATACAATTACAATGAAATATACGTACATTAAAGCAGAATATACACATCAAGTTATATGAAAGGATCAAAAATTTTAGAGAAATGCACGAAATTGTCTGTGTAGATCATAATGCACCTAGAGAATCAGAAATACATAATGAGTGCAAAAAAAATACATCACATATCAACAAAATACCGTCGCAATTTTTTGAATCTGAAATCTGTGGTATGTTTATAATTGTTGAGTACATGCGCAAGATTGTGTTGCAGTGTTTGGAGTTTTTAATTAGTCCTAAAATGAGGAACAAACCAAGTATCCGTGCTGTGGGTATTAGCAGAGGTATGATTATTTATTTATTTATTTATTTATTTATTTATTTATTTATTTATTTATTTATTTATTTATTTATTTATTTATACTGCAGCTCAATTATATGCGCTATGGCAGGAGTGGCAAAAAACAAAAAGCAATATACTTAAGGTAACCAAATACAACAAAATGTACAAAGTGAGCACAATGAAGTTCAAAACACACAAAAAGTAACAAACAAAAAGGAACTGTTAATGGCACGGTAGGAATATTCAGGTATTATGTGTCTTCCATGGCAGTTATAAAACTTTGAACCGGAGATGAACGAATTGATCCAGGTAGAGAATTCCAGGCTTCTATTGAACGGGGAAAAAACTGAATTTGAACAAATTAGTAGTCTTCTGGCGGGCTAGTTGGTTCTTTTCGTTCATGGTTTAACTGCGCGAAGGAAACAAGGACAGAGACAGAAACACACGTACACACTGAGCGCAGATTTCTGCGCTCAGTGTGTACGTGTGTTTCTGTCTCTGTCCTTGTTTCCTTCGCGCAGTTAAACCATGAACAAATTAGTACGTGCAAAATACGGTATTAAATTTAGCTCGTGATGACTTCTTGTAGATGATAAAGGTGCAAAGCTAATGTAGTGGTTAACTGAGAGCCTTACCGAGGAATTGACGATACAATGTAAGAATTTTAGTGATTCATGTGGCGACGGGCGGAGAGCGTGGTTAAATTCAATGAGAGAAGTGTAGAAGAGGGTGAGAAATCGCGATCATAACGATGACATATAAAACGCACAGCTTTTTTCTGGACTGCTTTTAACATGTTAATTTCAAACTGCTTGTACGGGTTCCACACTACAGCAGCGTAATCAAGAACAGGGCGGATTAGAGAATTATACAACAGTAGCTTTGTGTCTTTTGGTGAATTGGGTAGCGTGCATCGTAGATAACCTAGTTTTTTTAGTGCTTTATTACATACGTAATCAATGTGTTTAGACCAAGACATGTTATCCGTGAATATGGAGCAAAATGGTGGTTTGAGCTAGTTGGTGACACCAAGATATTTATACTGAGAGACCCTATCTACCACACGGCCATTGAACGAGTAACTAAAATGGGAAATGGAAGATTTGTTACAAAAAGACATGAGGACGGTTTTGTCGAAATTAATTCTCATTTGCCAGGTACTACACCAACTACAAAACATAGCAAATGACTCTTGGAGGTGACGATGATCATTACGGCCATTAATTACTTCGTATAAAACGCAGTCATCAGTGTAAAGACGAATGTTAGAAGAAATGTTATGTGGCCAGTCATTTATATATATTAAAAAGAGTAGCGGTCCAAGGACGGAACCCTGAGGCACTCCTGACGTCACATCAACAGCAGCGGAATGAGAAGAATTATAAGATACGAACTGGGAACGGGATGAGAGAAAGCTAGAAATCAAATCAACCAAGTGAGGATTGTTTAGTACAGCATTTAGTTTAGCAAGAAGTTTGGAATGTAGAACAATATCGAACGCTTTCGAGAAATCTATAAAAATGGCATCAACTTGGTTGCCGATATCGAGGTTAAGTAATATATCATGAGTGAATTCTGTTAATTGTGTTACCGTACTAAAACCGCGCCTAAACCCATGCTGAAAGTTAGATAGCAAATTACTGGATTCAAGAAAAAGCATGATGTGTTTATGAATGACGTGTGCCAACATTTTGCATGATTGTGATGTCAAATAAATCGGTCTATAGTTAGACAAGCATTGCCTATCACCGGATTTATAAAGAGGGAGCACTTTGGCTAATTTCCATGAAGAAGGGACAGTAGCAGATGGTAAGGACTTATTGAATATGATGGACAGGTATTTCGATGACCACATGGAGTAACGAACCAGGAACGCATTGTATATTCCATCTGGACCGGTACATTTCTTAACATCGAGGTTTAGTACAAGATTTAGGATGCCATCAGGGTTTACGACAACATCACTGACTGCTGGAGAAGAAATTATATTGGTGAGCGGTGGAATGACATTGTTATCGAGAACGAACACTGAGTGGAAATATTTGTTGAAAGCATCTGATATTACTGCCGGCTCACTGATGACGTCATTATCTAATCTGAACGAAGTGGATGAAGTATCGCGAGGTAAGATGGATGACCAAAATTTTTGGGGGTTCGTTTTTAACAGATCGCGCAGGTGGACACGAAAAAAGAAAACTTTCGCCGTATGCAACTTAAGATTAAATTCTTCTTTCGCCTTGTGAAATCTGTCCAAGGTTATGGGATCGTTGCTTCTTCTAGAACGCCTTAGCCTACGAAAGCGACGAGATAAATGCAAGATGTCTCGAGTCATCCAAAGAACACTAGTATTTTTTTCTTAGTTTTAAAAGGAACAAAGCGTTGGACACAATCGTTGACAAGACATTCAAAGTAATTAACAAGAAAATCTACGTCTTGGCTTGCTGTGAAAGCAAAGAACGTATCGAAATGATCAGCTAAAACATCAATGATGGAATTGTCGTCAGCTCGAGTGAAGTCAGGAAAAGTAGTAAACAAATAGCGTGATTTGGAAATTGGAGTGAAACTAACACGCCTTTGTGGTCTGAGAGTTCATCAATTACTTCGCAAGAGAAGGAATTTTGGGCCAAAGAAGCGCTTAGAAAAACTAAGTCGAGAATGGAATTCAGCCTAGTAGCATTAGATACAACCTGAGTTAGTCCAAACAATAAGGAGATGTTTATTAGTTCTCTACAAATTGCAATGTCACGACCAAATGCAGACAACGAAGGCCAGTGGATGCCAGGAGTGTTGAAGTCTCCCATGCAGATAAATATTGATGAAGGAATGTCGATCTTGCTCATGTAATTGCGACAGCATGCAGGATATGAACGGAACAGCCAGGTGGACGATTTCTAATTCATCAATGTAATATTTGTCCATTTCTTATTAATGTATAATATTTTTGTTTTGCCGTGTTATCCCCACCCCTCATGTAATGTCCCGAAAGGGACCTTTGAGGAATAATAAATAAATAAATAAATAAATATAATTGTTTAGATAAACTTTACACCACAAGGATTCTGTGTCATGGGGAGAAGGTAACACTGAGAATCGCAAATCCGATCTGATCAGCAATGCCACACCTCCACCAGTACTGAAACTTCTGTCTAGCGCACGGCAACAAATCCTGGTGGAGTGAATTCGGAGTCGTAAATTCCACTATGCAGCCAGGTCTCCGTTATGCCAATAATATGGGGAGAGATAAGGGAAAGTAAATCAGGAAATTTTTTAACAATGCTGCGAGCGTTAATATTTAAGACGACAAGCTTATCAGGACGGCCAGAGCTAAGTCAGGGAGACGATGATGCGGCAGTCAAGGACGCAGGCCCAGAACAAAGAGGATCATGATACGCTTTTACCAATGAATTAGAACTTTCATCCCAATTATAACAAACCTTGTCAATGAAAGCATGATCGAAACTGAACATCACAACAGAACCGTTGCCACGAAAAGACACTGATGCGTCCCATATCTTTTTCCGAATGGACCTAACCCTTGCAAAAAAATCCTCTGTAATGAAGAAGGCAGAGCCCTTGAGTTTAGACAAGTTTTTGAAAACCACACTTCTGTCGGTGAAGCTAGAAAGATTTAGAATAACTGAACGAATATAACCCTTGCGAGCTACACCGAGCCTGTGGAAGCGCTCAATACTGGGGCAGCTAATCTTCAACTTATCAGTAAGTACAGATGAGATGCTAGTCAACAATGTGTTAGCGGTTTCGTTCGGATCTTGTGAAATGCCGTGTATGATAATGTTATTTCTCCGAGAGCGATTTTCTAGGTCATCGTTTTTTGCACCAGCTGTGTTACTTTGGAATTTAAAGAGTTAATTTCAGCCTGTAAATCACAAATTAGATTGGTATTTTCGGGCGTGGGTGAAGATTCTAATGCAGCCACACGCGACTCCAAAGCACCAAAGCGACTGGCAAAAGATTGCTTAATGTCCGCAATGTCACGGGCCAACTGATCCTGCCCTGCCAGTATTCTAGAGAACATGTCAAACACTGAGGAATTTGAGGAGATTTCGCTGTCAAGATATACAGTGGAAGCACTCGTATCGTCAACCTCCCCGAGAGTGAGACTGGAACCACTCAGAGACCGGGTTAGAGGTCTGCTACCAGATTGACTGTTTTTACTGGAGCTCGCTGGCTTTGATGGGGGGCCTTGATTGAGTTCCACGTCACCACTCAGGAGGAGATGACTTGCACAATAAAACGCGTGTATGCACCATGACACAAGAGTACGTGGGCAAGGGTACAGCAGCAAATATCGATCATCAGATCGGATACACTCAGCGCCAGAATAGTAACATACCTGCATGAAGAGCAAGCAGCGGTTAAACATAATGCCGGTGCCGCTGCAGCCTAGCCCACTGAAGAGTCGGTCCATGCACATGGCTTTTATATCCTTGGCAGGTGACGTCATAGACCAGCAGTGCAGCGAGATTGGCTGGTCCAACAAGAAGTTGGCGAGGTGACTGGATTGCAGACATTTGAAGAAAGCGGGAAGCCCGACGCTATCACTCAGGGTATCAGCTGGCAAGTCCAAGGGCAAGCACACGGTGGAATCCACGTGCCCATTCAGAAGCGAAGCCCATTCAGAAGCAGGGGCCGTGGTCAGCAAAACAAGCGATGAACTGCATGAAGAGCAAGCAGCGGTTAAACATGATGCCGGTGCCGCTGCAGCCTAGCCCACTAGCCCACTGCAGCCTAGCCCACGCAGCCTAGCCCACGTAGCCTAGCCCACTCAGCCTAGCCCACTAGTTTTTAAGGACGCTGTTTCTGTAATAAAGGCCTTGTAAGAACTATTAGAAAAATAAAACAAACGTAACATCCGGAAGTCGTACATGTGGTCAATGCTGATGATGTGATAAAATGGAAAGAGAATGTTTGTTGGGGATAAGTAGTGTACATTTGCGATGTGACGAAGGGCTTTGTTTTGTAGGCGCAGAATCATCGCGATATTTGTTTTCGTAGGGGTTGCCCATATTAAACTGCAATAATTAATATGAGATTCGAAGAGTGCATAATAAATTTGTCGCTTAACCTTTGAGGGTAGCAGCGTGCAGCATCGTGACAGTGCTCCTGTTGTCGCAGCGAGCTTTTTACAGATGTTATAAACCTGCGTATCCCAGCTAAGATTAGCCGGGATACGCAGCTATTGAAGCGATATTGAAGCAGCTCCGGTGGCGGCCCCGGCGCGCCGTGTGATGTCACCTGCTCCTCGCCCAAGCGCAGCTTGCCCTTTCCAGAGCCCCGCGAAATGCCTCGGCGACTGGCGTAGTGCGGCTTTCGCAACAACATGGCTGGTTGGAGAATCAGAGCCGAGACACAGCAGTGCATCCCTTATAAAAATGTCTTTAGACTTTCATACACCCCTTGTAGACACTACTGCCTTCCTGTAGATATTTCTTCCGTCGGTTGATAGTGTTTAATAACAAAATTCTTCTAAAAGTCCATGTCCGCTAATGCAAAGATGTTCTGCGGACTGTCCGACAATACAGTATGTTGGACGAGTTGATTTTCGATTTCCGTAACTACAGCGCATTTGACTGAACAGGGTTCTGTAGTGTCTTTTTATCTGTTCTGTCAAAAAAGTTGTAGTTATGGCTGTAGACTGTCTATAGAGTAATCTATAGGAATAATTGATAGAGATTCGATATACATTGTAGACAAATGTGTACGCACACTCTATATATAATAAGCGAGTAATTACACATTGACGTCCACCCGAGCGCAGCTATGCGGCTACAGCCATAGCTTTCCTTTGATCCGTATGGCTGCGCTCGGGTGGACGTCAAAGAGTAATTACTCCCTTATTACAAATCTACTCCACCTTGGGGGATTCCCCTAAAAATTTGACCAACACAGTTCCCACTTCTAGTTGTTGATCAATTCGCTCTCGCCCTACCATGAACTTGCTGTCCAGGTTAGTTCAGTTGGTACAGCGACTGCTCCGTTGAAGCGGCGGTCCCGGGTTCGAGCCCTGGACCAGGACGATTTTTTCTTTAACTACGAAGTTTCTGAGAAAGCTGTTAGCTTTTTTTGTAGCCGCATGGCTGCGCTCGGGTGGATGTCAGTGAGTAATTACTCCCTTATTACAAATCTACTCCACCTTGGGGGATTCCCCTAAAAATTCGACCAACACAGTTCCCATTTCTAGTTATTGATCAATTCGCTCTCGCCCTACCATGAACTTGCCGTCCAGGTTAGTTCAGTTGGTACAGCGACTGCTCCGTTGAAGCGGCGGTCCCGGGTTCGAGTCCTGGACCAGGATGATTTTTTCTTTAACTACGAAGTAACTCCTTTGTAGCCGTATGGCTGCGCTCGGGTAAATGTCAATGAGTAATTACTCCCTTATTACAAATCTACTCCACCTTGGGGGATTCCCCTAAAAATTGGACAAACACTCTATATATGCTGCCTAAAGAAATTTCTGCAAGTGGTGTTGACTTGCGAATGAAGAATGGCCATCCCCTTTACTGTGAAGCCGCACGAAAAAAGGTGGCCATCAACTGAATACCCCCAAGGTCACTGGGCCGACGCCCATTGACTCATTGTCTGAGGCTTCCCGTGTGAAAGGGGGCAGAGACTGCGCTACCGCATCGTATTTTGTAGCAGGACTGTTCTGAAAAAGCTACGGCTTGCAGTTTGACAGAAGTATGAAGTAGACACTAATTGCGTCATCTAGAGCAAACTGCGGAAACGTAGTAACTGGTGCCAACTTCTCGCAGCATCTTGTGGCGCTTCACCAGAGAGGCCATGGACGCGGCTCGGTCCGAAGGAGGGACGAGCTCAAACACCACCCTCCTGCACCACGCATGCCAGAAGGCTGGCTTCAAGGAGCTGTTCACATTCATACATGACCTTGTCATTTCCGGCGCTAACACGGTGAGATTGTTCTTCTATCCCACCGCTGCCCTTCCTTTCAAGTCACTGAGTTTTTACGCCGCAACTCCATCCGTCAGAGCACGATACACGCAGATGTTTAGGGCTGCGGAGTAATTCAACAACGTAGGAACGCTGGTGCAGGAAAGGTTCAGGTGGCAGGAGGGAAAAATTTTACAATATTTAACATCATTAGGTCGCAGTGAACTCGTGTAAATAACGCGCGCTGATTAATTGGTTAGACATAATTCATAGACAGCGCATGGACGACAACGGCGATAACTAATTTAACTAATGAGACCACTCTACGAGTTGCTCGATCAGCTGGCCAAAAATGGCTAGTGGACAGAGCTCTCTGTGATGCCTAGAGCCGTGGACTCTTGAGCAAGTAGGAGCCATTCTTTAAGGATATTCTTTTGTTATTGCGAAAGCAATACTACGCTAGGTTTTGAGCCTTCAGCATGGCGCGGCGGTAGTTACGGTTGACCTTTCGCGGAGTGACGTCATACCAGCTGCGAAAAAAAAAATCCCCCCAGCGGCGGAGGGCGGCGGTAGTCACGGCGGTGAGCCTCGCGGTCCTCTCACCAGTGGCGCTACAGTCGAGGTGACGTCATACCAGCTGCATAAAAAAAGGGCCCCCAGCTCGATCCGTCGGCGGAGCGCGGCGGGTAGTCACGGTGGATCTTTCTCACTGTGTACAAAGATAGTTTGCCATGCCGTCTACTCCAAACAGAAGGAGAAGGCAGCTCGCCAGTGTGAAGCCAGGAAGAAACAACGAGCTTTCGCAACCTACCGGGCTTAACCAAGCTAAGCCTCTGCAATTTTTTTTTTCTGTTTCAAAATAAAGCTGACACCCCTAGCACCTCCACTGATAACAGAATATATCTGTGGTTTTCCGTAATTAGCTTTGCGTATTTTGCTACTGGTCATAAAAAAGAAATTGAAGTAGAAGTCGCTGATTGCTTTCCGCAGGGGTGCGATTTTCGAAAGTCGCGAGAAATGCGCAAAATTTGTTCAGCCGTGGCATTGATGCTGATGGCGTTTTTGAAATTCTAAAAACTGATGCGGATATTACTTACAGTGGGCTACATGCCTCTGAATAATTATGCAACCCAACACTTATAGTGCAAAGTAAACTATCCAATATTAGTTAACAAACCTGCTTAGCATGTCTTAGCTGTGATGCGCTACACCACTGGTAATGCTATGCCGAAAAAATGTTTTCTACCTGAAAAAGTCCAGTTTTGAAAATTTCAGGAAAAAATTCAATTTTCTTTTTTCCTGCAGCCCTTGACTGCTGGGAGCGCATATCAACCTCTGCTGACGTAATCCCGCAGTAGGAGCAGACTAAATCTCAGCTCTTTTAATCTATTATTGCATGCATAGCGTGCGCTTGTCAAGATTCAGCCCGGGAAGGGAAAATGAATGAACAGACTTTGCGTAGTAATTGTAGGATGTCGTCTAGATTCATGGGTTTCAAGGCTGACCCACTACAGGGCAGAATGCATATATCTCCGGTGTTGCTTGGTTCCACTACAACCACATCTCACTCGCACATTACGCAGCACAACATTTTAGAGCACCAAAGCAGCAGCTTACAGTGTTTAAACCGACGCGTACAGTAAAGTGATAGCAAAATTAGCTGTCCGCATGTTCCCACTGTTTTCGTGTCCACTAAACATTTTAAAAATTCAGGGGGCACTTTGTTGCCCTAAAGTGCGGTGAGGTGAAAGCCTTAAGCTGCTTGTGTCACTGAAGTGTGATTAAGATCTTAATTAAGTGCACAATTGTTTGTTAATCTCAAATGCTGGAGACTGGAGGGCGTTTGAGAGGCATCCGTGGGATTCGATGCCTTTCTGCAAACACTCTCCAACGTCCTAGACAAGGAGAACGACATATGCGTTGGCAGGAAGTAGTGGCTCTCAAGACTAGAGCCGTTGTGTAGGTTGCGGGAATTTTAAGCTGACGAAGCCAGTCTCGTGCTGGCTGACCACGACAGTGTCGTATGTCTATAGCGTTATGTGTATTTTTGTTCTGCAATGTCATGAGCCAAAGCCAGGCAATAAAGAAAAAAAAGCAGGAAGTAGCGTAGCAGTTAGCCCGCTCGGCTGCGGAACAGAAGGATGGTGGTTCGAATCCCATCGTGCACAAAGAATTTTTTTTTTCTGGTCTGACTAGAACAAGCCTGACACCTCTGCTGACAACCTTTTGCTGGCTACCTTCTGTCGACAATGATGAGGCATTAAAGGCTTTCGCCTTAACACACAGTTTGCAGGCTGGTGATTTTATCGCCTTGCCCACTGGCGCCATTGCTGACGTCGGAGTATAGCCAATCTAAACTGTCCTCGGCGGGAGCTTTTATCTGATCAACCCAACTGCAGCCTCGCCGTTCCACTGCCCTGGGCTTCTCAGCAGCAGCTCCACTAGCCTGAACTACGATATCTTGCCCTGGCCCGACACCTCTGCCGAGAGGGGAGAGATAGAATTGGTGGCCCGGAGCATTTTCCGTGCCCATTCATTTTACGATTCTTTTGGAAAACTCCGTTAGCCGTCAAATAAGTATCGCGCACACGATAAAAATCCCTGCACGATCTAAAGTTTAGATGCAGCACGTATATCAGGAAAAAATCATCAAAAAGTCGCACTATCTTGAGAGTGTTTAACATTGTACCTATACCCGACGCGTCTTCAATGCAAGAAGTTCCGTGACCCTGCAGTTTTTACAAGCTCGTGAAAACTGATTCGACGCAGGAAGTCAGAATGCAAGCCCGCGATAAAGGTAAAAGCTTGTGCCACACACCATCATCACCATCAGCCTGACTACGCCCACTGCAGGGCGAAGGCCTCTCCCATGTCTCTCCAATTAACCGTGTCCTGTGCCAGCCGGACAGGGCTAACTCGAGAGATATGGGAGAGGCGTTTGCCCTGCAGTGGGCGTAGTTAGTTTGGTGGTATAAAAAAACAACCCTACGGTCCTTGGTTTTCGTGACTGCGGGCTTCCGTCAAATTGGTACTCTGTGATCTGAGATGCCTTCGATGATGTGGGTTCCACGATAAACTGGGAAGCGTTTCAACTGAATATTCTTCCCCTGCTCTTTTGCAGACTGGAGCTGCTGCAAGCTTCGCTCTTCAGCGTCTAGCAGCGAACCCAGAGGTGCAAGAAAAAGCCCGCCAAGATGTCCTGTCTTCCCCCTCTGCTAAATCCCCGGAGAGCCCCGACTCTAGCTTCGAGAGCAAATGGCCTTTTTTGAAGGCCTGCATAAGAGAGACGCTTCGGTGAGCTCTCTCTTGATTCTAGCTCTTAGTATCTTATTTATTTTTATTTTATTTATGACATGCTGCAGGCCGTGGGGCCCAAGTAGGAGTGGATACAGAAACAGATCCCAAATTGAGCAATAATACCAAAATGCAAACAGAACACAAGCAGCGGGAAAAGACATGTAGTGGCAAAAAGAAGCTAACAAAACAAGCTAAATATAAAATGCTAACAATGGTCACTTATCTGGTCAAGAGACCGCACACACGAAACTGGTAAGCTGTTCCACTAATTGACGGTTTGCGGAAGGAAAGAGTGCTGAAATAAGTTAGTCTTATTAGGGTCCTCACTGAGCACTTTCAATGCCGTTCCATGACTTATCCAAGGAAACACTCAACCGCCTTTCAGAGACACAGTAGATCTGATCTGATCTGATTGAATACTGCACGACAGCAACGAATAATTCATTCTTCCCAGGTGCAATAGCCCCATGAAATGCACCGGCTGATAACAACACTTCGTGTACAGATCGAGAAACCTTTGCACTAAACTAGCAAGTCAGCTCTATTTTACTTGATCTTTCTCTCGTTAACAAACGACTTGACCCTCTGCTAGAGTATCTTGTCTTATGGTTGTTTTTGTGCTTTGTTTCGCTGCTTTCCTTTTCTTGTTATTGTTAAACTGGCACGCTATGTTTTTATACATTATTCTAGCCCTCGCCGAATGTTATGTCTACGATCCCTTGGGGCTTCAATAAACGATGGTTGGTTGGTTTATGGGGTTTAACGTCTCAAAGCTACTCAGGCTATGAGAGACGCCGTAGTGAAGAGCTCCGGAAACTTCGACCACCTGGGGTTCTGAACGTGCACTGACATCGTACAGTACACGGGCCTCTGGAATTCCGCCTCCATCGAAATTCGGCCGCCGCGGCCGGGATCGAACCAGCGTCTTTCGGGTCAGCAGCCGAACACCGTAACCACTGAGCCACCGCGGTGGGGCGCTTCAGTAAATTAATTGAAATGAATCGTCCTACAGGGGATTTAATATGTCTGCCATACTATCGACCTGTAGCGTGTCTGCCGTGTTTACTGAAGCCTAGCAAGAACTATATGCAGCCCTATATTTAACGTTAATTTTCATATTGATTTTATTCTCAATCATCAATGATTCTACTGCGCTCTGAAACACGTACGTGGGACGAGATATAAGAAAAAAAAAGGCGTGCGCTGGTAGCCACATGCATCGTTCTCCTCTCCTGCCCGCTTCCTTCGTACCATCTAATCTAAAACAACCAGCCTCAAACCTAGCCCTACTTGTTCACTTGCGCTATTTCATCGCACATGCATAACTCGAACATTCCGCGTATCGCGGTCCTAGAATATAAAAACTAAACTGGTCCATGAAACAGGAAGGAAAGTAAAGCATTATAGTTGGCAGCAGCCTGAGGTAAACAGGCCTGGTTTGGCAACAGCACAAACTTCTAGCTGGGCTCGCCAGTTACGACCTAGCACAATCACACAAGCTCCATGCATGAACCGAAATTGATTAGTAGGGACGTTTCACGTCTAATCGTTTGAATTTGGCGAACGCCGCTAGTTTTCGGAGTGCCCACGAGGTCTCCGAGCGCGCTACAGCGCCCACTAAATTTAGCCGAGGAACTCTGAAGCAACTGCACGTGTTTACAGACCAAGCGTTATGGCGAACATCAACTTGGCAAGCCGATGAACTCCTTAGTTAAAAGAGGTTTTTAATTTCGCACTATTAGTTGTTTGGATTATTTGAACATTGTTGCATAGATCCTTAAAAATTTCAAAAGTATTGCCAGGCACACAGGAGTAGAGCATCAAGGTAAGAATGACAGAATGTCAAGAAGTATTCTGAGCGCCTTCTTCGTCTCGCGGCGCTCAGAAAACTTCTTGACATTCTGCCATTCTTAGCTTGATGCTAGGACATCAAGCTAGGAATGGCAGAATGTCAAGAAGTATTCTGAGCGCCTTCTTTGTCTCGCGGCGCTCAGAATACTTTTTGACATTCTGCCATTCTTAGCTTGATGCTATGACATCAAGCTATGAATGGCAGAATGTCAAGAAGTATTCTGAGCGCCTTCTTTGTCTCGCGGCACTCAGAATACTTCTTGACATTCTGCCATTCTTAGCTTGATGCTAGGACATTAAGCTAGGAATGGCAGAATGTCAAGAAGTATTCTGAGCGCCTTCTTTGTCTCGCGGCGCTCAGAATACTTTTTGACATTCTGCCATTCTTAGCTTGATGCTATGATATCAAGCTAGGAATGGCAGAATGTCAAGAAGTATTCTGAGCGCCTTCTTTGTCTCGCGGCGCTCAGAATACTTCTTGACATTCTGCCATTCTTAGCTTGATGCTAGGACATCAAGCTAGGAATGGCAGAATGTCAAGAAGTATTCTGAGCGCCTTCTTTGTCTCGCGGCGCTGAGAATACTTCTTGACATTCTGCCATTCTTAGCTTGATGCTATGATATCAAGCTAGGAATGGCAGAATGTCAAGAAGTATTCCGAGCGCCTTCTTTGTCTCGCGGCGCTCAGAATACTTTTTGACATTCTGCCATTCTTAGCTTGATGCTATGATATCAAGCTAGGAATGGCAGAATGTGAAGAAGTATTCTGAGCGCCTTCTTTGTCTCGCGGCGCTCAGAATACTTCTTGACATTCTGCCATTCTTAGCTTGATGCTAGGACATCAAGCTAGGAATGGCAGAATGTCAAGAAGTATTCTGAGCGCCTTCTTTGTCTCGCGGCGCTGAGAATACTTCTTGACATTCTGTCATTCTTAGCTTGATGCTATGACATCAAGCTAGGAATGGCAGAATGTCAAGAAGTATTCTGAGCGCCTTCTTTGTCTCGCGGCGCTCAGAATACTTCTTGACATTCTGCCATTCTTAGCTTGATGCTATGATATCAAGCTAGGAATGGCAGAATGTCAAGAAGTATTCTGAGCGCCTTCTTTGTCTCGCGGCACTCAGAATACTTCTTGACATTCTGCCATTCTTAGCTTGATGCTAGGACATTAAGCTAGGAATGGCAGAATGTCAAGAAGTATTCTGAGCGCCTTCTTTGTCTCGCGGCGCTCAGAATACTTTTTGACATTCTGCCATTCTTAGCTTGATGCTATGATATCAAGCTAGGAATGGCAGAATGTCAAGAAGTATTCTGAGCGCCTTCTTTGTCTCGCGGCGCTCAGAATACTTCTTGACATTCTGCCATTCTTAGCTTGATGCTAGGACATCAAGCTAGGAATGGCAGAATGTCAAGAAGTATTCTGAGCGCCTTCTTTGTCTCGCGGCGCTCAGAATACTTCTTGACATTCTGCCATTCTTAGCTTGATGCTATGATATCAAGCTAGGAATGGCAGAATGTCAAGAAGTATTCTGAGCGCCTTCTTTGTCTCGCGGCACTCAGAATACTTCTTGACATTCTGCCATTCTTAGCTTGATGCTAGGACATTAAGCTAGGAATGGCAGAATGTCAAGAAGTATTCTGAGCGCCTTCTTTGTCTCGCGGCGCTCAGAATACTTTTTGACATTCTGCCATTCTTAGCTTGATGCTATGATATCAAGCTAGGAATGGCAGAATGTCAAGAAGTATTCTGAGCGCCTTCTTTGTCTCGCGGCGCTCAGAATACTTCTTGACATTCTGCCATTCTTAGCTTGATGCTAGGACATCAAGCTAGGAATGGCAGAATGTCAAGAAGTATTCTGAGCGCCTTCTTTGTCTCGCGGCGCTGAGAATACTTCTTGACATTCTGTCATTCTTAGCTTGATGCTATGACATCAAGCTAGGAATGGCAGAATGTCAAGAAGTATTCTGAGCGCCTTCTTTGTCTCGCGGCGCTCAGAATACTTCTTGACATTCTGCCATTCTTAGCTTGATGCTATGATATCAAGCTAGGAATGGCAGAATGTCAAGAAGTATTCTGAGCGCCTTCTTTGTCTCGCGGCACTCAGAATACTTCTTGACATTCTGCCATTCTTAGCTTGATGCTAGGACATTAAGCTAGGAATGGCAGAATGTCAAGAAGTATTCTGAGCGCCTTCTTTGTCTCGCGGCGCTCAGAATACTTTTTGACATTCTGCCATTCTTAGCTTGATGCTATGATATCAAGCTAGGAATGGCAGAATGTCAAGAAGTATTCTGAGCGCCTTCTTTGTCTCGCGGCGCTCAGAATACTTCTTGACATTCTGCCATTCTTAGCTTGATGCTAGGACATCAAGCTAGGAATGGCAGAATGTCAAGAAGTATTCTGAGCGCCTTCTTTGTCTCGCGGCGCTGAGAATACTTCTTGACATTCTGCCATTCTTAGCTTGATGCTATGATATCAAGCTAGGAATGGCAGAATGTCAAGAAGTATTCTGAGCGCCTTCTTTGTCTCGCGGCGCTGAGAATACTTCTTGACATTCTGCCATTCTTAGCTTGATGCTATGACATCAAGCTAGGAATGGCAGAATGTCAAGAAGTATTCTGAGCGCCTTCTTTGTCTCGCGGCGCTCAGAATACTTCTTGACATTCTGCCATTCTTAGCTTGATGCTATGATATCAAGCTAGGAATGGCAGAATGTCAAGAAGTATTCTGAGCGCCTTCTTTGTCTCGCGGCGCTGAGAATACTTTTTGACATTCTGCCATTCTTAGCTTGATGCTATGATATCAAGCTAGGAATGGCAGAATGTCAAGAAGTATTCTGAACGCCTTCTTTGTCTCGCGGCGCTCAGAATACTTCTTGACATTCTGCCATTCTTAGCTTGATGCTAGGACATCAAGCTAGTAATGGCAGAATGTCAAGAAGTATTCTGAGCGCCTTATTTGTCTCGCGGCGCTGAGAATACTTCTTGACATTCTGCCATTCTTAGCTTGATGCTATGACATCAAGCTAGGAATGGCAGAATGTCAAGAAGTATTCCGAGCGCCTTCTTTGTCTCGCGGCGCTCAGAATACTTCTTGACATTCTGCCATTCTTAGCTTGATGCTATGATATCAAGCTAGGAATGGCAGAATGTCAAGAAGTATTCTGAGCGCCTTCTTTGTCTCGCGGCGCTGAGAATACTTCTTGACATTCTGCCATTCTTAGCTTGATGCTATGACATCAAGCTAGGAATGGCAGAATGTCAAGAAGTATTCTGAGCGCCTTCTTTGTCTCGCGGCGCTCAGAATACTTTTTGACATTCTGCCATTCTTAGCTTGATGCTATGATATCAAGCTAGGAATGGCAGAATGTCAAGAAGTATTCTGAGCGCCTTCTTTGTCTCGCGGCGCTCAGAATACTTCTTGACATTCTGCCATTCTTAGCTTGATGCTATGACATCAAGCTAGGAATGGCAGAATGTCAAGAAGTATTCTGAGCGCCTTCTTTGTCTCGCGGCGCTCAGAATACTTTTTGACATTCTGCCATTCTTAGCTTGATGCTATGACATCAAGCTATGAATGGCAGAATGTCAAGAAGTATTCTGAGCGCCTTCTTTGTCTCGCGGCACTCAGAATACTTCTTGACATTCTGCCATTCCTAGCTTGATGCTAGGACATTAAGCTAGGAATGGCAGAATGTCAAGAAGTATTCTGAGCGCCTTCTTTGTCTCGCGGCGCTCAGAATACTTCTTGACATTCTGCCATTCTTAGCTTGATGCTAGGACATCAAGCTAGGAATGGCAGAATGTCAAGAAGTATTCTGAGCGCCTTCTTTGTCTCGCGGCGCTGAGAATACTTCTTGACATTCTGCCATTCTTAGCTTGATGCTATGATATCAAGCTAGGAATGGCAGAATGTCAAGAAGTATTCTGAGCGCCTTCTTTGTCTCGCGGCGCTGAGAATACTTCTTGACATTCTGCCATTCTTAGCTTGATGCTATGACATCAAGCTAGGAATGGCAGAATGTCAAGAAGTATTCTGAGCGCCTTCTTTGTCTCGCGGCGCTCAGAATACTTTTTGACATTCTGCCATTCTTAGCTTGATGCTATGATATCAAGCTAGGAATGGCAGAATGTCAAGAAGTATTCTGAGCGCCTTCTTTGTCTCGCGGCGCTCAGAATACTTTTTGACATTCTGCCATTCTTAGCTTGATGCTATGATATCAAGCTAGGAATGGCAGAATGTCAAGAAGTATTCTGAGCGCCTTCTTTGTCTCGCGGCGCTCAGAATACTTCTTGACATTCTGCCATTCTTAGCTTGATGCTAGGACATCAAGCTAGGAATGGCAGAATGTCAAGAAGTATTCTGAGCGCCTTCTTTGTCTCGCGGCGCTGAGAATACTTCTTGACATTCTGCCATTCTGAGCTTGATGCTATGACATCAAGCTAGGAATGGCAGAATGTCAAGAAGTATTCTGAGCGCCTTCTTTGTCTCGCGGCGCGAGCAATGGGAGAAAGACATCGAGGAGGACAAGAGTAATATGGGTTGTGGGGCTAGTTGGTTCATACTCAGATTTCTTTTATGCGCACAGATAGACGACACAATAAGACACGGTAGACAAGACGGAGCGCAACTTTCAACTATTTTATTCCGGAAAAAATACAGACAATAGTTAAAGTTGAAAAAAAGGAAGTGAAACCTGTGGTCAAATCATATCAGCATAAAGTGGCTCATAACCTCAAGCGCGTGGCTAACAAGTTTAAGGTACCCGTGGTTTTCTCGGCCCCAAGGAAATTTTCTTCACTGTGTCGCCTAGTTTCGCAAGATGGTAGCCCCAACTCAGATTGCCAAATCAAACATGTTAATAAGTTTGTGAAGTGTGAAAAGGGGTAGTGTATAAAA
Organism: Amblyomma mixtum; assembly: GCF_055824585.1. Classification (NCBI taxonomy): domain Eukaryota; kingdom Metazoa; phylum Arthropoda; class Arachnida; order Ixodida; family Ixodidae; genus Amblyomma; species Amblyomma mixtum. Next base: position 117,119,212 of record NC_143021.1, read on the forward strand.
TTACGTTGAAGTGTGGGAAGGTGTACATTGGGCAGTCGGGCCGATGTGTTAATGAGCGGTTAAGGGAACACAATTTGTCTTTGAATAACGGTACCGGTTCGCACCTGCCGGCGCACATCAGTGAGTGTGGAAAAGATAACGACGAAAAACAGAAAGCAGGAAAACTGTGTGATTCAACGCTCCAAGGCACCAGCATCTTGTGCAGGAGCACTGACACGCTTGCGCGAGAATTGGCTGAGGCCTACCATATAAGGAAAAGCGGTCGTTCATGTGTCAGTGCACCATCTGTGACAATATATGATAAAGATTTTGCCTTTTTAGATAAATTACATAAGAGGTGAGTCACCTGTGCCCTTCCTATGTGCTTTTCCCGGGTTTTGGCTTGCACGTGGCACTGATGATTATCCATTCTTTTTTTGGTATAAATGTCATGTATTTTTTCCGGAATAAAATAGTTGAATGTTGCGCTCCGTCCTGTCAACCTTGTCTTATTGTGTCGTCTATCTGTGCGTATAAAAGAAATCCGAGGAGAAGAGTGCCTGCGAAAGCCGCTGGCGACTGCTATTGCTCCAACACCGCCGCCATGGATGTGGGATGTTTCGTTTCTGATCTCCCGCGCCCTGAAACAAAGTGTGCCAAGCATGAATAGCAAAGCTGCTGTAGCAGGAAATTACGGCATTCGGATTTTTTTTATCTTCTTCAACAGTGAGCCTGTCGGCTTGTAATCAGCGGTTTTAAAGTAGCTCTTTTCTTGAAAAAAACTTTAAAGGTCACTGCGGCCACCCGCATTGGAGCGACGCGAAAGCATTGACGCCTGCATGCTCGGTACTCGTCGCCTCAAAACTCACTGATAACCTTATGGCCAGGCACATACTATATCGCACACGCGATTAATCATTAACGGTCATCGATCACTCATCAATTCATTACCGATCACTAATCGATCAGTTATCGATCACTCATCATTTCTTATCAATCAGTTATCAATCACTTATCGATCACTTATAAAACACTTATCGATTGCTTCTTTAGCACATAATCACTTTAATAGCTTAGGAAGGTAGATGTTTAGGCCAGTTGGTGAGACATGAAGGAGCTAGACACCGCAGCGGACACGGGACAGAGAAAGAAGACACAGGGCGGTGCCCTGTGTCGTCTTCTTTCTCTCTCTCGTGCCCGCGGCGGTGTCTAAATCCTTCACTTTAATAGCATAATTTCTCCTAATTCACCATTAATTCAAAACTAATTAAACTTAATTCACATTTAATTCGCCATTAATCACTCTAATGTACGATTAATTCGCGTTATAATTATAGTAACTCACCTCAATTGATAAATAATTCACCTTAGGTCAATTTGACTCTTGGCTTTCTTATAAATATTAATTATTGATTAAATTTCGATTAACTCTATATTTCTCCTTGTTTCATGTAAGTATTCGTTCCGGACATTCAAATTTGGCGCCGCGTGCTGGCTCCGCCCGCATTTTCGGTCACGTGGTGCTACACTTCCGGCGTTTCAAATTTGGCACCGCTTTTGTCCTGGCCTCGCCCACTTTTTGGACAGTTTTGGCTCTGAGTAATTAACTAATTATCCCATCGTCACCAATTTTTTTTTGCGCCGAATCCTCACATCGTCTTCTTTCGATTATAGCCACTCTTTTGGCGATATCTCTTTCTAGTTCCCCACTATGGCTGCGGGCATATTTTGTGGAGACATTCGCTGCCGACACAGCCTAGTAACGATTTCGCATTAATATCTGAACGTTGACGATTTGGCACGTTTCCTAATTTTAGATTGTTTTATGCGCGCAAAATGTACCATTTTTATTATACGTTCGTGCCCCATTAAACAAAGAGTACTTGATCACATATTGATATTTCACATCTAACAATTTATCTTCCACGAAGGCGGGACTTTGTGTGCACAGGGAGCCTGTTATCCCCTGTGTGTGTTCGCTTGGACTGATATATTCTTTAAAAAATGTGCTCGCAGGACAGAGTTTAATGAGTCTTTTGTGCTCCTATTCTGCGACGTTCTGTAAGGTTCCATCCCATCATACCAGGCGTGAATCTCAAGTTGAAACAGGACGTCGTCATGTCCGGCTACCACATACCAGCGGGGGTAAGTGTCTCCCATATCTTCCTCGTAAATAACACCTTCGCAGACGCGTGACGCAGCTTCGAAAATTCGACGATTCTATCTGATGTGCGACGTGCTGCAGAAAAAAAAATGTTGCAGAAACTAACAAGCCGGTTATTCATCAAATGCTCGACCATTCATTATGACACTCACGATGCAAGTCACTATAAACACTGCGACAAAATGAGAATATTGCCTGTGTCTCTCTTGTACACGCGTCAGGTCCGACGTTGTCTGAAGCCCATGGTTTCTGCGTGCCTTAAAATAGCCCTATGGCCGAAGCCACGAATGTGTTTTGTTTTTCGACGCATCGCATAGCACAAGGCAGAGGCTTAGCCTTCGGTAGGACCACAAGAATCGCAATCGTTTTAAACTTGTGCATAAATGCTTGTTTCTGGAGGATTCTTTTAGCGATTATTGACAGCGGATATGAAGGGGCGACCGCAGTGGGCGCTGCTTTTTGTTTCATAGTTCATTGAGTTTGAACTTAATTATTTGATACATGGAAAATAGATCCGAAACAAAATGTCCTTCATTACTCCAACCTTTCACACTGAAAACAAACTGAAAAGAAGAATGCAAGGAGGCACTTAAGACAACTTACGTGCTGCCGCCCGTAAGCATTTGCGAAAGCATTTGTGCTTGCATTATGGCATCATTTTCTGGGCCAGCGTCGTACACTGCGAGGAGGGGTGCTGCATGATGGCGCTGCAGCACATCAACCAGTGGAATCACTGGCAAATCTACCCATTCAGAAAAAAAAACGGAGGAGGGAGCGTCAGGCGACAGCCTTAAAGCGTAGTCTCCAGGAGCAAAAATACAGTAAAAAGTAGACAGTCGATCCCCCCGTGATCACGCCACGTGATAGTGGGCAGTGAAATATAGCTCCGCTGCGTGCGCGCATGCGCGGACCAGCGCAGCAGACTGTCTGTAGATCAATCTCCTTGCTGTAGACGCCACGGGCCGCGCAGACACGCGCACTAAAACCTACCAGAACCAAAACATAAAGATCTGGCTAAGAGAGTGGAAAACGGGGCAGGGAGCGGCTTCACGAGCACTTGGCTTGCGAAGGCTGGCCGCGTGGCGTCGCGCTCCCTCCTTATTTTTTTTTCCTCCGTGACTCGACCAAGCAAGAAGTAAATTAACCGGAACGCAATTTTTTTTCTCCGTAAATTGCGCCACCTGTAATTTATATTCTCATAATTACTCACGTACGCGCATTCACTAGCCGCGCGTTTATTCTGCTGCAAACGACCAACTGGCGCGAAAGGGACTTTCTATCGAACTGGTTTCCGTTGATTATATGGCGTCTATCGTTGCCGCCCTTTTAGTTTTGTTGACTTCTCTCTAGCTGATGGAGTGCAGCCATGCACTAGCTGAGGTATTTGGAAACAATCTGTATATAGCCCATTCTGTACGTGCATGACCTCGAATACGCAGCTTGGACTGACGTCACATCCGGTTATCTCGGGATGCCAGACGTCCATCTTGCCGTACCTTACCGTCACCTCTGTTAGCTCACTTCGCGTTGGTTCAGGTCTACCCGAACCTTAAGTATGGTTCTGTGTGCTATCCTTAGCTGCTCTAACCGTAGCGAAAAAACGCGAACTTCTTTCGCATTCGTTAGATAATATCTTGGGCATGCAAGTGCGAGTTCTGCATGACGTTCAGTGCGAATCGGCACGGGCTATGGCTGGCTCGCATTAAGCGAGGCGATTTCTACCCCGAGAACCCTAGGTGTGTGCAGGGTGTACTTTGCGACAGATAAGAGGCTTGTGCCGTGAGCTAAATATTTGCGAAAACGTGGGGAGCAAGGAAAGAGATGTACCAAAACTATTTTGCTGCAAGTGGGTTTGAGACCCCTCTGGGTACCTGGGCCACACTGCGCGGTCCTGCACTGCACGCCCAGAAGTGAATGTTTTGAAGCGAAACGCTTCACTACGAGGGGTCAGAGGCGAGCTTCGCGTGAGCCGGTGCACAGATTTGCCAGTTCTGCGCACGCGTGAAACCGAGTGACGTCACACGCGGCGCAGGTGGCCGCAGCCACCGGCTCCGTCGCCTGACCTTTCGCCGCAGCCGCGCGCTACTGCGCATGTGCGCCGCACATACTGCTGCGCGCGCTACTCCTCCACGCCACCGTTTGACCTTTCGATGCAGCCGCGCGCTACATAAAAAGAAACTGCGACGACGCTGGGAACCGAACCACGGCCTTTGGCATTTGAAGCGGAGACGCCACCACTCCGCCACGAATGCTCAAGTCTTGAGCGCAAGTTTTGACCGCATAAAGGCGCATCTAGTGAATGCATGGATCTGATAAATAAAATTAAAGGAATAAAAAATCAAAATAAGTAAAAAAATTACAAACAATTAAAGAGCAAAAGAAAGAAAAAATAAAAAGAAAAATTGAGCATAATAAAACAATAAAAATAAGCAAATAAAGAGAAATAAAAATTGAAACGAAAAATATGAAAATTTTAAAATAAAAACAATGACCAATAAGAAAAACTAAACAAAAGAACAAAAAGAAATGAAATAAAAATTAAATATGGAAAAAAAACAAGCAGTGTGCCAGAAAACGCTTTCGCCTTGCAGCCCTTGAGAGAGCCAAAGTGCCCCTTGAATTTGAACCACGCCGATTTCCGTCTCCGCCTCCGCACAGGCAGTGTGTGGACGGCCGAACGCCTCCACCGTTATCGCGGTGCTCCCAGTGCATTGTGCGCCAACTGCGACAGCCATGACGTCAAACCAAGGATAACTGCAGCTTTTGGCTTGTATATCCAGGCTTAACCAGAGCTAAGCAACTGCCAATTTTCTTCTCTTGATTGACGCAATCCCATTTGTTTGACAACATAAACCCAGAATGGGTCCCGCGCCGTTGCATCTTGCCTACAGCACAAGGCAAGCTGGTTCAGATCCGCAGCGTGCAACAACGATAGAGACGGGTGCCGAGGCCAAGCTTTTCGTCTCGTATAGACGCATCGCAGACAGGCTTACCACCCATCCGTTGGAGAAATTCTGACCTGCCTCCAATAAGTTGAAGGCTTTCGTTTCTTCCAACGTCACAATGCCGGAAGAGTGCACGACATCCCCGTGGGTCATTTCAGGGAACACATCAACGCCCAACGTCGTGTCGAGCTCCGGTCGCAGCGTGCACGGAACCCCCCCACTGTGATGCCAGACAATGGCGCTGTGGGTATGATGATAAAGAAATAAATAAATTCATCGCAAATTTTCACTTTGTTTGCGTAGCGTACACGCCCCTATCGAACAATATCAGAACAGTAGCCTCCACTGAATGTCTAATTCCTATGTGGAGGAGGCATCGCGTCTGAAAGAATCAGAAAAAAAGTATGAAGGATGATCAAGCTTCTCTTTTAAGAGTGGAACGCGAAAGCGTGTTGCAGCGCTGCCAGGGAGTCCACGGAACGCCATCGCCTGTTCGGCGCGACGCCTTGCCCGTTGGACAAATCGGAAATTGCTTCTTTAGGAAAGAAAATGACGCAGTAACAGTCTCACTTATCTTGGTGGACCCCCGAACCCAGCATGGTACGATTTTTTTTACGCAGCCCCGATTATAGGTCGCCGGTTCGAATCCCCGCCGCGAGCTAGGCTCTAACTGAACTTAGTAAGTTTATGCTGCACGCAACACTGAACCGTATGACGTATCCGGAACGTTCTGCGACAAACGACTGGCATGAAGCGATATTTTCTACGCAGCCTCCCGATTATTTCCAACACGCGGTGCCGACTACTACTGCTAAGCCGTCAGCTTTTCGTCCCAACCAAAAGCGTCCCAGGAGCAGTCAGGCTTCACAGGAGAGGGGGGAAGTGACGTCATGTGGATGCTATCTGTAGTAAATACCACGCTGGGAAAAAGTATACAAATGTTGTGGCGCTGTCGAATCGTCCCCGTCTCACGCGTCGTAAGCCCGGGTTTGATTCCCACGCGGCCTGATTTATTTCGCTTTTCTTCATTGACAGTTCCGTGCCTTTTTGGATTATGGATTGGATAAGGGATTGAATTGTGGATTAAGGTTATGGATTGGTGAAAGCGTGATATATCCTGTCCACGCCACTCATGAGTCATAAAAGGCTTTCGCCTTGAAAGACACTATACAGAGTGATGAAAAGTGATAAGGATACCGCTAGAAGCTCCTCCACTTCACTTGAAAACGTGGTTGAGGCCAATGCTCCTGTTCAAGCCTCAGCGGTCATTGTGGAGAACAAATGAAAATCAACAAGAGCGGGGCAAAAAAGAAATTAAGTCGAAAGAAGAAAAAGAGCAAGGGTGTTGAAATCTTTTCGTGAGCGAGGGCTTCTGTTCAAGATACCAACACAGAGAAGACATCGAAAAAATTGAAGTGGACACTTAAGCTCAGCCTTCAGGGTATGACGCGATTACTTTCGCTATACGTACAAGTTTACCCTAGCAGGCACAGCGAACTGTGGCATATTCCAACATGCCGCACAATATATATGGTACATCTGGCCTAGCAAACACGTTTCCTCGTCTTTTAAATAAGTTTCATGCTGCAAAAGTTTATCTATCACGAGCATGCCGCAAAGATATGCAGGCTGTATATGCTACTTTTTAGATTTCGCCGTGCTTTCACTGCTTCTTTATCTCTTTCGTTCCATAAAGTGTCGACTTGATTTGAATAACCAAAGACCTGTTTTTCTATGAAGTGTATCTTTTGTGTTCCTTTTTTGATATCATTTTTTCTATGCGCTTCATTCATTAATGTTTTTTCTAATGATGCACCAACCATTTTTGACTACCATTGTTTGGATTTTTGTGATGCCACTTGTGTAGGTAATTTGCATGTTACTTGCTGCCCTGCAATATAGGGGCTGAGGGGCATGTCAAGCCACAGTTCTTAGCTTTTTCCATCGACCCTCTCAAAGTGTGCAAGGGAAATGAATAAATTTAAATTTAAATTGACTTTAGCGGCTTAATGTCCGCATATCCATAATTGGTCATTCTCTTCTTAACATTCTTCGATCCCTGGAAGTCCTCATGCCACTCCAGGCACAGTGGTGCAGCGGCTAAGCAATGCGCCACTGCCCTGCGATTATAAAAATGGCCTATAGACAGTCTATAGACTTCTTATTGACTCTATTGACTTCCTACAGATATTGCTTGTTGTCTATTCATAGTCTATAGACAAAAGTGTACTAAAAGTGTATGGCCATAAATCTATAGATTGTCTATAGACTGTCTATGGCACTTGTATCGCCTACAGACTGTTCTCTAGGATATGTCTATAGACAGTCTATAGACTTTACAGACAGAAGTCAATAGACACTCTATAGACTGTCTAAAACTTTTTCTGTAAGTGGGAGGTGCTGCCAGCGATGGGGCTTGTGCGCGATCCAGGTTGCTTTCCCGCCAAACTCTCGCGACCAGTCATTAATTAAACTGTCACCTGCCATGGTGGACAGTTTCTTAACAATACGATGGGCAAGTTGTGATGACGCCACAAGGTTACGTGACCTAGATGGCTCACCTGCGGTGCTCAGCGCTCAGTCTTATTGCCACTCGGCGAGTGAAAGGCGATTTCGTCCAATAAGTTTGTTTTTTTTATTGTGGAGTAGAGTAACTTGCCTTCGTATGTTCCGATTTCTATTATTACCCTCTCAATCGACTGACGAACGCTTTCAGCCTGAATAGTCTTCAGCGGAAAAACAAAAGTCACCGCGTCATTATGAGGCGTAAAGGCTGCTTAGTCCCATCCTGAGCCTAATGTCTCTGGTCCTGAGGGTATAGTAATTGTTAAATAAAGGAAACAACTTCGTTTACTCCCACAGGAAGGCCGCTTAGGGAGCTTGACAATCGGCACTGTGAGGTTTTCCTCACAAAAATTTCTATGGACACCCTATGTACTGTCCCTAGACCTTTGTCAGTAAAATCTATACACTTTCTGTACACAAATACTGGACTAGTCTATAGACAATGAAAACCCTATAGATAGTTGATAGGTAATAAGGAAGTAATTACTCATTGGCATCCACCCAAGCGCAGCCATACGGCTACGAAGGAAAGTTGTACAGCTTTCTTTCCAACGGGGCAAAAAAAGGCCGGTAAGGACAAAGCAGGGGCAGCACCTACCAACTGCAGGATCGGGCTTGCGGCACTGGCATTAACTGCAGGAGCGAACTTATCCACGCGATAGCATTAGAACGGTCGTCGGAAACTCTCTGATAGTTCAAGACAGCGATGACGTCACATGTGTCAAGTGAGCACCAAGACCCAATGATTGCGGGCAGCCGAATTTGAGAACCTATCCCCACCGAATGAGCTTCGTGGTTGCGACAGAATCGACATCGCTATCCGAGATGCTAGAATCAGCGAGGGGCGTCAGAGCGTCACGTGGGCGGTTCACGCAATAAACAAAACGCGTCATGGCAGCCAGCGGGATTCAAGCCTGCGACGACGTGAACAGGTCAGCTTCACTGGCCGCTGCAATAGACTACTACGCCATCGCCACATCCGCACATCCCGCGGGTTTAACTCTTGTTGTTTTTGGCCTCTGGTGGAGTGGCAAAGACATTCTCTAGCGTTGTGCTTTGCATGTATGCCATCGTCCTATCCATGCGCAATGTAACAGTTATCGCATTGCCACCTTAAGGTAACTTAGCACAAAGTTTCGCGTACGTAGTTAAGCAACGAAGCTAATAATAACAAAAGCCAAGCCACGTGCAAGGTTCAAAGGCGGCCTGGAAAGAACACTGCGGGTCATTCAGCCAGCATCAATGTATGCAGGCAGCTATCATTTGCGCCCGTCAGACAAGTGATAATTTCCGCACTACAGAAGGTCATATCCCAAATGCCAAAGTGAACGGCGGCCTATGCCTTGACGCTACCGAACTAATAAAGTGCTACGAGAAGACGCTTGCAAGATAACTATATGCAAGTATCTCCGTGCTAAGGTAGTTTTGTTTGGCCTAGTTGCTTCGTATTTGTAGCCTATTCTCAAGACGGCGCGAAGTGGGATAAGAACAAAGGAAATGTATAAACACGGCGGGAGTGGTGCGACTTACAACTCAGTTTTTTTCTTTTCTCTTTATGGTTTGCTCTTCATTGTGCTGTTTTCCTCTGTTGACAATTTGAAACCCACAAGCACTTACTCAAGATTTTTTGTTTTGAAAATGTGTTTATGGTTTTTGTGTTTACTTGAGATGGTTTTGTGTTATGTCTTACAAAAACATTGGCATATATGCGATCAATAAAGCTCGATTGTAAGTGCGCCGGTCCGGTCGTTTTCATGTGTCTTGTTTGCCGTGTTGCACTCTTTGCATGGTCTTCAGAATATGTTACAAATCCCCCTGTTCTTTGGCAGCTTCGTTGTCGACAGGAATCGAAAAATTGGCGCAATAGATGCGTACAGGACAGGCCCTCTCAGGTGGCAACGGGGTGCGCGCCAGAGCGTCGGCATGCTTTCGGCCAGAGCGGCAGATCAGAAAGATTCTGTGGAGGTCGCCTTGAAGGTGACCGCCGCCACATTTATTAGAGAGCTGCCGGTGATTAGATAGCGGCGAAGCGGCGGCAGCAGCATACCGCCAAGGTTCCAGAGCGTTATCTAGCGCCTGCTTCGCCATTTTGCCAATGCCTCTCCCCCCCCCCCCCCTCCTCCTCCAGACGATTAGCCGGTATGTTGTCGAAATGGTCGTGCAGGGCGTCCTGGGTCCAAAGGCGGGGCTCAGCCGGGCGACTTTGCCTGTGGCGTTGCGGCCGAGCTTTCGATGGTTCGTTGACTGATGCGTAGTGGCAAGGGAGGATTTAGGGTCGGCTTGCTATCGGGACCCAGTGCCGGCCGTTCTGGTGCAGCAGCGCGGTCGGCGGGCGAATAAGGGGCGGCGCAGCAGCGTTAGCTATATGTGTCGGGGGCCGTGAGATTCGCGGACCTGTCGATGGCCCGATCTGCCCAGTACCCAGGCGCGCGCCTACGGGAAGAACATCGAGGTGAGAGGCAGGGGAATGGCTTTGATAGACTACATGGGGCTGCTGGCACACGCTCACAGCCAGCCGTGGGCTTACTGACTTTAACGTGATGGGCGACAGCACGAGTTGCGCCCTTGCACTGGCGCCGAGCCGTTCATGAAGGAGGACGCTGGCGACGTAGCGGCAATCGGAGGATGATGATGACGATAAAAAGCTTTTATTTAATGAAAGAGATGAAGTTCTTTAGAGAGTCCTGCAATTGGTGGCGCCCTTCTTCCGGGACCCCATTTGTCGAAGTAGCCAGCTTAGCCCACTTGACCAAAGCCTTTTGGGCCTCAAGGTCCTTGCAGCCAAGCAGGGCCGCCTCCTATTCCACTCTAGTAGGGTTGGGATGAGGGGAGAGAGCAGAGTTGCGCTGGCAAGCCCAAACCATGTGGTAGGTGTCAGCCACCTCCCCACAGGGTTGTGCACCTGCCAGTGAACGCGGGATCGAAGTGTTTTAGTGCAGCCGGGCACATCATTGTATTAGTGAATAATCATAGCAGAACGCGTTCGTTTGCTTTCCCCAGTCCATTTGCAGGGGCTGGGTACAGGCGATGCCTATCCTTGTAATAGGATGTTATATCTTTGAAGGAGAGTAAGCAGTCACCTTCAGGTTCCATGTTCTCAGGAGCCAATGGGAACACCCGGTGAGTAAGTGCTCGGGCCGCCGCGTCTGCAGCTTCGTTTCCTGCTAGTCCCTGATGGCCCGGAGTCCAAACTATGCAGCGGGGAGTAGGATCGGTATCTCGGCTGCAGTTCCTTAGTATCCGTTCAGCTAGTAAAGTTATCCAGCCAGCCTCATAATTGCGACACGCCGAGCGCGAGTCTGTTATGATGTGTTTGGATTTTGAATCAGGAGCTGCTAGGGCGATAGCATCCTCTTCAACTTGTGTTGTGCTTGGGGCTCGAAAGGAGAGCCCATCCACCTGTATTTTTTCATGCATGACCGCGGACGTGTGTGAGGATCTGTGCTAGATTGCAGGTTGTATTTTACACAAACACAAAAGTACAAACAATAAACGAGGCGGCTTTTATAGGAAAGGAAACCAATTTCAGTATGGGCGTAAAAAAAGGAAAGGAACAAGAGAGCAACGCAACAACACACGGGAAAAACACACGGGGGAACAGAACAAAGTGCTTACGAAAAATAGAGGAAAAAGAAAGTCAAAAAGGAAAGTCACACTACTTGTCTCTCATTCGAGCAACGAGCGGGGAGGACTGGCTGGGTGTCGGGCAGTCAGGGAGTCTCTGGGCGTTCCAATGTCGATGCAAGGTGGTGGTGGTGAAAACTTTTTAATAAACAACAGGAGAGTTTGCAGGCCAAAAATGGCCCTTTACATAGGTGGAGTCCTTAGTCCGGGACCCCGCTGGACGAGGCCGCTACTCGCGCCCGTTGGACTAGAGCCCTTTGAGACTCCAGCCCCGAGCAGTTGAGCAGGGCTGCCTCCCATGCCTCTCGGGAAGGGGAAGGATTGGGGGGAAGGGAAGGATTCTTTTGACAGGCCCAAACCATGTGGAAGGTATCGGAAACTTCCCCACAGTGAGGGCAGCGCCCATCAATTTTGGGGTCGAAATGTTTCACTATTGCAGGACACAACAGAGTGTTGGTCTGCAAGCGCCTCAGAGTTCGCTCATCAGCTTTACTCAGGCCCTTAGCAGGGACCGGGAAAAGACGATGGCGTTCGCAATAGTCGTCCAGAATTTCTCTGAACCGCAGAAGCGGAAGAAGGTGCCCGGTAGGTAAGCGCTCGGGCAGCCGCGTCCGCAGCCTCATTACCTCTAACGCCCTGATGGCCTGGAGTCCAAACTATGCGTTTGGGCGAAGGGTCCGATTCCCTCACTGCGCGCTTTAATATACTCCAGGCTAAAGGTGAAATCTCGCCAGCCAGGTAGTGTTGACAGGCTCGACGCGAATCTGACACGATTACCTTCGAATTCAAGTCCGAGGCGGCAAGCGCAATGGCTACTTCCTCAGCCTGTGCTGAATTTCGAGCTCGAAAGGAGAGCCCGTTAACGCATTGATCCTGGTGAACTACTGCGGCCGTGTAGAATCCAGTGGGCGACGGCCCTGCCACGTCAACGTAGTATACACCCTGTTTGGATCCGTGTTGGTGTTCGAGGGCCCGAGCGCGCGCCTCTCGTCTGCCTTCGTGTGTATGTGTGTCCATGTTGCGCGGGAGTGGAGGGACCCAGAGCTTGTGACGCCATAGCTCCGGAATCCGACACGTCTCCTCTGGAGTGCACTCGTGTTGGATGTGCAAGCGGTCTAGCAGGCGGCGCCCGGATGCCGTCTGCGAGAGTCGCGTATATTGGTTCACGAGGTGGGCCTCTCGTAACTCCTGGTAGGAGTTGATCACCCCCAACGCCGACAACTTAGCATTAGAGGTGGCCACTGGGAGGCCCAGTGCTCGCTTTGTAGCCTTTCTAACGATGGTGTCGATTCTTATTTCTTGTTGTTTCGTAGTGCGAAGGTAGGGAGCGGAGTAGAGGATCCTGCTGGTCACGAAGGCATGGGCGAGCCGAAGCGCGTCCCTGCCTCGCAACCCGCCGCGCTTGTTAGAAACGCGATGGATCATGCGTCCGACCTGTTCGCCTACGCGCTTGAGTTTGGCAATAGTGGATTCCGGGCTGAGCCTGTTATGGATGAACAGACCTAGTATGCGGAGCTCCCCGACCTCTTTGATGGGGCCTCCCGTCAGAGAGATTTGCAAACTCGTGTTGTCCTTAGGATCGGATCTGATGTGCAGAAGTTCCGATTTTGCGGGAGCACATTGGAGACCACAGCCGATAGCGTAGCTATCGGTTATGGTGGCGGTCCGCTGAAGGCGGTCCTCCATTTCCCCAAGGCTCCCTTCGGTAGTCCAAATTGTTATGTCGTCCGCGTATAGTGCGTGATGAATGCCTTCCACCCGGGCCAATTGGTGGGGAAGCTGCATCATGGCAATGTTGAAAAGAAGTGGCGACAAGACCGCCCCTTGGGGTGTACCCCGTGTACCCATCGTGTATGGTCCGTATTCGTCATCCTCAATCTTGAGGAAGGCCTGACGCTTGGAAAGAAAGTCTCTTACATATGTGAATGCCTTGCGCCCACAATCAGTGGTACTCAAGTTAGCCAAGATGCTGCTATGACGAACGTTGTCAAAGGCCCCCTTAAGATCAAGGGCAAGGATGGCCTTGTCGTTGTGGCGCATGGCAGTGGGTCGTATTATGTAGCGGTGTAACTGAAGGAGGACGTCCTGCGCAGACATATGCGGTCGGAACCCGAACATAGTGTCTGCAAAGAGGCCCTTGGTCTCTATGTGTGGAGAGAGGCGATCCCTAACCATCGTCTCCATAAGCTTGCCCACACAAGAGGTTAGTGAGATGGGCCTCAAGTTGTCGGTATTCACTGGCTTGCCTGGCTTAGGGATGAAAGTGACCAAGGAGGTCTTCCATTCGGGAGGGAGTGGACGCCCGTCCCAAATCTGGTTAATGTACCCTAGCAGGTGGAGGTAGGCCGAATCTGGGAGGTTGGCCAACAGATTGACTGTTATGCGATCCCGACCCGGAGCCGTACCTCGCCGCATTTTAGCTAAAGCCGCCTTAAGGTCGTGTAACTCAAAAGGGGCATCAATGTCGGGATTCGGCTTTCCCGCGTACTCGTACTCGGGCCCAACTGGGTCCTCTATGCGGCAGAGATATCTGTCGCACAGGGTGTCCGCGAGTTGAGCCGTCGTACCTTGGTACCCGTGCAAAGCCCGCCGGAGCTGTCTTTGCGTCTCCCCTCTCGTTTGAGTGGGGTCGATGAGACTGCGAAAGAAGCGCCATGTTCCTCTCGAGCTCATCTGACGCGCTGCCGAATTACACTTCTCTATCCAGTTTGAATCGGTGAGCTGGGCAGCATACGCCGCAGCCTGCTCCGTGAGGTCGACAATGCGAGCTTTAAGTTTGCGATTCAGCTTTTGCTTCTTCCACCGTTTGGTAAGACTCCGGCGAGCCTCCCACAAGTGCAGGAGGTGATTGTCCACTGCAGGGATCTCTTCAGTGGTCTGAAGTGTCGTGACGTGTTGTCTTTGTATTGTGTCTAATTGCTTTGCCCACTCCGCATATCCGCCGGATAAGAGCACGGGAGGTATCTCTTGTGTTCGAAACTTATGCCAATCGGTCAATTTAGTGTGGCCCCACTTTTTGCGAGCCGCCTTCGCCAGAAGAGTGACCCGGAGAAGGCAGTGATCGCTACCAAGAGTCTCTCCCAGGTTCTCCCAGGTAGCGTCTCTGGTGTTCGTAACGAGAGTCAGGTCAGGGCATGTGTCTCGCGTAACCGAGTTGCCCACACGTGTGGGACAACACGGATCCGTGAGGAGTGTAAGACGAAGTGTGGAGATGAGCTCCGCCAGCTTGCGTCCTCTGGCCTTCTCAAAGTGGTAGCCCCAATGTAGGCTTGGAGCATTGAAGTCCCCAACGATCACTAGAGGTTCCTTGTCAGCCGATTTGAGCGCGCGGTAGAAGATTTCGTTGAAGGTCACGCGCGGCTTATGCGGGGGGCAGTAAATGTTAAGGACATGTATTGATGGGTCGCGGCGCTTGAGCGGCAGGACCTTGACCATACTGTATTCCTGTTCAGTCTCCAGTTCGAGGTCTACTGGGACTGCGGTGTACGCTTTGTTCACCAGGATGCACGTTGTAGGACCGCCTTGAAACGAGCTATACCCTGTGAATTTAGCATCTGCGCCGGGTTCCTGAAGAGCTAGGAGCGCCGGTGCGGTACCGAGAGACTGCAGGTAGAGCTGGAGGTGTGACCGTTTTTTCCAGCTCCGTAGACCCCTGCAGTTCCACTGTATGATCTCGAATTGCTCCGAATTGTTGTTGGCTTTCCGCTGGGGTCGGCAAGCCATCGTGAACGTGATTATTTAATTTTGGGGGCCAGGTCCCACCCCCGAAGGTGATGGGGCCTCAGGCAGAGGCACCAGCACGTCCGGAGAGAGAGCGGCCGGAATGTTTTCTAGTGAGCCTGTGGCCTGGCGAAGGACCACCTTCCGCCTGCGGAGGTCTGGTCGCGGAGACCGCGAGCGGGAGCGGCTTTGACTGAGTTGAGCTTCAATTTGGTCCTGAACGACAGAGAGAGCTGTCTCAGTAACCTGTGCCACTATAGCAGGCATGATTTTTGCCAATTCGGCCTGAAAAAGTTGCTGAATGGAGCCCCGGACCGCTTCCATGATTTTACCTGGCAGAGCATCAATTTCGCTCTCCAGGTTGTACAGGCGGCTCTCCACCATTGGCAGCCTACCAACCACTGTGCTGGCCGACTGCTGCGACACGCTTGTCAGCCCAGATACGACCGAGGCATTCTCATCTCGGTCCTCCGGCTCGGCTAGTTCTATAGGCTCGGAAGGACCAGCTTGAGGTTCTTTACGTCCCTCTAACTTAGCCTCCAGCTCCTGAATTTTCCGCACTAGGAATTCTGTTTGGCGCCTAAGTTCAACATTTTGCCTCTGTAGGGCGGCTTCCGTAGGGGAGAGGGAGGGAGAAAGAGGCCCGGAGGCAGCCCTAGCCCAATCGCTCACCTTGTTTTGGGCGGTCGCTAGAGGCGGGAAATCCCCAGCGCTGAAGTTCGGCGACCTCGCCTGGGTCCCGGACTTCACAGCCGTCTTGACATGACCGGACTTGCCCGGCGCAGAAGTGGACTTGCTGTCCTTGGCATTGGTGGGCGGAGCTTGCTTCTGAGCCGACTTCCGCTTGCTTTGACTCCGTGATGGTCCCGGCTTGATCGGTTTCCGGTACTTGCCGACGCAGCCGGCAGCACCGGTGAAGTGGGCACCCGCGCACAGCAGACATCGGGGGGTGCACTCATGTTGTGGTATGCCCTCGGGTGTGGTGGCCACCTGAGAGCCGCAGAGGCCGCAGCGTCCCGACTGCGGCCGCGGGCAGATGTCAGCCCGGTGCCCCACCGTGCCGCATCGATGACAGGCGGGGATCGTCTTCTTGTACAGTCTCACAGGAATGCCCTGGTCGCTGCAGAAGATTTGGCGGGGTACCTTCTTCCCTTGAAAGGTGACCACTGCGATGGCGGTGCCGCCCAGCTTGCGCACAGAAAGTATTTCTCCGTGTCTCCACTCCAGCTTCTGCTTGAGGGAGGCCGACGTTTCGCCGGGGTGAACGTTGATCACTCCCTTGCAGACCTCGCCAGAAGCCTTGGCGTGCCCGCGAAACAGAAGCTGGCGGTCGCCGACCGTCAGCGTGACATCGCCGAGGAGCTTCTCAGCGGCTGGCACAGAGTTCACGCCACACACCAGCACATTTTGGTCCCACACGGGCCATACAGAGAGTTGCACCTCTCCACAGTCCCGTATGATGTTGCGCACGGCAACTCCGGCTTCACCTGGAGCGAAGGTGGCCTTCAGATCCAGCGTCTCGCGTGGCTTGAGCACCACGATGAGGTCGTCGCGTCCAATGCGCGGCGTCTGCTGCGGCCGCCACTGGGGTTTGCAAGTTGCACCCTTCAAGGCCGCGCCACCGACACTTCCTTGCGAAGCGTGCGGGGACCGAACTGCCGCCTGGTGCTGGGCGGCGGCTCCAGTTGGCTTGGGAGCGTTCGTCTTCTGCCGGCGTCTCCAGATTTTGACCATATCTGCCAAATAGTCATCTTCCGATGTTGGAAGGTCCTCGGGTTGAACGGTTTCCATGCGTACGACTTGCATGGACAGCGGATCATAGCCGGTAACCGTATTTGGAGCCGCCATCGCCGGGGAATCCCCAGCCGGGGCTGGCGAACGCCGGCGAACGCCCCGCCGCCGTTAGGCTTAGCGCCGCGGCGGGGGGCGAAAGCTTCAAAATCTCAGAATTTCGTCAAAATGGGCCCACCTTGATGGAAGTGGGGCCCACTTGTGCCGCTGATCTTCGCGGAGACGATGGTGCCAAGATTCGTGGGGTCCGAGTTGACAGACCGCAATAAGGAGCGATCAGAATAGGAGCCGATGTGCGCCCGTCTTCTCCCTTCGCGCGCCCTCAGCGTCTCCCTGTCGATGCAACGCTACCGCAGCGTCAGCGTCTGTGGGCTCCCAGCACGGTTCCCAGGTCTGGTATCCCGGAAAGGTCACGTAGGCGCCAGAGGCGACCTGTGTGGAGCAGCTGACGGATGGACGGAGAAGAGTGGCGCCTGGGCCTGGTGGTTGAGGCTCTCGACGATGGATGTCCAGGTCTGGTGGCCCGGACGTCTGCGGCTGAGACCCAAGCCCGGAACTCGGGGAGCCAGCAGAACTCGTCCACGTCCGTCGCCCACCGCGCTCTTCTCTTCTCTCCCACGTAGTCCTCTTCTACCTGTCCCGGCGGCGTATTCGCCAACTGCAGCCTGTACAGCCACATGGCTTGAAACCACGGTGAATTGATCACGGTGACTGAAGATTGTCACAACGGCTTACCTAAAAGGGATAATAAATCCTCTTAAACGGCGTTATATGCCACTAAGCATCACGATTTGCGACCTAAAAGGGAAAAAATTGAAAAAAAATGAAATTAAGAAAACAATAAAATTACAGTACAGAGAGCGGAGTCGAACGGCCGACCTTCCATACGCAACACGGGGCTCTAATCCACTGCGCCATAGCGGCGATGTCAAGCCGTCGTTCTGAATGAATATTTATAACCAGCCCTGATGTGGCTGCTACCTGCCGGTGGGCGGCGCTGTCATCGCTGGCTGTACCGGCTGCATTTGGCGAACACGCGTCCCGGCGTTCCCCTCCGCACGCGCTCCTCGTGCTTTTTCTTCTTCTCCTCACAAACGACGCTGGGTGGCGCTATCTCCTTACAGAAGGCCCCCTCTTCGGAAGTTTTTCCCAAGGGAAAGAACTCAACTTCAGGAGAGCGACCCCAGACGCGTTCGACGATCGCACCACAGAACACCGCACCACAGCACGCACACTACACGCCACACATAATACGATGGTCGTCAATGCTCGAAGCGTCCACAAACATTCGCACACACAGCACAGAGAGTATATTAGAGGGCGACGAAACACGGAAGGTATCAAAAGTAGATAGCCGACACTCAAAAACAAACATGAACAAACAAAACAATTCCAACAAGAAGAGGTGTGGGCTCGATTCTTCTGTATACCATTGTTCACATCAAACCACTTCACCGTCGCGAGAACTCTTTCAGCTAGTACTTCCGTTTTCTTTTGTGAAACCGTTTTCTCCAAACCGACCTTGGTCTCCACCATGATTTTACATGTTCCCGTCCTACGATGTTATTCACTCTGTTCTCCCTTGCCTTCGACACAGTCCGTTGACACATATCACGCGATCTGACATAACTCTTAATGTCAGCCTGTACACCGGGCCAGTAAAACTCACTGAGCACCCTAGCTATTGTTTTCCGTATTCCCTGATGGCCGGATAATGCACTCTTATGCGCCAACTTAAGGACTTGCGTGCGTAAGCCCTTCGGTACCACCGCTTGCTCAACGACTCGGCCGGGACACACTTGATATGTTCGGAAAAGAACACCGTCATCTGTATCAAAAGAGTGGGCGGTCTGTCCCTTGCCTCGAAATATTTGCCCCAACTTCCTGCGACGCACCTCTAAGGTCGGGTCTTCTTCCTGTTTGAGGCGAAACTCCGGCCGTGACAAGTGGAGTGTGTTCAGAGTGGGGCTTTTACTACTCTCTGAAACCTTTGCTGTCACCGTAAGGGAAGGAACATCAACCGAACTCGTCATGGCAAGGGAAACTGCCTGATCAGTTAGAACTGGCGGGTCGACCGAGAATGGAGGTTTAGCGCCAGGGACATTGCCTATTATGATGTCGTACAGGGGCGTAGACAAGCACCGCGCGATGGCCTTACCCGAAAAGTATGGTGAGGAAATCACCACCTCCGCTTCCGGAACTTCTACACGGGTCCCATTGGCCAAGAATAATGTAGCCTGTTTCCCTGTAAGTGCCGCTGCCGGTACAAGGGACTCACGCACAACAATGCCGGTGCTGCCCGTATCCCGTATCCAGGCTGGCCGAACACCTCACCGTGCCCCACGGGCATAACAGTTTCCACCGGGTTGGAAGGACAGACCATCTCCCCTAACTGGCCCTCTACGCACGTTACCTCTGCAGGGTTGTCGGGATGTGAATATCGAGGTGTCATCCAACAGGCGGACTCCTCACGGACTCCTGGTCTCTTAGCTTTGCATGACTGGGCATCATGTCCTACCTCGCGGAACCAGGTGCAATACAATTGCTTCGGCCTCGCCCGACAATCCGACGCCTTGTGCCCAATTTTCTCGCAAAGAAAACACCGAAGGCGGGATTGTGAACCCGAAACCTCGTCCTTAGCCTTATTTAACGTATGCTCCCCCTGCTCTTTAAAGAACAACAAGTTATTTTGCCGCTCTGCCTCGAGAAAATGATCAGCAGCCTCCGCCAGCTTGCCAACTGTCTTTCCCTCCGGCTCACGTAAGAAAAGGGCTAAACGGGAATGACAGTTGTTCAGGAATTGCTCGCTCACGACCATCTCGCGAACCACATCAAAAGTGCGGCCTTCTCCCCGCATCTCGACCCAACGGTCAAAGAAACTAAACAACCTGGCAGCATATTGCGAGGCCGTTTCGCCATCCTGGGGCTTGCTCTGGCGAAACTTTTCCCGGTACCCTTCCGCGGTGAACCTAAACCTCTGAAGCAAGGCAAGCTTCGCTTTGTCATAGTCCACTGAATCCTCAGGCGAAAGCCGACCGAAGACCCTAAGTGCTTCGCCACCAAGGCACAAGCTCAACGCCGTTGCCCACTTTTCTTTTGGCCAGCCCTGCCCCGTGGCCACATGCTCAAACCTCTTTAAGTAGGCATCGAGGTCATCCCGTGCCTCATTATACTGTGGTATGAGTGCGTGCGGGTTAATGGAGCTGGCCGGTGCGACGCTACGCTCTCCACGGTCACTTGGAGGATTTGCGCCACCCTCCATGAGCCTTATTTGTAGCTGCAAGTTCCGCGCCTCTAACTCCAATTTCTGTTTCTCCGTCTCTAAATTCCGTGCCTCTAAATCCAATTTTTGCTTCGTAGCTTCACGCTCTAACTCTAATTTCTGCTTCGTAGCTTCACGCTCTAACTCTAATTTCTGCTTCGTAGCTTCACGCTCAGCGGCTCTCTCTTCCCGCACCTTACGAAGCTCGTCCTCCACCCACGCTCGCAACTCCGCGCCGCACAAGCCCATGCGCTCGCCTAAAGCAACCAACTCTGACGCGCTCATACTGTTCCTAAATTAACCCAACAGGCAAAGAAATAAAAACCGACCTCGTCCTGTCGTGGACGCCAAATTTGTGAGGATCTGTGCTAGATTGCAGGTTGTATTTTACACAAACACAAAAGTACAAACAATAAACGAGGCGGCTTTTATAGGAAAGGAAACCAATGTCAGTATGGGCGTAAAAAAAGGAAAGGAACAAGAGAGCAACGCAACAACACACGGGAAAAACACACGGGGGAACAGCACAAAGTGCTTACGAAAAACAGAGGAAAAAGAAAGTCAAAAAAGGAAAGTCACACTACTTGTCTCTCATTCGAGCAACGAGCGGGGTGGTGGTGGTGGTGAAAAACTTTAATCAAAGAGAGCTTGAGGGTTAAAAAAAAAAAAGTAACCGTGCTGCATGGTCGGTATCCTTAGTCCGGGACACCGCATGACGAGGCCTCGTCTCGCGCCCGCTTGACCAGAGCCCTTTGGGACTCCAGTGTGGAGCAGTTGAGGAGGGCAGTCTCCCATGCCTCTCGGGTGGGGGTGAGGGAGGGGGGAAGGTGAGGATTCTGAGTACATGCCCACACCATGTGAAAGATATCGCAGATCTCTCCACAGTGCGGGCAGCGCCCATCTGTGTTCGGATCGAAGTGTTTTGCTATTGCAGGACAGAGAAGGGTTCCTGTCTGCAGGCGCCGCAGAGTTCGCTCCTCCGCCTTACTCAGCCCCTTGGCAGGTGCCGGGTAGAGACGGTGGCTGTCGCAATAATAAATTAGGATTTCGCAGAACCGCAGAAGCGGTTTATGAGCTTCTGAGCCATGAGAGCTAGGATGAGGAGCCCGGTGTGTGAGCGCTCGGGCGGCCGCATCAGCGGCCTCATTGCCTCGTAGACCCTGGTGGCCAGGAGCCCAGATCACTTTTGTGCGAGTTGGATCGGCGAGAGCGCGTCTTAGAATTTGCGAGGCCAGAGGTGATATTTCGCCTGCAAGATTATGTTCACAGGCCCGGCGAGAGTCTGTGATAACCGTTTTCGATTTTGGATCGGCGGCAGCGAGAGCTATTGCGACTTCCTCCGCTCGTGTTGAATTTGGGGCCCGAAAAGATAGCCCATCGACATTCATTCCCCGGTGGACTACGGCAGCCGTGAAGAATCCCGCGGGCGACGGCCCTGTGATGTCCACGTAATAGACGCCCTCTTTATAGCCATATTGCCTCTCAAGCGTGCGAACCCGCGCTTGTCGTCTGCCTTCATGTGAAGCCATGTCCATGGGCAGTCAGGGAGTCTCTGGGCGTTCCAATGTCGATGCAACGCTACCGCAGCGTCAGCGTCTGTGGGCTCCCAGCACGGTTCCCAGGTCTGGTATCCCGGAAAGGTCACGTAGGCGCCAGAGGCCACCTGTGTGGAGCAGCTGACGGATGGACGGAGAAGAGTGGCGCCTGGGCCTGGTGGTTGAGGCTCTCGACGATGGATGTCCAGGTCTGGTGGCCCGGACGTCTGCGGCTGAGACCCAAGCCCGGAACTCGGGGAGCCAGCAGAACTCGTCCACGTCCATCGCCCACCGCGCTCTTCCCTTCTCTCCCACGTAGTCCTCTTCTACAGTAGAACTTTTTGACGGGTTAGTTGGTACATTGTCTTGAAAGAATGTCGTACGCCAAAAAAGGACGAAACAGGAAGGAAAAACCTGTCCCGGCGTTCCCCTCCGCACGCGCTCCTCGTGCTTTTTCTTCTTCTCCTCACAAACGACGCTGGGTGGCGCTATCTCCTTACAACGTGTACCATGCCATCCCGCGTGGTTCGGCCCGGCTACGTCTATTTATTTATTCATTTATTCAATACTGCAGGCCTTTACAGCCCAAGCGGGAGGGGCATACAAAGGACATCAGCGTACAGAACGAAGATAGCAAATAATAATTTCAAAACACTTGTTCTTTGGGCAATAGAACATGAGCAAAACAAGGACTAAACGAAATGCAAACCGTGCTCTTCATTTGGGAAAGTAAAAACATAAACAAACAGAAGTAAGCCAATGAATGAAATATGTAAAAATGAAATGTTAAACTTGCAGCAAGGCAAAAACACGATCAGTTTGGGCAACCAAAAAGCAGACAAGAAAAATATTCAAGAGCAATTCAAGGTTTCAATTGAATCAATGCTGGTTAGAAGAGTCAGAGGTAAGTTGTTCCAATCTGTTATCGTGCGAGGAAAAAAAGAATATTTAAAAACATTAGTTCTGGTGCTGTATGTCGTTAGTCATTGTGTCGATGTCGTGTTCGGCGTGCCGTAAGTAGTGTTATGTACGGATCAGGAGTTAGAGCAACAAGGTTGTTTTTAAGAAGGAACATAAATTTTAAGCGCTGAATTTTTCTTCTCAGTTCCAGTGTCGGTATTCCATGTTGTTTCATTAGTGCTGTCGGGGAATCAGTTGTACGGTACTTAGAAAAAATAAACCTGACTGCCTTACGCTGGATTCTTTCGAGAGCGTCAATGTTAGTTTTGGTATAAGGGTCCCATACTACGCATGCATATTCAAGTTTTGGTCTTATTAATGATGTATAAGCTAAAAGTTTAGTTTCGGCGGGGGCATGCTTCAATTTATGATGGAGAAGGCAAAGTTTCCGAAAAGCTGTGTCACATACGTTAGTTATGTGAGTGTTCCAGTTTAGGCTGTTTGTTAGTGTGACGCCAAGATATTTATACTCGCTGACTTCGGTTAATGGTTCTGTCCCGTGGGCGTAGGGAAAATAAAGGTTATTAAGTTTCTTGGTTTTTTTCATATACACTCTTTTGTCAGCGTTCAATTGCATATCCCAACAATGACACCAGGAAATGATATTTTGTAGATTATTATTAAGAGCTATCTGGTCATCCTCACTTGACACTTCCCTGAACAGCACACAGTCGTCTGCAAACAATCGTATTTGGACGGGTTCGGTAATAACGCTCACAATCTCATTAATATATATTAAAAACAACAATGGTTCTAGCACACTGCCCTGAGGGACGCCGGAAGTAACTGGAAGTTCATGGGAGTAGTAAGTATCAATATTAACAAACTGTCTATGATCAGTAACATACGCAGCAACCCAGTTAATAATGAAAGGATGAAGGTTAGTCATTTTAAGTTTTTCAATATGCCTATAGAGTGTGCAACAAGGTCGAAGGCTTTCCTGAAGTCTAAAAAAACAACGTCCACCTGGCCGGATTTGTCTAAAATTCTAGCAAGGGAATAGATTACCGTTGTTAATTGTGTCACCGTAGAAAATCATTTACGAAAACCATGCTGCGCAGGTGAAAGTATATTGTTATCCTCCAGAAAATCTCTGATGAAGTTGGCTATGACGTGTTCAAGCATCTTACAACAAGATGATGTTAACTAAATTGGTCGGTAGTTAGCAATCATCGTGGGGTCACCCTTCTTAGGCACTGGTACTACACGTGCCGTTCGCCAGTCAGGGGGAAGGGCTGCAGTGGACAGTGACGCACCGAAAATTATTACCAGAAAGTGTGACAGCATTTCTGCGTATCGGCGCAGAAAAACATTCGGTATGTTATCCGGTCCTGGGGTAGATTTTGTTTTTAGATTAAGGATCATAGAAAGCACACCTTGAGCGGATACAAATTCAGGAGATACATTTGATAAAGGTGAAAAGGGAAGTACAAGCTCTTCTGAGTTAATAAACACACTCTGGAAGAATTCATTAAAGTGTTCGGCGATACTTTGCTTTTCGACAACGGGAATGCCATCTTTAATTATTTGATCCACTGCCTTGTTCTTTTCACTCAGAAATTTCCAGAATTTTTCTGGAGCCGTACAAATAAAGTGCGGCAAAGTGTTATTAAAATAATGCCGTTTGGCATGCCCAATTGACGAGCTCAGCGTAGCTTGTAAGTTCTGTACTGTAGTTCGTGAGGCATTCCGTCGTCTTAAGCGTTTTATTTTTCTTTTCAAGTGAATGACTTCACGCGTTACCCAAGGGTTTTCATTTCCTGTTTTCTTTGTTTTCGTTGGAACGAAATTTTCGATGCAATAAGTGCAGATTTTTTTGAACTTGTCCCAAAGTTCTACTACATTGCTTCCGTGAAAGTTGCTTAGGTGTAAATCGAGGTAATCTAACACGCTTTCGTCTCTGGCACGTGTGAAGTCCTTCACTTGTACAGTTTTTGCCTTCTTAGCGGTACATTTTTTTAAATGACACGAATAGTACACCATCCTATGACATCCTACGATCAGATATTCCATGTTCAATTGATACTGAAAAATGCTCGATTGTTTTGCTCACGAAGACAAGATCAAGAATTGATGATGAAGAGCCATGCACTCGCGTTGGTAAGTTGACAACTTGGTGCAAATTGTGGCATAAGATTATTTCACGCATATAATTAACATGAGTGCTAAATTCACCACTAGAAGAACAATGTTCCCAGTTGACTCCTGGAAGATTAAAGTCCCCCACTAAAAAACTTTTTTTATGTACGAATGAACTGACATGCTCACGCAAATCACAAAGGAATTGGTGTGGTGAGCCAGGCGCTCGATAAACGGCAAATAGCAAGAATGAATGTCCATGGTAAGAAATCTTTAGGCTAATAGTTTCTATGCTATCAGCCTGACATAAGAGAGTTGCTGACAAGTTTTGCTTTACCAGCACAGCCACCCCGCCTCCCCTCGTTGATCTGTCACTACGGAAAACACTAAGATGGTGGAAAGATGTCTTCATCATCTATGCCACTGTGTAGCCAAGTTTCGGTCAAAACAACGATGTGCGGGTTGTAACCTAAGATAATAGCCTCTAACTGATCACTTTTGTTAACAATGCTGCGTGCATTTATATTTAATATGCGCATATCTTTCGTATCAGGCCGGAGAAGTCAGTCTTGTTTAGCAATGTTATATTTACCAGTTTTTTTCCTACAGTTTTTAGCGTCATCCCAAATGTAAAGGTCGTTGTCGACTCGAAGTTTCTCGTTGATTAGTTGAACTTTTCTTTTGTGCTCCCTTTCCTCTGAAGTACTGTCCCAAAAAAGCTTACGCTTCCTGAGCGCGTTTCGTGAGTAATCGTTATGAACAGAAGTATTAGAACCTTTGAGTTTGAAAGCATTTTGCATTATACTTTTCTTTTCTTCGTAATCTTGAAAATATAAAATTACTGGCCGCGTTTTATCGCTCTTGCCGATCCGATGTATTCGGGCTACATACTTGCACGTGATTTGTAACTCGGTAGAAAATATATCAGTTAGAACTTTACGACGCAGTACAGCCTCTGTCTCTTCTGGTTCCTCTGATACCCCAAAAACAAATAAATTAGAACGTCTACTTTTATCCTCCAAATCCGTAATTTTCGCTTCTAAGGCTTTAACCATGCTTTCAAGTGCTTCCACGCGCGCGGCTTGTTTCTCCATTTCTGTAAATCGAGTCTCCCAGTCCGACAGACATGTTTCCATGCTAGTTTGTTGTATACGAAGTGCTGCAACATCCTCGATTAATTTATTCTGTCCCAAAAGCAGTTTTTCAAGCAGTTCATTTGTGCTGGAACCTTCCGTGTCAGGTTCGGGATTCAACTCGATATCTCCGCTCAAGAGGAGCAAGCATACGCAGTACACGTCATACATCATTAATACAGCTTGCTGTGGGCACGGCAAGACCAAGAGACAACGGTTGTCGCTTTTAACAGAGCTGTAGTAAGCACTAACCTGCACAAGGCAGAAGAATGGTCTGTTAGGCCACATGGTCGCTCTCGGTCCGCCGTGCCCACTAAAGTCGAAGGCTTGAAGTTGCTCTTTTATATCCCAAAGCGATGAGGTCACGTGTCGTGATGGTGGCGCTGTCGGTGCATCACGGAACAGTAAAGATATCGCCAAAGGAAGAAGAGAGCTTCGGTTCCTTGATACTCTTCACGCAGCCGCAGATCGGGGATCAGCAATTGCATCTGGCAGGTTTGGAAGGTCGATCTGCCCGTCAACTTGGTTGATTTGCTTTGTTGTTCCGACGAGACCAAAAGCAAGGACCTGCACAAGGCAGAAGAATGGTCTGTTAGGCCACATGGTCGCTCTCGGTCCGCCGTTCCCACTGAAGTCGAAGGCTTGAAGTTGCTTTTATATCCCAAAGCGATGAGGTCACGTGTCGTGATGGTGGCGCTGTCGGTGCATCACGGAACAGTAAAGATATCGCCAAAGGAAGCAGAGAGCTTCGGTTCCTTGATAATCTTGACGCAGCCGCAGATCGGGGATCAGCAACTGCATCTGGCAGGTTTGGAAGGTCGATCTGCCCGTCAACTTGGTTGATTTGCTTTGTTGTTCCGACGAGACCAAAAGCAAGGACCTGCACAAGGCAGAAGAATGGTCTGTTAGGCCACATGGTCGCTCTCGGTCCGCCGTTCCCACTGAAGTCGAAGGCTTGAAGTTGCTTTTATATCCCAAAGCGATGAGGTCACGTGTCGTGATGGTGGCGCTGTCGGTGCATCACGGAACAGTAAAGATATCGCCAAAGGAAGAAGAGAGCTTCGGTTCCTTGATAATCTTGACGAAGCCGCAGATCGGGGATCAGCAACTGCATCTGGCAGGTTTGGAAGGTCGATCTGCCCGTCAACTTGGTTGATTTGCTTTGTTGTTCCGACGAGACCAAAAGCAAGGACCTGCACAAGGCAGAAGAATGGTCTGTTAGGCCACATGGCCGCTCTCGGTCCGCCGTTCCCACTGAAGTCGAAGGCTTGAAGTTGCTTTTATATCCCAAAGCGATGAGGTCACGTGTCGTGATGGTGGCGCTGTCGGTGCATCACGTAACAGTAAAGATATCGCCAAAGGAAGAAGAGAGCTTCGGTTCCTTGATAATCTTGACGCAGCCGCAGATCTGGGATCAGCAACTGCATCTGGCAGGTTTGGAAGGTCGATCTGCCCGTCAACTTGGTTGATTTGCTTTGTTGTTCCGACGAGACCAAAAGCAAGGACCTGCACAAGGCAGAAGAATGGTCTGTTAGGCCACATGGTCGCTCTCGGTCCGCCGTTCCCACTGAAGTCGAAGGCTTGAAGTTGCTTTTATATCCCAAAGCGATGAGTTCACGTGTCGTGATGGTGACGCTGTCGGTGCATCACGGAACAGTAAAGATATCGCCAAAGGAAGCAGAGAGCTTCGGTTCCTTGATAATCTTGACGCAGCCGCAGATCGGGGATCAGCAATTGCATCTGGCAGGTTTGGAAGGTCGATCTGCCCAGTCAACTTGATTGATTTGCTTTGTTGTTCCGACGAGACCAAAAATGGCTGAGGCTTAACTTGGTTAACCCTGGTCAGATGCGAAGCATATTGATGGCTAGGCTTGGTAATACATGGCTTTCCGTGGTTGAATACTTGGTCATTTTAATACAACCACTAGAAGCCTTCGTCGTGGGGGAAGACAACGGCATGGCACAGCGGAACGCCGACTAACCCCGAGACGCGCGTTGGGTGGGCGCCTGGATTGCCACGGAAGCCGCGTCCGCCTGCCCGGTGGAGTGAGCGTTTCACCTACACCGAGTGTGAACGCGCGTTCGAAATGCGCGGGAATGCCGCTCGAGGACATTCCGGTGTCTGTGCGATGGCATCGTTCTCCCTCTCCCAGCGCGTGACGGCGATCTGTCGTGACGTCATGTGTCACGTGGTATGTCACGTGGTGTGTCGTCACTGTACCACGTGGTGTGCACGGCGTGTAACCACGGCGAAGGGCTGTAGTGTACCTCCGTTTTCCTCTGTCGTGACGCCATGTGTCACGTGGTATGTCACGTGGTGTGACGTCACTGTACCACGTGGTGTGCACGGCGTGTAACCACGGCGAAGGGCTGTAGTGTACCTCCGTCTTCCTCTGTCGTGACGTCATGTGTCACGTGGTATGTCACGTGGTGTGACGTCACTGTACCACGTGGTGTGCACGGCGTGTAACCACGGCGAAGGGCTGTAGTGTACCTCCGTTTTCCTCTGTCGTGACGCCATGTGTCACGTGGTATGTCACGTGGTGTGACGTCACTGTACCACGTGGTGTGCACGGCGTGTAACCACGGCGAAGGGCTGTAGTGTACCTCCGTCTTCCTCTGTCGTGACGTCATGTGTCACGTGGTATGTCACGTGGTGTGACGTCACTGTAACACGTGGTGTGCACGGCGCATAACCAGGGCGAAGGGCTGTAGTGTACCTCCGTCTTCCTCTGTCGTGACGTCACGTGTCACGTGGTATGTCACATGGTGTGACGTCACTGTACCACGTGGTGTGCACGGCGCGTAACCACGGCGAAGGGCTGTAGTGTACCTCGAGTAATATGCTGCGCATAAAAGCAAGGACCTGCACAAGGCAGAAGACTGGTCTGTTAAGCCACATGGTCGCTCTCGGTCGGCCGTGCCCACTCATGTGGGCACGGCGGACAGTAGACACCAGTAGTAGTAGATGTAGTAGACACCATGCTTGTTGTCATAGTGGCGCGCTAAGGTTTCCGCCCTAGTCTGGTGACGACCACTGTGATCTTCCTTATTCATCTTAGTGGGGAAGGATCGAACTCTGACGACGCGTCTCCAGAGTTGGGGCACTGGGACCCGCTCCTGAATGTGGAAATCGTGTTGGATGTGAAGCCGGGCTAGCATGTGCCGACTGTCGCGAATCGGAGTGACGCGTCCCCGACTGCTGAAGGGGAACGCTTTCGCGTGCAGGTTCGAAGAACAAAGGAATGGAATCAAACAAAACAAAACGAAGCCGTGTTTATCTAGCCGTGTTTACCTGCGTTTAGCTAATCCAGACACAAAGCTATTAGCATAGACTACATTAGTTCGCTCGAAATTGGATTGCGCCTCTTTGATCTGGAACCCCCATCAAGCATACCTAGTAACAAAATTGGAGTTTTTTTTTTAAGGAACGAAACAGCGCAACTAAAACGAAGGACCAAGAAAAAGAGAGACACGAACACGCGCTGACTTACAACTGACTGTTTTAATGGAAAACCACATATAAATAATCTCTAATCGCTGCGTCACAGCCTCACGTCGTCATCGCAAACTACTAACATAAAAAGAAAGGAAAAAGCATTGGCGAAAGGTAAGCACCTACAGGCTCCCACGCTCCCATGCAAAGAATTAGCGTGTTCCAAAAGGCGTTCGTTGAGGCACCTGCCTGTTTGACCCACGTAGAAATGGCCACACGAGAACGGAATCCTGTAAACGACTCCAACTCTGCACTGCACAAACTGAGTGGCATGACGGACTCCGCACCCTTCTGTGGCGTTGCCGTTTTCTTTCTTGCGTTTCACTGACGCCGGAACCTTGCTCAGCCTATTAGGCGCTGAAAACAAGACCTTGCCCCCAAACTTCGCCGCTATCTTCTTCCATCTGTGAGACAGCCGATGCACATATGGGACCACCACCCCTTTGTTCTTACTTCCAGTGTCATTTTCAGCTACTTTTTCTTTCTTTGTTTTCATTTTCAAGAGTAGCCTGTTGCGCGTTGACACTAACACCTCTTCCGGAAAACCTGCTGCTCCGCAACGAGACCATTGTGTGTCAAAGCTTGAACCAACTTCATGCAAGCATGACTTCTTAATTGCCGCTCCAAGGCACGCCTTGGCGTGCCTTGCCGCCGTGCCTTGGAGCGGCAATTAAGAAGTCATGCTTGCATGAAGTTGGTTCAAGCTTTGACACACAATGGTCTCGTTGCGGAGCAGCAGGTTTTCCGGAAGAGGTGTTAGTGTCAACGCGCAACAGGCTACTCTTGAAAATGAAAACAAAGAAAGAAAAAGTAGCTGAAAATGACACTGGAAGTAAGAACAAAGGGGTGGTGGTCCCATATGTGCATCGGCTGTCTCACAGATGGAAGAAGATAGCGGCGAAGTTTGGGGGCAAGGTCTTGTTTTCAGCGCCTAATAAGCTGAGCAAGGTTCCGGCGTCAGTGAAACGAAAGAAAGAAAACGGCAACGCCACAGAAGGGTGCGGAGTCCGTCATGCCACTGATTATTTATATGTGGTTTTTCGATTAAAACAGTCAGTTGTAAGTCAGCGCGTGTTCGTGTCTCTCTTTTTCTTGGTCCTTCGTTTTAGTTGCGCTGTTTCGTTCCTTATAGATGCAATACCAACTCGCCCACTATGCTATGTTTCTAAAAATTGGAGTCCCTGCAAAATAAAGCCGCCCGGTTCTATGTTGCTAAAAATTGGAGTCCCTGCAAAATAAAGCCACCCGGTTCATATCGAAGAACTATTCGCCATCAGCGAGTGTAGCTGCAATAAAAAAAGCTCTAAATTTACCTCTTCTCGAAAAACGGAGAATGGTTTGCATACTGTCATTTTTCTACAAATTATATCACAGTCATTCTTTCTTTGCTTCGTACCATATCAAGTCGGCTCATCGGATATTCCCACGTATTGATCACCAACTGAAAGTAGAACCCATCTTTGCTAGAACCAATCTCTTCTTTCATTCGCCTCTCCTCCTCGCCATCCGCCATTGGAATCTACTCCCTGGCACCATTGCGTCTGCCAATGATTACGAAGCGTTTGTAAGCGCTCTAAAACGTCACTTCGAGCTGTAACCTTCATATTTTTTGCATTCTTGTTGAAGCACTGCTTTTGAAGGAAACCTGAGTGTTCTTTGTCATGTGCCTTTATATTTTGAGTGTTTGATGCTTTTCAACAATGTGTTCCCGGCCAACGAATTTTGTACTTATCGAAATTTTTTCTTGCTTTGTTTTTATTGTTGTTCCCCCCTATGTAATGCCCGCTCGGGCCTTTAGGGTATTTGAATAAATAAATAAATATTTTAAAGGAAAGGAGCCAATGAAAGGAACGAAAACACTAAGGAAAACACACACTAGGCACGCGTAAAACACAACAGATAAAAAGGAGAGAGTTCACCGGCTACAAAGCGTCCCAGGTGGTGCGGGAATGCCTTGCAGGTATCACAGACGCGGGTTGGCGAGTTGCGATGCGTCGCTGGCGTTGCGTCCTGGGAGGCGGTGTTAGAGAGCCAGGAGATGAGGAACGGAGATGACACGGGAGACGCTGATGAACTCTTGTCAGTCGCCCCCAAGAACTGGGCAGCTGCAGCAGGAAAACTGTAGCCGGGTCCTGTCGACGGCGTTCCGCAAACACCGTAGGCTTGTGCTGCCTATCCAAGGAAGCCTTGGCTGCTGCTCCTTCCGACCTCGAAATGAACGCAGTGGGCCTGCGTCGTTGATTCAGGGAGGTCCACGGCAGCACAGACCCGAAGTCTGACGGCTGCTACATCCACGCTTGAATGATGCTTAATGGTCTTGCCTCGGTGATCCAAGGGAAGTTACTGGCAGCTCGAACCCAACGTCCGACAGCTGCCACTTCCACGCTTGAACCAGCAGACTGTGCTGCGGTGTCTTCTTCGACACCTCGGTTTGCTGACACGTCAGCTATCCGCTCCTCGTGCCTGCCTCGCGCACACCCTACCCACGCGCACACGCGCAACGCGGGGCTGGCACACACGGCGCTCCGCTGTCCGACGCACCACTGCCGGCACGCAGCGTTCCAAAAACCCCTTGACAGTCAAGTGTGCACATCACACCGGCTCGACTTCGTTTGGGCTAGCCTCGTGTATTGATTGGTGAGATGGGCTTCCTTGACCTCCTGAAAGGTGTTCACCGCTCCCAATGCAACAAGTCTCACATTGGAGGTGGAGACAGGAAGGTGAAGTGCCCTCTTCATCATTTTGCGGTCTATTACTTCAACTCTGTGTTCGTCATGCTTCCGCAAGTGTAGATATGGGACCGAATAGAGAATTCGGCTGATTACAAAGCATGGGCCTGCCGCACGGTATCCCTGCTTCGCAAACCCCCTCTCTTATTGGAGACGCGACGGACCATACGGCCCACCTGGCCTCCAATTTTGCTGTGTTTGTGCAATGTTGTCTACTCTTCTTTGGTTACGGATGAAGAGTCCGAGTATTCGACTCTCTTTGGCCTCATGTATGGGGCCACTTGTTAAGGAGATATGAATATGGGTAGTGTCTTTAGGGGATGCCCTGAGGTACACAAATTCGGACTTGCTTGGTGCACATTGAAGACCACAGTGACCTGCGTAGTGATCCACTACGTGAGCGGCTGTTTGCAGGCATTCCTCCATGCGTCCTAAGTTTCCCTCTTTGGACCAGATCGTGATATCATGGGCATACAGCGCATGCCCTATGCATTCAATATTCTGCAACTGGTCCGGAAGAGAGCATCGCCAAAATAAGAGCAAGGGGGTTAGTGCCGCACCTTGTGGTGTCCCCCGCGTGCTCATTTGTGCGGACCATATTCTGCCTCTTGGATTTTCATTAGTGCGGTTCGATCGGTGAGAAAGTCTTTGATATAGTTGAAAGTGTTGCGGTCACAGTGGGTCTGACTGAGGCGTGTCAGTATGGCGCTGTGTTTGATATTGTCAAAGTCTCCTTTCAACCTTCTTGACAGTGAAAGCGCTCAAAAGACAAGGACGACAGCAAAGGAAAGACATGCAAAGCGCTTACTTTCAACTGATTTTATTTCATGCGAAAAAAACAACTTTATACTCATAGTAATCACTTGCGCATGCTTACAAGAACATTACCAACGAGTGATAGCTGGCACGTTTTTTCAGATAACCGGCATGCCCGATGTAAGATAGGACATCTCTTTATCCGACAACAAAATTGACGGAGCGCTTGCGCAATCATCGCCCGCTCGTGCTATCTCAAGAGCCTCCACAATCTCTCTCGTTATTTGACATCTACTTTTAAAAAGTACCTTACAGCTGTGAAAATCGGGACGGCAACCTTCCTTGCTTTTCCATTTGCACTTCAGACAATGGATACTCAAGTGCCCACCTCTTTTGTTTTCCACGTTGTAACTATGCTCTCCTAACCTCTCGTTTATGCATCTTCCCGTCTGTCCTATATAACATTTGCCACATGTCAAGGGCACCCTATATACGACGCCTTCAACGCATCTGACGAATGGCTTTTGGTGCCTTTTCCTTTTCATAGCTCATCATTTTCCTTTTCATAGCTCGCTGCGTTGTTATTAACTTAAGCTGAACCCTCTTTGTTAGCCTCCACGTTTCTGCCCCATAGGTGAGTACCGGTAGGATACAGCTGTGCATACTTTTCTCTTCAGGGATATTGGTAAGCTACCATTCATGATCTGAGAGAACCTGCCATATGCGCTCCACCCCATCCTTATTCTTCTAGTTATTTCCCTCTCATGATCCGGATCTGCGGTCACTACCTGCCCTAAGTAGACATATTCTGTTACTACTTCCAGCACCTCGCTACCAATTGCGAACTGCTGTTCCCTTGCTAGGCTGTTGAACATTACTTTGGTTTTCTGCATGTTAATTCTTAGCCCCACCGTTCTGCTCTGCCTGTCTAACTGATTGATCATGCTTTGCAGTTCTTGTCCTGAGTGGCTTAGCAAGGCAATGTCATCAGCGAATCGCAAATTACTCAGGTATTCTCCATTAACTCTTATCCCCAACTGTTCCCATTCCAGTCCCCGGAATACCTCCTGTAAGCAGGCAGTGAAGAGCATTGGCGAGATCGTGTCTCCCTGCCTGACACCTTTCCGTATTGGAATTTTATTGCTGACTTTATGGAGAACTATAGTAGCTGTGCAATCGTTATAAATATATTCCAATATTTTCACATAACACTCTTCTACACCCTGATTCCGCAATGCCTGCATGACAGCTGAGGTTTCCACTGAGTCAAATGCTTTCTCGTAATCAATGAAGGTTATATATAAAGGTTTGTTATATTCTGCGCATTTCTTTATCACCTGATTGATAGTGTGAATGTAGTCTATTGTCGAATATCCTTTACGAAAGCCTGCCTGATCATTTGGTTGACTAAAGTCCAAAGTTGTCGTGACTCTATTAGCGATTACCTTAGTAAATACCTTGTAGGCAACGGACAATAAGATGATCGGTCTGTAATTCTTTACGTCCTTGATGCCTCCTTTCTTATGAATTAAGATAATGTTAGCGTTCTTCCAAGCTTCTGGTACTCTCGAGGTCACAAGGCATTGCGTATACAGTGTGGCTAGTTTTTGTAGCACAATCTCACCTCCGTCCTTCAACAAATCTGCTGTTGACAACATTAATCGCTCTATTCTTTTTGATAACTTACATCACTACGGTATCCGCGAACATGCACTTAATATGTTAATTAGTTATCTCTCTCATAGGAAACAATTTGTCCAAGTAAGCCATTTAATATCTAATCAGAAACCAATAGTCGCAGGCGTACCCCAAGGAAGTATTCTTGGTCCCTTACTCTTTAATTTATACATTAATGACATAGTATGTATATCATCTGACCTGAAGTTTGTTATATATGCAGACGACACTAGTATATTTGTGCCTTCATCCTCTTGTGCTGACGCGTTCGTTAAACGAAACATAGCCTTAAAAAAGTTGGAAGCTTGGACAGACAGTAATCAACTCAATATTAATACCAAAAAAAACAAAAGCAGTAATTTTTCACCCCAAGGGTAAGCAGCTATCTGCCGATTACGATCTTCTATTTAGAGGTACAAAGACTGAGGTGGTCGAAATTATAAAGGTATTGGGCGTTTTCTTTTCCAACACGTTGCAATGGGATGACCACGTAAACCATATCTTGCAGAAATTATGTTCCATAACAGGTATACGCAATCGAAATCATTATGCCTTTGGAATGTCTGCAAAGCTAGCCATTTATTATGCCTTATTTTCTTCCTACATAAACTATTCTCATTTAGTCTGGGGCACAACAACCGACAAAAATCTCAGTAGCCTTTTAAGGATGCAAAAAAAAGGTTTTACGGATCATTAATAATTTGCCTTAGTTTCACTCAAGTAAACTTATCTTCAGAAATCTTAAGGTCATTCCAATAACTAAAATGTATCATTATAAATTACTACGCGAATATAAACTCAGCATCAAGGAAATCAAAGGCTGTTTTTGGACATATCGAACTTAGAAATAATAGACAATGCGGCCTATAATACGAGGACAACAGACCGTTGGAAAGAGCCAAAGTGCCGTACGAACTATGGGCTTCAGAGTCTTAGGAATAACCTGCCTCGATTACTAAATGAACACATTAAACAGGAACAGATATTTTAGAACTAAATTTCCGGAACCTGAAGGCGTTGTTTTACTAATTTGCATGTCCCTAATACACACTACGCATTTCATAAACAAAACACCTTGTAGATATATTTCGCCACTGTTTCATTATAACTGTCTTTATTCCCCGACCGTGACATGAGATTGTCGCCATATCACTCATAAAAATGTCAAGTTGTAATTTTGTTTGTTTCTGTATATTTCTGTACATGTTGTTCTGTACATTTCTTTTTGGATTGTGTTGTTCGTTGCCGTCAATGCCAGGGGGACCAAGATTTTTTTCAAGCCGTAAAAGAACCGCTTTTCTTCTTGGCCCCTTTCACAATGTGTTCGTCATGTTGTGAAGAACAAATAAAATGAATGAATGAATGAATGAATGAATGAATGAATGAATGAATGAATGAATGAATGAATGAGTTTGTCCTGTGCCGACTTACGTGGGTGAAAGCCGCAGAGAGTGTCTGGAAATGTGTTCCAAGCACTCGGATAGCCTATCCCGCACGATGGGGCCCATCAGCTTGCCCACACACGAGGTGAGCGAGATAGGCCTCAAGTTGTCTGCGTTGATTTCCTTTCCCGCCTTGGGGTTGAAGGCTACTAGAGCTGTTTTCCAATCAAGGGGGAGCGGGGTCTCGCCCTTCCATATAGTGCTGATGTATTCCAGAAGGGCCTTACGCGTCTGGTCAGGGACATTGGCCAACAGCTTGACTGCGACCTTGCCCCGTCCAGGCGCAGTGCCTCTTCTCATTTTAGCCAGGGCTGCCTTGAGATCAAATCAGAGGTGGCCTCGGCACCATGGCAGGACTTTTGGATTGGCTGAGGGTGTGGAACCAGGCTTGTGCATTGCCGAGAGGTATTTAGCATCAGCTGGCCGCGGCTGCGACGTCGCTGCACAGCCTGTTGAGCTGCTGGCTGTTGTGACGAGGCAGACGGGGGTGCCGAAAGCCGTGACACAGATGCTGCTCCAGAGCCTCCCTTGTTGTCAGGCTGTGGCGACAGCGTCAGTGAAAGGCGATGTAGTGGGGACTTGGCCGAATTTGTTTACTGCTATGGGGCGCAGCAGGGTAATCATTCGACGTGGTCGTGGGCAGACATGAAGAAGCACAAGGAGGCAGGTCCTAAAACTCACACAGGACAGTTGCGGGAGCATGACGTGCGGCAAAGTTCGTGTAGAGCCTACCTGGTGTGTCGTGGCCGGGCCGGAGACGCTGGGCAGGAGTGGCGGGGAGGCGGCCAGGGGCTGCCGAGGCGGGCAGTGTTCAGATGGAGGCTGCGTGGGAGAGAGTGAGGCTGGTGTGTGGCCAGATGCGGGCGGCGGCGGAAGCGGGTATGCAGCGACGTAGAGCGGCAGCGGGACGTAGCAAGCGCCGAAGTCCGCCAAGACGGCCGCGCGCAGCTCATCGTATGGCCGGCAGCCCAGGGCAGAGCAGGCGAGTCGGCGCAGCAGGTTGGGCGGGAGGATATCGCTGAGGACTGCCTGTTTGAACGGCTGGATAGTGATGCCGTTTATGTACAGCGCAGTCTCGAACTGAGCCAACCACCCGCCAACACCCTATGGCCGGAATGCCGGAAGCGGCGGGTCGCAGCCTGGGTCCTTCCAGCCCGCCATCCGGGAACGCCGCTGGGGAAGGAGAGGTGGTTCGCCGGGTCACCACGATGTGGAAGTCGCCAGAAGGTGACCGCGGTCACATTTATTAGAGAGCTGCCAGTGAGGAGATAGCGCCGGAGCGGCGGCAGCGTCCGGCAGGGGCCAAGATTCCAGGGCGTTCTCTAGCACGTTGTTGTTGCTCTTGTTTACCTGAGTAAACATGGCATACACCCACGCTGGGGAATTGGTCAAGAGGTACGGTGGTGAATGCCAATGAAGTATTTGTGCGGGAAAAAGAGGCGTGAGGCGGTGAAATAGAACAGTGGAGCAAATAAAACTAGAAAAAAAATATTAATTGTTCAAAAATTTAAATAAGCACGTTGCTGGTGACCCTTCGTCTTCTTCAACATTTCGCCGCTGCCGACCACGCGGGTAACTCGAGAAGTGCAGTGGCCATCGAGCGAGGCGACCTGGTCGGTCTTTCGAGAAGGTCAGCCAACACTGGAAGTGGTGACACGCAACGGTGTCGGACGTAACGTCTCAAGGGCGTAACTTGCCGATCAGATAAAATGATGGCAGAGCCCTCTTTCTAAACGACTGATTGGTTCAACGCCGGATTGTCGGGGCACTACTAACGTAGACAGCGACGCACTCGTCGATCTCGGGTTTACTTTGCATAAATACAGCAGGAACAGGAAAGGTGCTAACGTTGTCGAGCACTGCGCTACTTGCAAGGACTGTACACCGGTGTTATCGGGATTGAGCAATCTGAGCACGAGCAAATCAAAAACAACACGTGAAACGATAGAGGCATATTATATTCAGAGAGCAGGGTCAGAATGTGTCAGCGATACTTCGGTTCTTCTGTATGCTGCAGAAAAGATGTTCCTATCAAAGTTTTTGTGATAAAGATGTTAAATTAGTTTTTTTTCCCTGTTTACCTTGCACGGTGTGCGCCTGCGCTGGCCTGAGTGTATTTAAGCTGCATGTGCGTCCCTGAATAAACAGTTGACAGTCAGCGCTGTGTTCGTCCTTCTACTCTTCCTGCTTCTTTTTTTTTGCCCGTGTGCCGTTGCGCTGAAAAACTATGAGTTCCAATCAAGTATACCAACTACCCCAAGAACTAACTCTACTGACAGCACCTGGTTCAACGCCACTGGCATCGGTATTTCGGTGGGACCGTTTTGCTTGAAGGGCGTAATGTAGGGGCGTACTGAGCAGACGGAGCAAAGTGCAGAACACATCGTGCAAAGTGCAGAACACATATTGAAGGAGTAAAAATAAATAAATAAACAACATGAATCAAACAATCATTCAATTTATTTTCAACATCAACGGTGTTTAGGTTATAGGCATACGGTATATGCAGAGGTATAAACAGCATTACATATTAAATAACGTAAGTTAATAAAAATCAGTGTTAAATTTAGCGTTGCGTACGTCGTGATGTGCAAAGAAGGTTTAGATCTCTCTCATAAAGCTACAAATAAATTACTTTTGTTATTCTTGGTCATCATTCAATAATACAGATTGCGGAGCGTGCTGTTTCACAATTGTTTCAAAGAAAGTAAATTCAGCGCCACGGAAGATGAGAGAGCGCACGCATGAATAACAGGCAGCACCCATCCCATTAAGTGAGTTCCGTGTTAACCTTTAGTAGTAGGCTTTTTTGCATTAAAACAATATGCAACGCATGTTTCTCAATATTACTGGCAGTGAACCACATGATTCCTCCGTCATCCTTTTTACCTGCGTCCTGTTCATGCGATGTTTCGTTTCTTTTATTACGGCAAGATATTTTCCAAACATGATGCAAACCGTATTCGAGTTAGGGATACGCGGTGTTGCGGATCAGGTAGCATGGTCGGGCCGGAGAGGGAATGAGGGAGGTCGGAGACGAGGATGCGGGAAAGACAAGGAGAAAAACTTTATACAATTAAATTGCATTATGTGCAAACAAAAAGTCTCGACAAGGAGCTTGATGACGAGAGGCTCGGTGGTGCGACGCTCGATGGTGAGACGCCCGATGGTGAGACGCTTTGTTTGTACATAATGTAAATTTAGTTGTATAAAGTTTTTCTCCTTTCTTTCCCGCATCATCGTCTCCGACCTCCCTCATTCCCTCTCCGGCCCGACCATGCTACCTGATCCGCAACAGCGGCCTACCCAGCCTTCGTCACACATATTTAGTGCACAGGCAAATAACACATCGCAGAGAAATCACTTGTTATCAGAAGTCTTAGTGGCTGCCCGTAGATTCTAGTGCTGTCAGCCGTGTTGCGCATACTAGATGCATAATGCTGCGCCTCTCACAGTGCTTCCCATGCGTGTGCGCAGACGGTGTTGAGGACCGAGCTGTACGTGGCCGGACAGCTGGAGCAGCACTTCAGCCGGCCGGCCGAGTTCCTGCCGGAGAGGTGGCTCCGTTCGAGTGAGAGCGCCTGCGAGGATGCCTGGACCCTGCACCCATTCGCCTCTCTGCCATTCGGCATCGGCCCCCGAACCTGCATCGGCAGGAGAATCGCCGAGATGGAGCTCTGCACTCTCCTTGCGGCTGTAAGCCCCCAACCTGCTGTCAACGCGTTGCACCTAACCAGCGCTTAAAACTTGGTAGCAGGTGACAGAGCGCAAAGCCTGACGCCGCGTCAGCGTCATCGTCAATGGGCGCATCTTCCCGGTTCCGTCTAGTCGGCAAAGCGACCGAATACCTGCCTATAGACAAATTCTTGCTCGCCTTATGTTGATAAATTTCTTTGTGCAAGTTTAGATAGGGCTTGTTGAATAGAAAATGCCTTCCAATGCATGTTTTTTGCTTTCGCTATGTCACTGTTGTTGATGTAAAGGTGGCTGAGGCGTCGTCAAGCTGCGCAGACAGCAGCTTTTACTTCAGCCAGCTTTTTTCGCTCACGTGTATCAAGTGGTGAATTGCGAGCCCATAAATCTATGGTTTGGTTTATTGGTTTATTGAGGTTTAACGTCCCAAAGCGACTCAGGCTATGACAGACGCCGTAGTGAAGGGCTCCGGATAATTTCGACCACCTGGGATTCTCTAACGTGCACTGACATCGCACAGTACACGGGCTTCTAGAATTTCGCCTTCATCGAAATTCAGCCGCCGCGGCCGGGATCGAACCCGCGTATTTCGGGTCAGCAGCCAAGCGCCGTAACCACTCAGCCACCGCGGCGGGGAAATAAAACTATGGAATGTCTTTATACAATGTCTAGATCTGTCTACTGAACCGGTATACTTCTGTATTTAGACTGTCTATAGACAGAAATCTACAGGAAGTGTAGTCCATATTTTATATATCGTCTATAGACTCTCCATATACATTTATCTATAGGCTGTCTATATGGAAAAGTCGACTAAAATGTATGGCCAATCAATAGATTGTGTATAGATTAGAGTTAAACTTTCGTAACATTGGATGGCCGGTTTGGTTTGGTCGGAGCGATGAATAATGATGGCACGTTGGTCGATGATCGTATGCACGACAGTTAGCACTAAGAAGAGCACTTCGGGTCTTCATGCGCTCGTCCAGCGACACGTTGTCAGTTGAGGCAGCAACTCCAAATTTTTGACAAACAAAACTTGATTTACTAAAGAAGGGACCGAAATACACGGCACTATGAGACAGAGGCAGTTTAAAAGAATTCTCCGTTCTCCGTATACTATATTTTGCTTTTGTACACAGTCAGTTAAGTTACTGCATATAATCTTGGGGCAACACGTACCCTACATATCTTGAACCCATAGTCAGATTACAAAAGAGAGCTCTAAGAATTATCACAAACTCAAACTACACTTGCCCCAGCAGGCCACTATTTCAGTCGGCACATATTTTATCTTTACATTCTATCTACACGTTAAAAACAACACAGACAATTCATAAAATACTGCAATCCAATGACCCGTTTCATCACAGTATCTTTATAACTCCTGAAAGGGACACTAGAGCTGCAAGTGCAAATCATTTTAACCTACCAATATGCCGCAATACTTACGGGAAAAGGTTGATTGAATTCAACGGTGCACAAATATGGAATGGCATCCCTAATGATGTTAAAATAAAAATTAATTTTTCACAATCTCTTAAAACATTTTTACTGAATCTGTAAGTTTCCGCTGGTTGAGCTGTAAATTCTCTACCAAAATGACTGCAAAATTGTTAATATTTAAGGTTACTGCGTACAAAGAATGTATGCATGATAACAAGTGTATATATTAGCTATGTATGTTGTGATTTTAATATTTTGAAATTATTTATGTGAGAAGTGTTCTCTGCACCTGCCGCATTTTTTGCAATTTATCATTGTGTTGGACCAGACACTAGCCTTGGCTATGGGTCCAGTACCATTGTACATAGTTTGCTGTATTCATTTCTGTTTTCAAATAAAAAAAAGGAAGTATAAAAGTGGCCGAGACTGATACTCGACGCGCTCTCCCTAACTTTTTGTTTGCACCTGGTTTTAAACCCTTCAGTAATTGGGCGGAGCTTTATTAAATCGGCTCTCGCCCGATTTCAACCAATAACAGTGCAATGGCACCAAACGTACAAGTTGGTGGAGCCCAGGGCTCGCCAGAGCCCGACTCAGTGGACCCCGCTCTTCCTGGAACCTAAGCCGGAAGGCTGGAAGTCACCGACCCCAGTAATAATAATAATAATCAAGTTTATTTTCACCACTCGATACAAGTGAGCGAAAAGAGGTGGCTGAAGTAAAAGCTGCTGTCTCCGCAGCTCGACAAAGCCTCAGCCACCTTTACATCAGCAGCAGTGACATGGCGAAAGCAAAAAACGCGTTGGAAGGCATTTTCTATTCAATAAACCCTATCTAAATTGGCAAAAAATAAATTTATCAACATAAGGCGAACAAGAAAGATTGCATTGCAAAAAAACAAACAAACAAAACCTGAAAGCAATATAACCGTTACACAAACAAGTTCGCTATATGCCGATGCGCCATTGTAATAATATCCATGTGCTGGAAGTCAATATGGTTCATAAGAAACGGTAATGAACACTTTATCTTTTCAACCCCAAAGCCAGTCCGTGAAAAGGGAACAAACCTTCGTGGTTGGTACCTAAAAGAGTTGGTTTTTATCACTGTTTTCAGGTTTGCTAAATTTAAAACAATTTTTGACCTACCTTGTGCTGCTTTTTTATAGGCACACAGCAGTTTGTATGCGTAAATATTTTCCGCTGTTATGATCCTGCGCTTTCGGAAAAAAACGTAGTGTATGCTCAAACCTAGGCGTATTCTCTATAGCATCGTCAGCTTTCTTTTGTAGTACTAGAAGCTTGTTATTGTTTGTTATAGAGGCATTTTTCCATACTAAGCAGCAGTAGTAAATTTGAGAGTTAAAAAGCGCATTGTAAATAAGTTTCTTGATATTAGCAGGAAGCATTCGGCAACTTCGGTTCCGGATACCGAAACCTTGCTCAGTTGGGATGAAATTCTTTTAGCATGCTCGTTCCACGAAAAATGTTCAGAGAAAACTACGCCTAGAGTTTTTATATGTTTCACTGTTTTTATGCAATAGGGACCTAAGTTAAAGCTATCAGGGGCTGTAATTGATGTTGCTGGTGTGCGGAATAACACGCACAATGTTTTACTCTCATTCAATATTAATCTATTGCTTTGGCACCATTCCTGGAGTCTACAGCAGAAGATATCTGCTGTTTCTTTAATCTGAGTAAGGTCCTTGCCAGAAACCAGAAACCATGACAGCACCCCCTCTGAGAGCTCGTGCCTCCTCAACGGAAAAAGGTCGTCGTCCCTTTGGGACCCTGTCAAGGCTTTTCGTGGTCTCACAGCCCATTTCCCGCGGCCTTGGACATCGTCCGACGCGCGCAACGCGCTGTCATTGTTCTTAACCCCTCTATAGTCGGATACAACTTAAGTCTGCAGTGAAGCTCCGCCCACATTCAGCTTCCGCGCACAGAATTCCTCCACGACAAAAAAGTAGTCCGCTGCTTAAACGTTTCTTGTTACGTGAACAAGAAGTTTATCACAAGAAAAAAAAATATGAGCTCTAGAATTTTGATTCATGGTTGTTTGATATCGACAGCCATTAAAAAGCCGGTTTCGTTTACAGTTGAGATTGGCCAGCGGAGTAATACAGGACGCCGCGGACCGCGGCCCAGTGTTAGCGACTGCTGTTTTTTTAAGTTGCATCCTACTATAGACTTCCCACAGACACGGCAGTTAACGGCGCAAGGGGGAAAGGAGCCACAGGCGCCGTAGGCTTCTAATAGTTGGTATAGGATGTGTCTACAGACCATTCGTCAATGTCCATAGACAGTCTATAGACTCTAAAGCCCCACTCTTGCCTACGGTTCTGAAGAGGCAAAAAGGCAAAAAGCGTTTGTCAAGTCATTTCGCACAGCGATCGAGGAGAGATGTCAGATGAGACTCTTCTCCGAATGCGCTGTCCCGCTGTGTCTGTGACCGAAATGCAGAACAG
This sequence comes from Amblyomma mixtum, assembly GCF_055824585.1. NCBI lineage: Eukaryota > Metazoa > Arthropoda > Arachnida > Ixodida > Ixodidae > Amblyomma > Amblyomma mixtum. Next base: position 117,162,675 of record NC_143021.1, read on the forward strand.
TGCATCGCAAGGCAAAGAGGCACTAACCAAAAGACGCGGAGGGGCGCTGACTGAGAGCTGTAGATATCAAAAGCGGTTTGGAATAAATGTAGAAGAAATACAAACATTATAAAGACTTGAAAGTACGAACTGATGGAAGCTGGTTATGTATGGTATGATTGATGTGATATCCGTGAACCTTCAGTTGATTTTCCAGATATACCTGCTCTTTTTAATGCAATTCAACCACACAGGACGTTCTTTCACTCGAGTCACCCTCACGCGCTTATATCTTGAGAGTTGATAATTGCTCTTGTAATTTGGCATCCTTAGTTATTTGGCTCCGACCTTCCCGAGAGTAAAATCCTTGCAAGAACTGCTTACGGTCGCATGTTTGCCCTCACGTTTGGTAATTCTGGAAATAAAATGCTATTTCAAGAGAGGCAGCGACAAAACATTCATCATCATCATCATCATCAGCCTGACTACACCCACTGCAGGGCAAAGGCCTCTCCCATGTCTCTCCAATTAACCCTGTCCTTTGTCAGTTGCCGCCACTGTATCCCTGCAAATTTCTTAATCTCATCCGCCCACCTAACTTTCTGCCGCCCCCTGCTACGCTTGCCTTCTCTTGGAATCCACTCCGTTACTCCTAAGGACCAGCGGTTATCTTGCCTTCGCATTACATGCCCTGCCCAAGCCCATTTCTTCCTCTTGATTTCAACTAGGATATCATTAACCCGCGTTTGTTCCCCCACACACTCCGCCCGCTTCTGATCTCTTAACGTTACGACTATCATATTTCTTTCCTTAGCTCGCTGCGCGGTCCTTAACTTAAGCTGAACCCTCCTTGTTAGCCTCCATGTTTCTGATCCGTGGGTGAGTACTGCGGGTAAGATACAGATGTTGGATACTTTTCTCTTGAGGGATATTGGTCAACTGCCAGCCATGATCTGATAGAACCTGCCATATGCACTCCAACCCATTCTGATTTTCCCTCTCATGATAGATAAACGGTAACTACGTGTCCTAAGTATACTTATTCCTTTACCGCTTGTGCATCTGCTTCTGCTGCTTCAGCTGAGCGAAATGAAGCGGAATCGAAACAGAACGATCAGCACATTTCAAAATTCCCAGCCCCACCCCCCCTCCGCCCTCTCAATGTTGAGACAAATACGGGGCAGGCATCCAAAAAATTGAAAGCATTTCCAGTTAATTCATACGGTTGGAGGACTTAAAACATCATAACTAAGCAAGGAGTGAACGGACGAAAAGTATTTAAATTAGGTATACTGTACACGTCGCAAATATTCACTTGCTCTCAGATATGCAGACTGCCGTATGTGTGGAACCGCTTTCAGTTTTTCACTGAAGTTGAGCCATTTTTCTTCTGCCCAGGTCCTGAGGAAATACAGAGTCGAAAACCACCACGGCGACATAGGATTCCTCACCCAGTCCACGGCGAGGCCGGAGAGACCGGCTAAGTTTCGTTTTGTTGAGCTGAACTCGACGACTGAAACGCCAGCTGAAACGCCAGACCACGCTTAACTGCAATACTTTCATTGAGCTAGTTGGTTGTAGCATGACATGTTTACGCAAAAAGCGTACTGGCGCTAAAAAACGAAGACAACACACACAACAAGACAGGACTGGCGCCAACTTCCAACTGAGTTTATTCACGGAAAAACCACTTAATAACCTCACGGCATGCAAAAAAAAAGATAAAGACAAACCAGATACAAGGGGTGATTTAACAAGGGCACACGTGCCACAGGGACCAAAGCAATGATTATAACGCTGACAAAGACCCATTAAGAAAACTCAGTTGGAAGTTGGCGCCAGTCCTGTCTTGTTGTGTGTGTTGTCTTCGTTTTTTAGCGCCAGTACGCTTTTTGCGTAAACATTTCACGCTTAACTGCTTCGCCGCCGTACTTCATGTGTGATGCGCTTCATCGTTTTCGCAATCTTAAATTTGCGTTATTATAAGCAGCATGTTTCCCCGATTAGCTGTGTACATCGTGCATTTCGTTTATTTGAGTTGCGTTGAACTGCTCTCGTGCCGCGCAACATTGTACTGCTACGTCGGACTACGGCGCCCAGAAACTTAGCCACAGAATTTCCAGTTTTTTAAACGACCACCATCCTGCTGTAAACATTATTCAAGAAAGCAAGTCATTGAAAGCTTTCAAAAATTGCATCACCATGTATCTGTTGTCACTCCATCCATAACCACTCTTTTCGTTTTTTATTTCGTTTTTATTATGTTGTTTCTCATAGTATTTGCCCAGTTGTACATAAATATTCAATATGAAATTACCGCAGTTCAATGTTAACCAATCCGTTTTGTATTTCCATCTCGTTTTGTGTTTATTTCATGCGCTGAATGTCTTGTGCTCTCGAATGGGAGCAAGAAGAGCGTGGACTCTTTGTCAGGCATCCGTTTGCCTTTTGGTCTGCGCCCTAGGCAACTGTACCATTAAGTTGTCTGAATAAACACTTTGTCTCTTGACTCTTAAATGCACGTTAATATCTCGTGGCAGGAGCAACGCAGCCCGAGACAAACAAGAGAGAGGCAGGACACGACGCTGTCTCGTGGTGAGCTGCTCCCGCCACAAGATCCTGCACCAACCTGCCCAACTTTTCAGCTTGTTAAAGCACGTTAACATTATTTACTGGTTTGTGGCTCACGTAGCTGCACCTTATATGTTTTTTTTTTGCTCACTGTTCAGTTGTTTTGCGAGCAGAGTGTTCATTATTTTTTTTCTTTTTCCTTGCCCCCCTCCTTCCTCCTCTAATGAATGTTGAATTTCTACATTCGCCGAGGTTAACCTCTGCCTCAGGTTAGCCTCTCTGGTGACTAGAGCGAAGAAACTGCTTGTACTTTTGCGTGGAAGAATGAGCGCCAAGAAGCGCATGTGAGCATCGTCACGTCATCGCGCGACGCCCGCGCAAGCGCCGCCCTCAATAAATTAGGATGCTGTCACCGAATTGACGACGCCCCTGTCAGAAAGCCTTGCTACGCTTCCATTCTGGCTCGGCTCTTGATCGGACGTTCTTTATTCATCGTCGCGCCACAGGACATTTTCTAGATATTATCACGTTAGAGTGACGGCAGTCTAGCGGTCAGGAAGACAGTAACAAGATTTGCGAACTAAGCTCTTTATTTGGGCTGACTTGCGCCCGCAAAAGAAATAAACAGCACGGCAGTGGCGTAAGCAACAAACGCGGTCGTCAGTCGTCGAACTAAGAATGCGCGGCACTCGCTGCATCGCTCAATTTAAAGCCGGCAAGGAAACTTCGAGATAACAGGTCAAGATCATCTACAGTAATCCGGAAAAGCGTAGACGCAGCTCTTCATGGCTGTGATCACTGGAGATTAGACCGGTCGTTTCTCGCATCACGAACAAAAATTATAACACCTCTTTCCTGCGGCCTTGCGCGCGTACAAACGAACACTACAATGATAAGTAACATTACCCCCCCCCCCCCCCCCCCTCCACCCAAAGAAGCTTCGCCTCGATGCTTCAAAAATGAAAATACCCTTTTCCTGCGGCCTCGCGCTAACGAACGGACACTATAATGATACGTGGCATTACCCCCCACCCAAAGATGCTTCGCCTCGATGCTTCAAAAATCAAAATACCCCTTTCCTGCGGTCTTGCACGAACGAACGGACACTACAATGATACGTGGGAATATTAAACCGCAAGAAAAGTTCAAATGCACCGCCATTCAGCACAGAAAATAAGTTTTTCTACTTCGACAACATAAAACCTACGTATAGTAGACTGAAATTCTAGCGATCGATCAAGGGCAGAAGGAAAAAAGGGGGCGCAAGAAGAGAGGGTTGCAAAATGATAGAATTCAGCGAATTTCAGCTGTACAAGGTGCTGTCCTGACCTAGTTTTTAGGCCCCCTCTAGCACGGTGTACAAGGCGGCGTGGGACGAGCGCTCATCAGCCTGCGTCAGTTGGGTGGAGGCGGGTGCACCCGGGTGCGACACCATTGCGCATATCCAGCAAATTCTTCGGGGGCAGTACAGTGAACTTGCGCGTCACCGCGCCGCCGGCTAGATGACGTCATCCTATCGAGCAGCGCACGAGGGCAGAGGAGCGCTGCTCGTGCACTTCATGGCTTCGGCGAGACGTTCATGGACAGTGTTCTGTGGGAGCGGCTCCCTTCCTGCTCGGCCACGGCGGTCTACCTGCCGGCAGCGTAACAGCGGTATCTCGAGTGAGAGGCTGCGACAACAGCAGCAAAGAAATTTGTACACTTTCTGAGACTCTAGTATTGTGGCGTGGTTTGTTTAAGCGAAGATCATCTCTGTGTTTTATCTGAGTGTCAGCCGAGTAATTTCAGTAAAACGGCGCGTTGAGCGAGTTGGTACATACTTGAAGAAAACAGCGCAGAAACAGGGACAGGAGAGAACAAGACGACGGGACACCCCGTCCCATGACACCCATGGGACACCCTGAGGGCATCATCATCATCTTCATGGGACACCCCATGCGTAAGCACCCCATCATTCCTCGTTCATGACTGTGAGATATCGTATCTCGACCATCATGACTGATTCTGACATCTTATCAGCGTTGTTTGGGTAGATCATGCGTGCTCCTGGTTGTAAGGAGAGTATATTTTTTTGTGTTCCTTTTCAATAAACCTTCAGTTGCTATAGTCAGCGCCTGTCCCGTCTTTTCTCTTGTCCCTGTTGCTGCGCTGTTTTCTTCAAGCCGAGTAATTTTTGTATGCTGTAGCTGGCATGCATATATCTGCGCCGTCAGTAGAATCTCTTGTGCCACGGCTAGCGGAGCGTTGTTAAAGCTGTCATGACGGTCCTTTCGTTGCAACGCTGAAGATCAACTCGGACGTTTCCGTGGTGTTCGGCTAGTTCGAGCGCTGTACTTTGCATGGACTGAAGTGCTGGTGCATTTGTCTTCTTCTACATTCCAGTGTTGCTTTGTTAGCCAGTAATAAAGGGTGCTGTGTTTCCTGATTGTGACGTGCTACTCGGCGGGCGATACCACTGCTCGCATATCAGCCTGAAGAGGAAGGTTCTCTCGATTTGGAAGCTACTTCTCGAGAGGCAACGCGAAAACAATGCAACAGAACAAATAAGGAGACACCTAAACACGTAAAGTGCCAGTGTATATTTACGTGCTTCCTTCCTTCTGCCCGGCTGTTCTAATGCATTGGGACAGCCACCACAGATTTCTGTCCTGCGTTGGTCTGTGAAGCCTTCTAGAAAGCGGGAGCAGAAGCATAAAAAAAAAAAGACACCGTACTTCCTTCGGCATAACAAGTTTGTTTGTTTGTTTTTTGCTAAAAAAAGACGACACACAGACAAGACTAAAGTACAGGCGCAAATTCACTGGTTCATTCAGTGGTTTACACCGAATAAAAAGGATAAAATTCGTCGCATGCGCATCAGGTGCTCCCATAGCATGACTGGTAAACGTGCATCACCAGACCCTACAATAAAGATTTCAATAAACCTTACTCGCTATTGTACAAGGCCCCAGACGTGTCAGTGGCGCAGTTATGCGAATTCCATTCATCCGCGTACTTCAGCACTGCTGCCCCTGCCAAGATCTTAATCTCAGTACGTCGTGGCATACATTCCCATGTTATGCAATGCTCAAATTCCTGTTTTAATATTACCTCTTAGTGTATGCTGATGCTCCCTTGCACGATCACTTATGCAGCGTTTTGTTTGGCCAATGTAGGCCTTTCCACATGTTAGTGGAACTTTTTAGACCACTGCTCTTGCGCTTTGAAAACAAGGCTTGCCATGTTTTTTGGCGAAATAACTCTGCGAAGTTTTCTCTTTAGCAGTGAGAGCACCGAGCTGGCCTAGCTTCAGAGGTTTTTGAAGCGAAAAGCTTCACTAGGCTAGTCAACATCGCGCTTCGCGTGTGCCACACTGCAGATTTGACACTTTTGCGCAAGCGCAAAACCGAGTGACGTCACGCACCGCGCAGACACGCGCCATAGAAGGAGAAGAAGCAACAGTCGGACGGCGCAAAAACAGGCAGAAGTGCCAGTGCGACCAAGGTATTTACGGCAGCCATTGTGAACAATCCATTCGGCTACGTGTGCGACGTTTGTGAAAGACTAGCATTTGCGGAATATTAAGCCGGTAAGTGCTGCTATGCGGCAGACATTGAGCTTAGTATCTGTTCAGTTGAGTGAAACCGTGGGTAGGGTGTGTGCCTCATGTAGGGCATTTGTAGTAAAAGAGAGAGACCCTCTGTTCAGCGTTTGACCTTTCGCCGCAGCGGTGCGTAGTGCGCATTCGACAGGAGGGGCATATAAGGCGCGCTTGCCCATAGAACAGGCGCAGACACTCGCCTTGGAAGGAGAAGAAGAAGCAACAGTCGGACGGCGCAGAAACACCAATCCAGAAGTGGTAGCTTGGGAGTTGGCTGAAAAGCAGCGAGAGCTTTTCGCTTCGAGATATCCAGGCTTAACCTCAGCTAAGCCACAGCCAACTTTTAAAGGCAATCAACCGGACTACGTGCCAAGCTTCTCTTCACGGAAAAAAAAAAAAAGAAGACAGAACTACTGCCAGTCGCCTTCAGCGTTCACAGATGCCACTATGCCCGATGTTTGAAGCAGCACCGTTCTGGGCTAATAATGTGTGGGACACCTAGTTTTTTGTTGACTTGTATTTTCTAAAACGTCAAAAAAGTATGTCATTTCAACACCGCTGCTAGAGAGCCATTCAAAGACGCTAGGAAATCAGCTCAGCCGCGCAGTGTTATTTCCAAGATTATTTGAATTTTTCCATTGTGGGTCAATCAGAACCTGGCGAACTGAAACAGAAAATGACACAACAAAAGCCACTTCGATCAAGCAGAAGGTGGCTACCTGTGTGCAAATTTTAAAACAGAAAGCAGAATGACTTATTTATAGGTAGGCAGAGTGAACGTAAATTTCGTTTGAAACTCGAGCAAAACGTCTATGTATGCGCCTGTGCAGCTCTCAAGTCGCATTTGCCTGATTTAAAGTAACTATGATTTGATAGCCTAAAGTAACTTCTACGTTTTCCACAGAGTGAAGCAGCTCAGCGAAAACAGGAAGCCCATCACGAGGTTCGTCATGTGAAAAAAACTGCTTCGCGCTGTGCTAACACTCGAGTATGCTTATCAAGCAGAGGATTAGTTTCTCCCCACACATCACGCTTTCTAGGTTTAATTTAACCAGTCAACGTAGTTGCCCACCGTAGCCGCGCTGTTAGTTGCTGCCTACTATGCGCGGAGAAGGAAGCTGATTCAGCGGTCCGACTTAAATTCCGGCTGGCGAACCGCCTCATAGAGTGCAGAGATACTCTCTGGGCATCAATAGAAGTGCTCCTGGGGAGCGTAGGCAGTGTGGAGTGTAGGCAATTCGCGAATGCTTGCAAAGAGCGTATGGCATGCCGACAGCGTGCTGGACACGTGCAGAGCACGTGCCGATAGTGTGCCATGAAACGCGCGCACAAGAGGTGGAGGCTCGCCACGAAACGGTGACCTGATGAGGTGATGATGATGATGATGAAGTCATTTAATAATATTTGCAGAGAGGTTGACGGGGAAGCAGCCTCTAGTGGGCCGCTCCCCTTACAATACTAGGTGCATTGGTCTGGACCGCCACACGAGCTCGCTGAACCAGGGCTTGTTGGGCCGTTAGGTCCAGGCAGCCGAGCAGGGCCGCCTTCCAGTTTTCTCGAGTCGGTTAATGGGTTCGGGGTGGAAGGGAAGGATTTTGCTGGCATGTCCAGACCATGTGGAAGGTGTCAGCCACCTCCCCACAGAAAGAGCAGAGGCCGGAGAAGGAAGGATCGAAATGTTTGAGTACTGCCGGGAACAGTAGAGTGTTAGTGTAGAGTCTAAGAAGCAATCTTTCACCCCCTTTTCCTAGCCCCTTGAGATGAGCCGGGTACTGATTGTGCGAGTACCGGTAATGAGCGGATATATCTTTGAATGTTAAAGGAGGTCACGTGTCCTGATCCAGATCCGGAGGGTCTACGTCGGGATGAACTGGGCAGTCAAAGAAACGAGGCCCTAGCGTTGGCACAAGCATAAAAATGGCTGTGGCTTAGCTTGGTTAAGCCCGGTAATTGCGAAAGCAATATCCGTAGCTACGCCATGGTTCAGCTGGTAGTGTAGCTGGTGGTGGGGCTTGTGCTTAGACTTGTGGTGATGCATCTGTTATACAATCCAATCAAATCCGATCCAATCCAATGCAATGCTGAAGTGGTCGTGTGTAGATTACCGTTATCCCGGTGTGTGAAGAAGAGCGCTGAAAGGCGCGCCGTACGCGGCGGGCGCAGGAGTTGGGCAGCAGCTACCAAGCGCGGCCTCGCCTCGCGACGGCACAAGTTGGGCCCCTGGTTTTTGCGGCAGATGGTATGACGTCATAGCAGAGGTCAAGCTCAAAGTCAATGGTAGCTACCGCTGCCTCGCCACGGGAGGAGCTGAAAGTGAAAGTATCATTGCGCGTACCGCACTCCTCGCGCCCGTCAGTGCGCACGCGCTGATTGGTCCCGATGCGCCAGGTGCACTGCACCAATCTCGCCGGCATGTGGCGCCGACTGGCGCCAGACCTCACGGCTGTCTTGGAAAGTACCTGGCTGCGACTGCCTAGTGTTTCCAGTATAACAATCTCCTTTGTTATTTACATTACACAGGTCATAGTTTAATACACTCTGCAGTTGGCACAGCTCAAGTCGATGGCATCGTGAACTGTTGGCGCCACAATGGTTGGCGGGCCACCTGCCACTGGCTACTCACAAACGGCGCTTCCCATTTCCGATTGCAGTGAACCTTCTAATGCTCACGCATTAGGGAGGAAGGCGCTTTCAGCCACACGTGCCACGTACTATCCCTCTCTACGCTGTATGGAAGAAACAAAAACCTGGAATTTTTTAAAACTCTTTCCAGCACCTTGCGCCCTTATTCAAGCCCTAGAGAATGGCCTGGACGGACGAAATTTGCTGTAGAAAAGCTTAAATGTAGCCGGTAAATGCATTCTTGTGTCAGCACCCTGCATATGCACGTCCGCGAGTTCTGTCATGTGCGAACGACTTCGTCCTCTTAGGCATTCCGCCGTCGTTGGTCACGTGTGTCGCTACAGGTTAACACGTGCATCTCCTAGGCGGAAAAAACTTGGGCGATCCTAATTAAATCGTCTGGAGGAGTTGGCAGCAAAACGTTCGTTACATCCCATGTCCAGACACAAAAATTCGATATACTCGAAGTTACAAGGGAGTTTGCTACAACCAAGGGCGGCACATTAAAGTTCGTTGTATCCGAGGTAGTGTACCAAGCTCGTATAGATAGCATAGCAAGTTCGTTCGTAGCCCGGAGGGCAGGACGCCAGCTGCCACTTGCTACTGACAGCCTGCGCGCTTGCCACTTCCGCTTGCAGGCACCCTTGTAACGCGAACGCATCAATAAGGAAGGCTCTCCCAGGCCACACGCACCACTTCCTAAAGAAATATTGCGTTACCAGGAAATAAAAGGCGCGGTAACACCCATGTCGGTGGACACCTTAACCGCGCCGCGAGGGAAGGGACAGCGAATAGGTGCCGTAGTAAAAGGTTTAAATAATTTCGGCCACCTGGGAATTGCACAGCACACGGGCGCCTTTTGCGGACGGTCGAATTCGAACCCGGGATCTCTGGCTCAGTAGCCGAGAGCGCTAACTGCCGAACCACCGCCTCGGGTGCCACTCAGTGCCGTTCACTACCTTCAGCCTCCGCTTTCCTCTCACTTACGGATACACCGCTGTAGCAACCTAGGCGTAGGCCCTGCCAGCTGCACGATGGGATATTTTTTGTCCACAAATTTTCTTGAACTACGAAGATCGAGAAAGCTGCGCACCTTTCATTCTTACTGCTTAGGTTGAAGGTAGTGAGCCTTAAGTGGCACGATTTACTCATTGTTCAGTTGCATCAAGAAATATGAACATCTGCGCCGATTCTAACGGCTCTGGGTCCTCTTCAAAAGCACTGAACCGCGTTTTACCTTCCGTAGTTTCTAGCCGTTCAACAAACAAAGTACGCTTCAACGCAGTGCACGTATGGCTTTTCAAGGAAGTGCACCGTAAAACAGGAGGAGTTTTATTCTCATGCCCATCTAAAACACTGGGCGTAAAAGCGTTTTGTAAGCGCATAAAAACAGACATAACAATAACTCAAGGCGAACATTTGTAAGGCTTAATAAAAACAAGCGCCTAGGGCGACAGAAGCGCCGCTCAGACAAGATTGGCGTCCTTGGCCAGCTGGTAGAAGACGGACGTCTGTTGCTTGAGAAGTTCGCGAGGGGCGTCGAACTCCACGATATGACCGCGGTCCAGGACCATGATCCTGCAATGCACGAATGCGACAAGTCACGTTTCCCATTCGAGAGAGACTCCTGCAATGCACGAATGCGACAAGTCACGTTTCCCATTCGAGAGAGACTCCTGCAATGCACGAATGCGACAAGTCACGTTTCCCATTCGAGAGAGACTCCTGGGAACCGGAGTCACACAGAGCCATCATACACACATTTAGCCACAAGGCGGTGCTCTTGCAATCGGCGCTCGACCATGCAAAAAGAGGCACAAGTGCAATCTCTTTGTGAAACTGTGCGATTATCTACGGCGGGAAATATTCTGCTAATGCCATAAATTTCGTGCTGTCGTTCTAGCCTGTTTGTATAACTTGGCGCACCTGTAATATTTCCCCATGTACGCCTATGAATATTAAGCTTGATTGCGTTCAATGAGAATGTCTACAAGATATGTAGAAGATCCCTGCTTTTAATCCAGACATATATAGTTGTTTCAATGAAAAGCTGAATGTTAACGCCCTTCAACCTAGCAAATATAGGGGCAACAACCTTCGTCAAGCTGCTAATAAGTAGCTTTTGTTGCTTGCCCTCGCATTTTTGTACTGTTGTAAAAAATGCGAAATAAATCGAATTGAATTAACAGACTGATCGGTTTTAAGAAGCGAGGAGGTTGCGGGTTCGAATCCAACCGGCGGCATATGGTTTTAGTGCGTAGCAATTCTAGCCGCCATCACCGATTTTACCGATGTCTGTCCGAGGCCGCTCTCTCTCTGCGTGAACTTGAAGAGCGAAAAAAGGTGGCGACGCGCGTCACACGGCTCCCTGAGGAGGAGGAGGAGCGGAAGCACGGCTGCAGCCAATGAGCGAGTGGCGCGCATCAGAGTTGCGGGCGTCGCGGCTGTTACCGGGCGCTGCTGCACAAGCGTGTTACAAACAAAACCACTGAGTGCACTGCTGGTTCCAGCAGCATCCGAGGAGGAAACCAGTGAGTGCCCTGCTGGAACCATTACAGCCAGCAGGCTCCCTGTTGGGACCAGCAGGAAACCAGTGAGCGCCTTGTTAGGACCAGTAGAAAACCAGCAAACTACCTGCTTGTTCCATCAGCACCAGCAGGAAACTAGAAACTTACTTGCTGGTTCTATCAGAGCCAGCAGGAAACCAGCAAAAAATTTTCATCTGGGTCAGGAGCAAAGACAGTAGTCGCTTGCGCGCCCTGAACTGCGGCCTCTCCTGTCGCGTCCGTCGCCCCTCAGTCTTCACGGACAGCAGACGTGCACGCACCGTGCTTCCTAGACCTCGGCTGCGAGCCGCTGGCCGCATCGTTATGCAGCTTGTGCTCACCTTAACGGGCGCTCGCCTTCAAGCGCACTTCCTTACTCTGCGATTAGCATTCTTCGTCTTGGGGACCTTTCACGGCTCTATATTTGGGGACACCGAAACTAGAGCAAGTACTTTGCTGATGCCATGCATTCTCATCACATGTAGAAGAGTATAGCAGGGGTGAGCAGTGCCAGAGTACCTACTTCGCGTTTGATTAAACGTGGAAATCGGGTCTTTTTTTTTCCTATACTACCTAATAATTTATTTTTCAGCCATTAAATGATTGCACTATTAATTCAAAGAAGTGGAAATATTCCCCTATGATTTGTTGTTTCGGTGTCTGTTCGCTTCCCTCATATGTATGCCATAACGACATAACGACATTTCTCTCCTTGTCTGCCGAATACGACGAAGGTTACACAAGCGCAACAAGACAAGAGAAAGAGCGGCTTCTGTGTCTCTCCTTTAAAATTACGCAGGGGAAGAGCGCAGGCACAGTCGCATTCATATTCGTCAGGAATACAACGCAGCGCAACTTAAGATAAGGGAGAGGAAAAGGCTGAACACCACCGCGGTTGTGTCCCGTCTTTTCGTTGTTTCGTTGTGCTGCGATATATCCCTAGTTGTCATGAATTACCAACTATCCTGGTCAGCCACGCTCCATATTCGTGACTGCAAGTATAATCAGCGCACTGCGGGGAGACAGCAGCCTCAGAAGTAGAAAACACAGGTGAGTTCGCCGAGGCACTCGACAAAAGTCTCTTGAGCACGCAAGAAGTCGCAAGTTCCGTCATGTCTTGTACGCACAGCGCCGACATCTCAAAAGCTGCGCTGCCCGAATTCATCGGTTTCAAAGACGAGTCTGATATGAATAGAGGTATTAGATGATGTCGCTGGTAGTCACGGGTGGCATCAAGAGCTGTACGTAAAAAGCAGGCTTTGGGGTTCACCTCATGCCTGGAGCTGGTACGATTAACAGTACGTTTTGCTGGGCTATTGGTGTGACATTGTGTAAAATTTAGCGCTGTTTTTACTTTCCTGAACACAAACCACCAGCGCCCGTCCTGTGTCTTTCTGTGTGGTTTGTGTAAAATTTAGCGCTGTTTTTATTTTCCTGTGCTAGTACGAAGGGCTTAAATGCACAACGGTCGTCCCTGTAATTTCCGCGTGTACGTATAGCAATATTATCTTCGTTGCACTGCCCTGGGCGCAATTAAATTAAAATGCATCGACTTATACCAAATACCAAAAGACACAACCAAAACAAACTAGATAGTGCTTCTGCTAACACAGGTAGAATCTGTTACTATTTAGAAGCAGAAATTCTAAGCAACCTCTTAACACACCATCCGCCTACCAAAAAAGCTAGTACTCACATTGTCGACGTTAAACTAACAGTCCGGTAAAGGCATATTTTTGCGTAAGGCACGCGCTTATTACGAATAGCCTGAAAAGTCATTATCATCATCAGCCTGACTACACCCACTGTAGGGCAAAGGCCTCTCCCATGTCTCTCCAATTAACCCTGTCCTTTGCCAGTTGCGGCCACCGTATCCCCGCAGACTTCTTAATCTCGTCCACCCACCTAACTTTCTGCCATCCCCTGCTACGTTTGCCTTCTCTTGAAATATACTCCGCTACCCTTAAAGACAAGCAGCTATCTTGCCTTCACATTACATGCCCTGCCCAAGCCCATTCCTTCCTCTCGATTTCGACTAGGATGCCATTAACCCGCGTTGGTTCCCTCACCCACTCCGCACGCTTCTAATCTCTTAACGTTACACCTATCATTTTTCTTTCCATAGCTCGCTGCGTTGTTCTCAACTTAAGCTGAACCCTCTTTGTCAGCCTCCACGTTTCTGCCCCATAGGTGAGTACCGGTAAGATACAGCTGTTGTATACTGTTGTACTGTTGTTGTACTCTGCACTTGCCTATCGTAGTCGAGCACGGTGTTGAGGCGGTGCGCGATGGTGATGATGGTGCAGTCTTCGAACTCCCGCCGAATGGTCGCCTGGATGAGGTCGTCCGTCTCCATGTCCACGGCGGCCGTCGCCTCGTCCAGGATCAGGATGCGAGACTTGCGCAGCAGGGCTCGCGCCAGGCACACCAGTTGGCGCTGGCCCACACTGCGCCGGAGGAGCAGGATTGGGGGGAGGGGGGGGGGGGGGGCATTGAGAAACTCCCCGAGGAGGAGACATCGGTGCCCCGTAACACATGCACGAAATAGGATCCCCTCGACTCCGGAGACCGGGGCATTGTAAACATTTTTGCTTTCCCACACGCAAGTACAAGTCTGAGAACGCCATTGCAGGTCAACGCATTCCGTGCTTCAACGAGATGTATGTAATCTTAACAATATGCGGGACAGCACAGCAATCATTTTCCTTGACACCAAGCCCGTTTACACTCCTGCGTCGCGGTGGACTACGTGCATATACGTGCCGGCTCCGGGGAGGCGTAAAGGCGACTTATTTCGAAATGACCAGCGCGAAAACTGACGCAGACAACAGAAGAAACACAGACGACAGGACGGGCGCTGTGATCCATATTTCGCTGAGATCCATAAACGCTTGAGGAGAGGGTTGACAACATTGAATACTGCGAGGATCTTCACCTGAGCAATTCAAAATTCATTTGTAGCGATGAAAAAAGCTGCTTAGCTTCCACGTGTGAAAAAAGCCATTACCAACACCCAAGAGAGATTCACATGTCTTATAACTCGACTTGAGTATGGAGTGCGGCGGTTGGCGAAGTGATTTCACCAACAACATGAAGCTTCGAAGGAGAATACTGTCACGTTGTAGTGACGGCAATCCAGCAGTCAGGACAACAGCAACAAGCCTTGCAAACGAAGCTCTTTATTTGGGCTGACTTGCGCCCGCAAAAGCACTGAATCACTCGGCGGCGGCGTAAGCAACAAACGTGCTCGTCAGTCGTCGAACTACGAATGCCCGCTGCTCGCGGCATCGTTCAATTTAAAGCCGGCAAGGAAACTTCGAGATAACAGGTCGAGATCATCTAGAGTAATCTAGAAACACGTAGATGCAGCTGTTCATGGCTGCGAACAATCGAGATTAGTCCGGTCGCTTCTCGCGTCACGAACAAAAATGATAACACCCCTTTTCTGCGTCCTTGCGCGAACGAACGGACGCTACAATGATACGTGGCAATACTGTTCACCACATATTTTAGCAGTGGGAAAGGTCACGGTATTTAGTTCTGAACTTAGTGCTTTACCACACTTCATTTTGATGACCTCTCAACTCTGCAGTCAAAGACCATACCTGATGTTGTCTCCACCTTCGGTGATGTTGTGCTCAAGGCCTTTCTCCAGGCCGGCCACATACTCCTTGAGGTGTGAGTGTTCAAGTGCGCGCCACAGCTCGTCGTCACCCAACTTGTCGAAGGGATCCAAGTTAGAACGGAGAGTACCGCTGAACAGCACAGGGTCCTAGGGGTCAGGAAATCCTTATTAACAAAAGTTGCCAAAGCACAACATTTAGCCAAGCAGTATTGTAGCAACTATGGTGACGTTACGCTTGTGGCCACTGGCGGGAACTTCCTGTTGCTTCTTCCACTGTTTTATCGTTACGGTTGCAAACGACTTGTGCTACGTCTTAACTGGGCGTATATTGTAGCTTGGGCATGCTGCCAAGAATTCTGTTTTGGGGTCATTAATCACGGTGCAGGTTTCAGAACCGAAGCGATGAAAGCACAAACCAAGCATTTCTTCAGAACACCCCGTCCAGAACGCATAATTGCTTATCCTGAACTTCGCCCAAAGAGTGACAAAAAAAGCTCCCAGATGCGCGTCCCACTAACCTCACGGAACGCCGCTGCACATACGACATCATCGGACAACCCCGATGTTTTACTGAAGTGGCAGTTTTGGAAAGCTTTCTGCACTCTCAGTTTAAACCAAATTTTTCAATGCCGTGACAAGCAGTGGGGCGAAACTTGCCTGCGGGATGATTGTGAGCTTGGAGCGCAGGTCGTACAGACCCAGGTAGGAGATGTCGACGCCGTCAATGCAGATGGCGCCACCGGCCGCCTCGATGAGACGGAAGAGGGAGAGCGTGAGTGAAGACTTGCCGGCGCCCGTACGGCCCACGATGCCGATCTGACGGAGAGAGAGGGAAAGCAGTGGACTCTTAATGCAAAAGCAATTAGGTTGTCTCGGTTCCTCGGTAAACAAACTTCCCGTTTGGATTAAGGGTCATGGCGTCTTCAGCACCGCCAAATTTGAAAATGAGGATTATAATGTCCGGTACCTTTCATTGGATTATGAGATTATATTGACCCTACCCAGCGGTTCACTAATCCATGCACTTACCCTCCGATCCTTCGTATTCGACCAAATAATCATCATACCATATCATTATGTTCATTCAGCACTCATTCCCGAACTTCCTCAGAAATACCTTGGCATTCTCCAGCCATGCTTATCATGGGTTGCTTATTTTAAATATATGCTCCCAGGCCTCCGGCACTCATGGTCATTTATGACGAAGCGTAAAACCGGCATCACCTGAAATCATGCAACTGGCTTATCATACCTATGTAGTACGTCCGAAACGAATACGCTTCATCCATTTGGCGTTCTTCACAAGCATGCCTCACCAATAAACTAGAAGGACAAGGACGTAAACGGCGGAGTGAGGACAGCACAAGTGCTCAAGTTACACGTTCTTCCCCCGCATTATGCAATGCCTACGGTCCGTAAAACTTTGATAAAAGAATTTCATTTCATTTATCGCTCACAAATCTGCACTAGTACACCTGAATTCATTTTCTGGGGTAGGTCTACTTCCAAATGCTGTAGCATTTTATTCAAGAATGTACTTAAGAAAGCCCCAGGTTGTTTTCCAAATTAGCCTCACGGCGCCACAAGACGGTTTCCTGCTAGAAGGAGCTCCGCAAAGAAGACCCCATAACAGACAGCTGAACTAGTTTGTTGCACAGAACACCGTGCGACATTCTACCAGCCCTAAATGTCAAGGACTGAAGGCATGAGGCGTGCACCACAGACGCCAGCGTTCGCATTTGTGAGATGGGGTATGCCAGCACTGTGTATACTTGTGGCCTTTTGTCCCTGTTTAGCTGTGACACTGTCTCGCCGACCTCTAAATGTAGGCGGAGTCGGAACAAAATCTCCATGGGATCTGTCCCTGCCTACGGGCTGTGACGATAATAAGCGCTTCCTCCAGATATTTCGGCTGAGAAGCAGAGCATCCACATGCTTTAATGCCTCCCAATCAACAGACACGTGCAAACACGCCCTCTCCCAATGAATGCTTCAAGTCACTCAAAATCCTACATACGACAGTTCCCAGAAGCAATAGTACTAACATGTTTCCTCGAAAATGGCAGTTATTCTCACAGCGGCAAAACAAAATACGCACGTACGAGAACAATGGCGTGGTACTTTGAACGGAATAATAAATAACTGACGTTAGAATGACAGAAGCCAACAGCCAACAGAATGATGATTTGAAACGTTTACGGGTTTTGTGAGTGACAGTGAGTATCCAGAGTCCAATTCACGTTCATCGCACACTGCCGAGGTTTGCAATGTGCATTAATAAGAAAGTAGCGCACCCGAAAAAGTGAGAAAATCCTCATACGGCGTTTTCCATTTCACAGAACTGGGCGCCAGCAAGAACTGATAAAGAAGTGAAAAGGGGGGTCACAACAGAGTGGTGGGTAAAAAGCATTTCAGTCAATTTCTTTGTTATTTTGCACCCATGAACAAACGCGCATTTCGTGCAGTGCTAACTAAAGTGTAGCTTACTACTGGGATATCATGAGTGGTATCCATGGTGAGCTCTCATCTGCATCATGCATGTTGATGCTGCGGTTGCTGCCTTCTCTGAGAAAGCAGCCCTTCCGGTCTTGCACAGATAAGGAGAAGCTGTTGCTCTAGGGCATGCGCGTGCTCAGTGACAACGCATCTAGGCCTGGCTCGCGTTCGAGCCGCCCTGGCGGAAGGATACCGCGTTTAGCTGGCTGCTAGGTCGTACGGAACTGGGCTTTGCCCGCGAACGGTACAGCGGGTTCCACGAGCCTTACCCAAGCGCACACCTCTGAAGAAAGCCGGGCGCCAGTTTGGGGGACGCTTGTACCCATTTTTACCTGTGGATTTCGGCATGTTTTGCTTGTAACCTTTCTTGCATACCCGCCTCTCCGAAGGGGGCTCATTAAATTACTTAACTACTTTTGCAGCAAGATGCCCGGTTGGCATTCGTTGTTACTAAGGCCACAGGGAAGGTCATGAGGTGGAAAGTGGGTAGGAAAAGCAAGGAGTGAGAAAGTACGTTGGGCCATCTGGTGCCTACTGCCATGACGGGTGAGCAGGACGGCAAGAGAAGATACCTTCTCCAGTTTTCGCGCTTTTAACTTTGGTCTGCTGGTACCGCCGCCATATCATTTACGACGGTTCTGCCATCAACGGCTTTTTCCATCACCGATGCCGTGCGCTTGGTAAGGTATCCATTACCCAACTCTCCACAAAACGCATCGGAGCACGCATTCCTAATAAATAGCAGTCGTTTATTGACAGCGGACAGTATGCGACAAAAAACATGAATTACCGATTGGACGTCAAAGCCGCGAGTTATACTGGGTTGGCCGAATTCCAGAAAACGGCGCAGCAGGCGAGATAGGGAAGCAATAATTGAAACATGCAGACGGTACCAGCTCGACCAGTTCGCAGTCAACGGCTCTAAGTTCTCTGTACCGTCCATTTCACTGTTCAGTGCAATTTTTGTGCGTTGACAACTATTTCAAACCCCAGTTTTGATAGATCGGGGGGGTCAGCTTTTAGAAATCATTCTAAAATCAAGTAATTAAGCAGCACAGCCTGGCCAGATAACGAAAACAGACGGGAAAAGCAGCTTCCTAAATTACTGCGTTGAAGTGCGCTTGTTTGGTTCGAATTCTGGCAGAGCAAATATCGAGGGTGACCGCATCGCAGCGTGAGGATCTTGCCTTCTCTCCGGGACTGATGTCGCAGCTGATGCCCTTGAGGACGAGTTCGAGGTCCTCCCTGTAGCGAGTAGAGTAGCCGTCGTACACCACTCGGCCCGCCGTGGGCCACGAGTCGTCCGGCCTGAAGTCTGGCCTCTCCCACGGTGCCTGACGGGAAGGGAGGCAAGAATACAGATATAGTACTGAAGAAATAAACACGTCCAGACAACTCGCATACGAAACCCGCTTAATCAAACCAAATAACTTAACCTAAACTTGCTTCAGCTGCCTGAAATACGATAACGAACCTGTCTTGAGGCAACCGGTACATCGGTTTTCAAGATCCTCTTTTTAAGGGAAGCACAGCTGACTCAACCGACTGCGTGAAGAGCGCCATCCACTGAAGGAGCGTACCTCTGGCTGCGTAATCTCAATTCGGAGTAAAATGCGCCTCAGTGGCATTAACTTATGCATAAATGCAGTACTAAATGTATCAATTGCAGAAAATTTATTAAGCACCACAAGTAGATCGTTCGGAATTACAAGTTTAGATTTTTCTTGAAAATTAGAACTTAAATCAGATTCAAGGTAATTCGATGCAAGATATTATACTGTCGTATTGCCTTAATAGGGACCTTGTCAAGAAAAAATGTGTGATGCCAGCTTTAGCTCACTACATTTTTCAGTGCGCTAGTGTCATTGGAGAGTCGTTATACGCACTACCAGGGGCCTGTCGCTGGTGTGGCTACTGCATTTGTTCTTTCCATGCACCGCAGTTGGGAGGAAAATAGCTGATGCTCAACCTTCCCAGAACAGCAATCATTATTGGGGTAGCCTGGTTATCTGCTTTCGCAACGTTTAAAGTATGAACTTAAAACACGGCTAAGTTACCACAGGCAGCCTCGACGATATCGCTAACCCACAGAAGGCAGAGGAACTAAAATTTCTATATTCTATGAAGCAGCACGATACGCATCGATGAAGGTCCTAAAGGACATCGTAAATTGCCAGAAAAAAGTCTACTCTCTGTTGCACCAACATTGGGTTGCGGTGGCCATATGCATTCCATATCTGGCGTCGCGTGATAAAGGAATGCGCTATATCGAAACCCTTCCAATGGGTACCACACTGCAAAGTAGGGCAGGGCAGTGAATTCAAGATGGTAAAACTCCTTTATCCCCTATAACCATGTATTTTACCTTACTATTTAGCCCCCACCTGAGTGCAGCCCACCTTGCACAGGCCCGAATTACAACGTGAGGCCTGTCCAGGGGTGTTTGTACGAATCTACCACTTCTCTAACCTCTACATTACCATCCCTGCTTTGAGTCGACTAATTTGTCCTTGCCCTACCATCTACCTGCTGGTGTGGGGCTATATTTTCTAACGATTCATTTTTGTTTTCCATTCCATTCGGTCTTCTGCCATTAACCCCGGGACATAGGCCATAAGGTAAGGCATGGCGCTGGTCCAAGAAGCATGATCCTGTTTGCGTAAACGTCTCCTGCGCCGCCGTCCCACTGGCAGACAAGCGCCGACGCTGATAAATGACTAAGCACGTCTGCGCGTTTGAGACGCCTGACGATCTCTGTCGGCGTTTTCGACAGAAAATCTGGGCGTCGGTTGCGCGAGGAGTTGGCGTAGCGTGGTCCGAGTGACTCGGCTTAACTGGATGGGTCAAGGGAGTACGGCTAGCGGCGGCTGTTTCCTTGCCCACCTTTTGTAGCTTTCGTTAGGATCGACGTACCGTCTCTGCCAAAAGTGATCGAGCGCAGCCGAGCGGTGGGGCTGCTATCTTCGGCGCTGGCCGCTGCTCCCGGCTCCGAGTGTAAACTGGTTGACGTAATCCTGCGGCCTCGCTCAGTATGAAAGCGCTACCTACTTCTACCTATCCTACCTACTTCTTATCACCCAAGGAAGGAGGGCGAAAGCGCGGGCTTACGTCACCCAGTTTACACTCGCGGCCAGGGAACAGCGGTCAGTGCCGTGGACCGCAGCGCCACCGCTGCTCGGTTACTTTTGGCAAAGACGGCGCGTCATGGCAAAATGCAGTGCGAACTGAAATATATTGTTAGAAAATGCGCGCCTTGGTTAAACTAGACGGTAGGAAGACTGTCTCGTACGGGCAGTAGTCTCCCGTTTGAGTCCCGGACCAGTATTCCACCAGTGGGAAGATTTTCGTACACTGAATTGCTTTCTTTTCGGGCCGATTGGCTAAGCTAAGGTAGATGCTAATGAGTAATAACACTGTTAATAAAAATTACTGCACTTCAGACGCACTGCATGCATTAGTACGGGCAGCGTACGCGGCGGAAGCTTACAATCCAGCTCGTTAAGTTACAAGGTACGGGGTACGCTTCTAAGTCTTATAGTGGAGCCCATACGGCATCCGTCAGGACCAAAATTTCTAAAAAACTTAGGACAAAGGTTCTACTTATGTTTAGAGCTTCAGAGGTGCCAGAAGTGCTTCGCTACAAATGTCAAACAAACCCATTCATTTGGGTACGTTTAGCAAACACTTTACGCATGTAAACTTCGATCATTACTCATATCTGAAAAATAGCGCTCTATCTGCCTCCTTAGTCTCCGCCCGTTCTCGTCGTTTCCGCCGTTTTATCACCAACGAAATCACATCCTTTTCGCTCGGTTCATTCAATCCTGTGGGCGTGAGTTCACAGCGCTTAACTTACACGAAGTGCCGGGAATGCAGGGATGGAAGTACGAACTCTTACCTCCTGCGGAGTTCGCGTGTACTCAAAGCACCGCTCGACCGCCACCAAGTTGGTCTCTGTGTCAGACGTCGCCCGAACGAGCATATTCAATGTGGACGTCACCTGCAGAGAGAATGAGAGCGAAAAATAAAGTGATCAAAAGTGTAATTGCCGCATGGCGCTCCCGAACAGGTGAAATCATGATATTGCAGCCAAACGGTGGTTCGACAAGATAACGCACAGTGAACATTACGGTTATTTGTCTTGCAAACTGAACTGTGATGCAATTCAAACTTAACCGCTGCATAAGTAATCACATCAAATTCAATTTGACCATTTCTGCACTTAACTTGTTGCCTAAAAAAATGTATATTTTTTTCGTGCTGCGAAATAACGTGAATGCTGTGAGGAATGGTGTAGAAAACAGCTCCGTAAAAATTTTGACCTGAGACTTTTGTGCAAGATCTAAATCTTGCTCGGTTGATTTATAGGGCTAGGTCTCGAAAAGGAAGTAAGGGCTGAGGTCGTTCCCCTACATGAATCAAGTGTGCGCCCTAACCCTGCTGAAAAAAAGTTCTATGATGCAATAATCTCATAGGGGCTTCATCATAGAATATAATACTATTTGTATGATATATCCTGCAATTTGTATCATTCTTTGACAACTCTATGATGAATATGATTTTATATGGATGTATAACATTTGTGTAATAATTTCCTACGATTTGTATGGTAAGTCCATGATATTTGTATGACAAACTGAATGAGTTTATTGCATCATGCAACTTTTTTCAGCATGGAAGCGCTACATTCTGATAATGTTTCTTCATGTGCTTGCTTCCTAAGCGCTGCACCTGTTCTCGTACAAACCAGCAAAGAGGCAGTTGTTAGTGGCACCCACCGTGAGCGCGTAGCTGACTGAGAGACCGGCGAGGCCGGGCGAGAGCGTCTCCCGGGTGAGCACCGCCAGCAGGGCGGCTATGAAGACGATGCTGTAGCCGAGGAACTCCAGCCGGATGGACAGCCACCTGCAATGCACCGCAACACACGGAGTCCGCAATTCAGCCCGTCCGGGGACCGCCAGTCGCATACGACAGAAACACTGGCAAGGCGTCAAGTGTTCGACCACCACGCTCCACTCGGTAGTGAGGGCGAATGCGACACTCGGCGGCGGCTCTGGACGCAGACACTCACGTTGCCACTGTCACAAACGCTTTGAGCGATGCATTAGGAGCGACGGTAGTGTACAGAAACAAAAAAAATGACGTAAACACTGCGAGCACGGCGTTTTGGGATTGTAAAAATGCACAAGGATTCTACGAGCGCGAGCCCAAGTAACATGAAACAAGCAGTAGACGCCACAAAATCGAGAAACGAGCGCAGTATGGAAAAAGCCCGGTAATAACTTTCCCGAAGTGGCACTGCACAGCAAGATATGGATGGAAAATTAACCCTCCCAAGGAGGAGGAGAAGGAATGTAAGGAAGGGCAGGGAGGTTAAACAGAAGAATAATTGGTTTGCTACCCTACATGAGGGGAGTGGGTCGGTGGATAAAATGAAAGAGAAAGGAGAGTAGCAAATAATTGAAGTCACTCTGAAAAGTAAGCGTTCGTTGAAGTCACAGCCTATCATGGAGGCCAGAAGTTCGCAAGAAGCGGAGTAGTTCTTTGGAGTCCTTCACCGCCGACGGTTGCCGCGGCCAGTGACCGAGAATCTTCACTTCCGTCAGTGGGCGTGGATCTAGACGCTCCAGCGCACGGCTCAGAGACTGCCTTTCGACGCTGTAGGCAGGGCAGTCACAAGGAATGTGGTTTATAGTCTCGTCATACCTGCAGATGGCACATGCAGGGCTATCAGTCATTCCGATTAAGAAAGTAATGGTTGGTGAAAGCTGCTCCAAGGCACAGGCGACACAGCAAAGTTTCTTCACGTCGTGAATTGGAAAATTGGCCGGAATTCCACGCGGCAAGCGTGATGTCCCGCGCAAGTGAGCGAAGCCTGCCCTCCGCGTCTGATCTCGAAATGGAGATCGACACCAAATCGCCGTCGTCATGAGCAGTTCACGCGACCTCATACGCGCGGTGATTGCCTGCTATGCCGCTCTGCCCCGGTAGCCATTGGTACCATGGCATGCCCTGAATTGGTGGCAGAGTGATGTAGTTGTCGAATTTCTGCGACCAGTTGTTCATGGGCTCCGCGGCAAAGAGCAGGTTGTAAGCCTTGGAGGGCAGCTTCAGAATCTGAAAATAGACCACCGCTGAGGGCGCTGCTGACTGATGTGTTCAATGGCGACACGAAGAGCGGTGAATTATGCACCCGTCGAAGAAGTGCGGTGACCTGTCCTAACTAATTTCTGTAGTGCTTGCGGGCATGACCACGGAGCAAGAAGAAGTGATAGAGTTCACTGAGCCGTCGGTGTAAACGTGCACCCGGTTTGCATGGTGCTCATGAAAATATTCAAGAGTGACTTGTTTGAGTTGTATCGGCGATAACTCGGTCTTTTTCCTGATGCCAGGTATTGAAATAAGCACACGGGAATTGTGCAGGCTCCAAAGTTGTGAGGACGGTCTAGAGGTGGGTGTAAACTGCGATGGCAGAATGGCGCAATGTGCATCGATAATGTTTGTAAACGATGTGCGCGGCCTGGAAACGGGAAGACTTCCAAGATTGTGAGTGAGAACCAGGGATATGTGTAGAAAATGTGCCCTCAGTGCGTCAACTGTTAAGTAGGTATACGGATTGGATGCTCCAGGGCGATCAGTACAAATGGGGCCGTAGGGGCACATTTCGCTAGGAAAGTCCGGAGAGCCTGAGCTTGAACGCTTGCACACTCCATATGTTTGTTTTTCGAATGTTTCCAAGTACAGAGAGGCTCTAGCAAAGAAATCCCATAAATATGGCGCTGTAGAGCTGCATCATCGAAAGAACTGGCCCTCCCCACGACTTTGCCCCAAGAAAGGCTAGAAGGCGAGAAATCACTGTCAGTCCCTTTATGTATGAAATATTAGGGGTCCATGATAGATTTCGGTCAATGATTATTCCCGGAAACCGATGGCTCTTTGCGTATGGTACTGCTGTGCCGTTTATGCATACAGTACAATGAGACATGTTCTTGAGTGTAAAGGCAACAAGCGAGCACTTTTCGGTTCAAAATGGTTGGCCTTGCAGGTGGAGGTAGGCCGCAGGAATACTTCACGCCTTTTGAAGACTTGCTCGAACTTGTGGGCACTAACTCCGGCTGCTCAGATACAGATATTGCCCGCATAGATTGAGAGTTGTGCCGACTGGGGTAGTATATCGACAAGCCCGACAAGTGTAAAGTAGAACACCGTTAGGCTAAGCACTCCACCCTGCTGGACTCCACGGGAAGTGAAATGGGAATGTGCTGGGCCATGCTCAGTCTGCACAAAGAGGGATCTGTTGGACAAATATGTGCCTATCCAGCAGAAAACGCGACCACCAGCTTCCAGAGCGTCTAAAATAACTTATTGAATTACGTTGTCGTATGCGCCCTTTATATCCGGGAACAATGCCACGGTCAAGCGCATCAAATGTTTTTGGCGCTGGACGGATGACACCAGGTCGACCACGTTGTCAACTGAAGAGCGTCCACGTCGAAACTCGGACATTATAGCCGAATATATGCGGTAGAGCTCCAGGTACCACTCAATATGTGCAAGTACCATCCCTTCCAGTACTTTGCCAACGCAGCTAGCCAGTGCATTGGGGCGGTATGATGTCAGGTCAAGGGGCGATTTCCCTGGTTTCAGGAGCGGAACTAGACGACTGGACTTCCACTCCTCTGGAACTGTGCCCTCATTCCATGATTTGTTGTAATTCTCCAAAAGGACGCACCTAGCTTCTTGTCCAAGGTTTGCAAGTGCAGTGTGTGGCACACCGTCGTGTCCCGGCGATGATCACAGTCTGCAACAAGCCAGCGCGGCGTCAAGTTCCTGCAGGGAAAAGGCAAGACCCATCCGAAAATACCGAGAAGCGGGAACATCGCTCCAATGCAGCGTTGCAGATGGGGTGGATGGTCCTGCTACCCTAGCGCAGAAATCCTCAGCTACCGCGACCTCGCCACGTCGTTGGTAGAGTGCAAGAAACTTGAAAAGGTGCAGCTGGTGTGCGGAATCCAGATGCGACATTCCAGAACGGCATTCCAGATGCGTGGCAAAGGTTTCCGTGGATCAAGCATTTCGCAGAATGACCTCCAACGTTGTGCCTAGAGGGCTTGAGTTCTGCGCTGATTTTTTTTTTTGCATGCGCCTCTGAGATCAAGGCTCCATTTTGTGCGTCGGTATCTACGCTCTGCCCTCCGTCGCAGTGATCGCTGGTGCTGCAATTCGATATCGAATTCCGTGCACTTTGTAACGGGGGGGAATAACCGTGTCGCGTTTTCCACGGCCTCCATAATTTTCCCTTCCAAACTAATGGATGAACGTTCACTGCAAGCATCTTCCAGAAGTGCTTAAAACACTGCCACACGCATGCGACGCATCGATTGGTCAGAGTTGCATGTGGAAAGACCAGTAATGATCAGATACGCAGGGATATTGCCACTTCCGCGGGCTTCAATATCCGAAAACGGCCGGAAGTTGCTGATAAGGCGTCGAGAAACGAAAGCCAAGTCATGGCAGGTGCTCTAAGTTGTCCCTCGAATATAGGTTGGGCAGGCGCCATTTAGACACTGCAGGTCATGGTCAGAGGCAAAGGACCAGTTTTCGTCCTCTAATGGTCATTTGAACGCCTCCCCACGTGGTGTGGTGAACGTTAAAGTCACCCATGACGATCCAAGGGTCGGGTGTAACCGCCATTATACCCTCCCAAGGTTTGGTTTGGTTTATTGGGGTTTAACGTCCCAAAGCAACTCAGGCTATGAGGGACGCCGTAGTGGAGGGCTCCGGAAATTTCGACCACCTGGGGTTCTTTAACGTGCACTGACATCGCACAGTACACGGGCCTCAGGAATTTCGCCTCCATTGAAATTCAGCCGCCGCGGCCGGGATCGAACCCTCGTCTTTCGGGCCAGCAGCCGAGCGCCGTAACCACTGATCCACCGCGGCGGGGTCCCTCCCAAGGTGTGCGCCCTTTCTGCAGGGTGATTTGGTGGATCACTGGTTTGCTCTCTTCTATATTATAATCAGCCTGGCTATGTGCATCAGGACAAAGGCCTCTCCCATATCTCTCCAAATGCCTTGCCCCGTACTAGCTGCGGCCACACTAGCCCCGAAAACTTTGTTACATCTGCCAACCTAAACAGTTATTAGTAGCGCTTTGTTGCGTATGTGCTTGTGCTCGTGTGTCGTTCCGTGCCAGTCAACGCTTTCCAAAACCTTACGATGCAATACTAACTATAATAGGATGAAAAAACAGCAGTTGCTAACACTGAGCCGTGGTCCGCGGCGTCCTGTATTACTCCGCTGGCCAATCGAAACGGTAAACGAAATCAGCTTTTTAATGTTTGACTACATGAAACAATCCACATATCAAAATTCTAGAGCTCACAATTTTTTTCTTGTGATAAGCTTCTTGTGTAGTCAACAAGAAACTTTTAAGCAGCGTACTACTTTTTCGTCGCGGAGGAGGCTAGATGAGGGCGGAGATTCACTGCAGCCTTACGTTGTATCCGACTATAGCCCCCATTGTAGCTTGTCTTTCTCCCGCCCCCTGCTACGCTTGCCTTCTCTTGGAATACACTCCTTTGCCCTTGAGGACCAGCGGATATCTTGCCCACACCCCTTTCACCCTCTTTATTTCGACTAGAATGTCATTAACCTACGTTTGTTCACTGTCGAGCGCACTGTTCCAGTTAGAGTGAGCAGGAGCCTGAAACAAAGCACGAATGCCACATGTACAGTTACACGCGCGCGTGCCTTATTTCAGCCCTGGCAAGGGTTCTTGTGCATGAAGACAATTTGTTGGGAGAATTTGCAACCTTGTTCTGGAAACTACAGCACGAATGACGAGACAGTGAGGACAACGCAGAGCGCTCGTTTGCCGCAGCCAGCGGAGTATAGCCTTTCAAGAACCGCACAAACATGTTCACATCAAATATCCGCTTTCGGAAGTAACAATATTGCCGCGCAGCTTTGTGTTCATTTTTCACTGGTGCTCTTTGCTTATCGCCGTCGTCACGCAGCCGCATTCTCTGCGAAGTCTATCACGCTCCGCCATTGATCCCGAATAACCGGAGATGAAGGCAAGAATGACCCCACTCGCATCATCGAAAAGAGCTACAAGCACCATTCATTTCGGCTGTCATAATGAAAACGGCTTTAAGATTAACCGCAGTGGCACTCTGAAACGACTTACACTCGCAAGTCCACTACGATACCTTCACAAAATATTTGGCGGCGGAAGCAGTAGCTGCTAGCGAGGAGTCCTTATACTGCGAAAAGTCAGCATCATTTGGCAGCCTTTGGCTGCGCCAAGAACGGGGTTCACTTCACTGCACTTTCCTTCCACAAAGTACTTCTCCATAGAGTAAACGCAAGAGATTAGAAGGGTTGTTTTGTAGACGAGTTTTAGATCCATACTTCAAGAAATGCTTCGGCGCGACATGCCCTTGTAAAAATGGTCTATAGACAGTCTGTAGACTTCTTATTGACTGTTCACTTCTTATAGATATTGCTTTTTGTCTATTCATAGTCCGTAGACTGTCTATAGACAAAAGTCTACTAAAAGTGTATGGCCATAAATCTATAGATTGTCTACAGACTGTATGGCATTTCTATTGCCTACAGACTTGTCTGTAAGCAGTCTAGAGACTTTTAGACAGTCTATAGAGTGTCTATAGACTTCTGTCTATAAACTTTTCTTGTAAGGTCAAACGAGGAGAAGACGTAGAAAACACCACAGACCTCGAAGCACACCACAGTGGCGCCCTGTGGTGTTTTGCACGTCTTGTCCTCGTCTGCCTGCGCCGAAGCATTTCTTGAAGTAAACTCAAGAGCTTGAAGCACTGTCTTACCTGCTGGCTGCGATGCTTGGGAAGAAGCTGCTGTGGTTGATGTCGGTCAGCTCGTTGGATCTGGCCACAAACCTCTCCCCGGCGCCGTACGCTCTAATAGAGCTGCCGCCGGACACCGTCTCCGAGAAGTGCACGTAGATCGGTGACCGCGAGATGGACTCGAGCCGCTTCAGCTGGCGCGACGTGGCGATGTAGAATTTCTGTAGGGAGGAACGTATAAGCGTGTTCAGGAGTGCCCATGTGCGCATGTAATAATTACTTCACGTGCCGCGCGAAACCTGGAGCTTTGGACTAATTTAAGTGTTTGGTGAAGGGCTAAACTATTCCAAAGGCCTCCACTAAAGCATGCCTCGAAGCACCTATGTCGCTTCGGGACGATAACCCCAACAATTTACTTTTATGGTAGTTTTCTGAATTTTACAAAATTCTACAAATTGCCCTAGCAAAACCCATTGAGCACTCTTTCGATCAGCGATTGGTAATGTTCATTTCACATATTTGATGATCTTTTTTAAGCCGCAAGGGTAACTGGCCAAAAAGCTCCTTGGCACAAGGTTTGTTCTACTCAATGTTGGGTCAAAGACCCTTACGCAAGCATTTCAACATAAAGACAAGCAATAGGCCAGGAGAAACTTGTGACCATTACAGATCACCGGTGGATACCCGGTGGCACTGGGGATCGAACCCTGCACCTCCCGCTTGCGAGACGGATGTTGATATCATTAGGCACCGCTGCGGTCATTCATGAATTTGCAACATGGTTGGGTGCAACACAAAGCCGAAATATGGTTCAGTAGCGTGTCTTTTTGGGCTTCTTGGTTGTCGGCGCCGAAAATTGCAACGTTGTTCAAACTGGGAGAAACCAACACCAACAAAGCGCACGGATGCGCAACTAGCCACCAGAAGCCCTACGTCACGTGCGATGATGGTGTTGTGTATAAAATTCCCTTGTCATGCGGGAAACACTATATCGGCCAGACGGGGAGATGTCTGAACGAGCGCCTAATAAAACACGCTCGCAACGTCAGAAACTGGCTGTGTATCGCTGGTTGATCACATTCTCGCATGCAAGTCAAAACCTTTTGAGAAGTGTCTGGTATTAGGAAAAAAGCAGAGAAAGGGTACCGCGTGAAATCATTGAAGCTGAAAAGGTAAATAGGTCAGGATGCGCGTGTGTAAGCACGCCTTCCATTCTCCTCTCAGATAAAGAGCTCGCTTTTCTAAGGAACTGATGCTGTTGGCACATGTGATTCCTGCTTTCTGGCGTATAAATGTGATGATTGAGGAGAATAAAATTTGTTGGAAGTTAGCGCTCGTGGTGTTCGTCTCTCGTTTCTTGTGGCCAAATATGGTTTTCAAAAAAAATCGCATCGCTCTCGCTTTTCAGAAAAGGGTTTACTGGTTACCTGAACAAAGTAGTAGATGACGAGGAGTGGAATGACAGCAGCCAGGAAAATTGGGTTCTCCATGGAGATCAGGATAAACGACACAATCGTTCTGAAGAACTGCATCAACAGCATCCTCAGGTTGAACCTCAGAGTCACATCGGCTGTGTCGACGTCTTTCGAAAACCTGTGCCGAGAGAAATGGTTTGCGCACTGAGTACACCAATTCAAATGATCCGCTCTGATGGCTAATTTAATTAGTTTCAGGGTGCAGTGATTCAGTAACACGAGAAGAAACAGGCAACCTTCTTCCATTTGTTAACGTTAAAAAACCGCCGCAATGTGGTGCGTTAGAATGGTGAATCGTGCCCAGGTACTGCCTAAGAATCACAAGCGCTGCCTAAACATCAGTAGCACGTGATCCGAGTCAAAACTGGCAGAATGGCTGCTTTCAAGCAAATTAATGAACTAAAATAGTCACCATCATCTGTTTTAAAAACATGGGCAAGGAATTACCGGTACTCAATTCTTCTGAACCGCATAGGCCGAACTTTCGGTGTAGACAGCGTAAGAGGCCTGCATTTTCTCCCGTACTAGCAATGCATTATTTCGCGCTAAAATGCATTCCACTGGATTAAAAGGCAGGTATGCTACACAAGAGCACAAACTAATTGTTCACTGACTAAAATAATCTAAGATTAAAAATTCCATGTAGTCTAAATCATGCGACGGCAACTAGGACATGTGGTCCATGTTTTGAAGGGATGGAAGGCCCATTCCCTGGGTGAAGTGCCAAGTCTTGTTTTGTCTCATTACTGCTTCGGGCAAACTGCGTGCTGGTCAGTGTTGAAGCGCATGGCGATGAATGTCGTATTTGCACACTCGCACTCCTGCTGACACCGCACGTACCTCTAAGCATTCTCATATTCGATGCTTCCATTCTCTTCGTAATTATTTCCTCCAGAGCTGCTGTCTTCACTGCATACATCGCGTTCGCTCTCACTACTGTCTCGTAAACCGTCACATTCCACTCCTGACACATCTCTCCAGCTTTTCGTCGGTATTCGGCATGCAACCTCTAAATGAATTGCCCCGTCCTCTGGAACAATTAAGTGCGCCTGCCTGAAGCTGTTCACCTTCCTGAATGCGCTGTTCTCCCGTTCCCCAAATTCATTCGGCCAGCTGGACATGTTGTGGATCTCGCTTCATGTCCCCTAATGCCTCGGGCCTACATCGCTGACATTTAGTCTACAATAAAACGGGGAGTGGTGTTAGTTTGTACAAACTGCTGGACCTTTAGTCTTTAGCACTGAAAAAGTCGTGAATATTATAGAAGTACTTATGAAACATTACCGATATTCCGGTTTCCAGCATACCCTGGAGAATCTTCAGGTAAAAGCCCCCAATAGCGGCAGATAGAAGAAAAGCTCCTCAGCGGAGACTGTAGTGCACCGGGGTCAAACCAGCTTCATACAAGGACAGAAATCCAGCAATCTGTGTTGTGCACGCACATCTTCCTTTGTTCAGCGTTGGTCGCGTGGCACTTCTAGGCTTTACAGCCGTCTTACTCTACACGAAATGGTTTCCACTAAGGCGAGTAAGAAATCGTGCACCTGTTGAGAATCCTGCCCATCGGTGTGGTGTCGAAGAAGGACATCGGCGAACGCAGGACGCGCTCAAGCATGTCTGCATGCAGAATCTTGCTGCCTCGAAGTGCAGCCAGGTTCAAAGAAATGCTAGCCACCAGGATGAAGATAGCTGGAAAATGAGGGGAAAAAAAGCAATAATGCTTGAGGTGACTAATAGCCACCGGCAGCCTCTACCTTTTAATTGTTGCATACATCACTGCTCCAGTCTTACGTTGATATGCCGCGCGCATATCAATGCACCAGGTATCATTGGGTGCATGTCAAACTAAGTTCTCTCGTCGCCATTTTCTCTTATCCGAGCAGCACCTCACTGCACCGGCAGGCCGCGGCGAACGCGTTGCGATGGATGTGGAACGCAAAAGGCATCCATGCGCTGTGCGATGTCAGTGCACGTGAAAGATCCCCAGGTGGCCAAAATGTTTCGGAGCCCTCCACTACAGTACCTCTTTTTCTTTCACTCCCACCTCACTTCGCTCACGGCGCGGTTGAGCTCTCCATCAAGAATATACGTTGCTGCGTCTTTCCTTGCCACAAAAGCTGATTTTTCTCGACAAAGGTGCAAAATAGGGTCATCGACTTCTGTTTCAGTAACGAATCCCGTCCATCGGAACCAGTGGAAGGCAGGTGGCGGTTCTCGATACAGAGCGTAGAAAGGACTCAATTCACGATTATGTACAAAAGCACCCACTATTCCCATAAGATGACTGATTGGTTTGGTATGGTTTGGTTTATTAGGGTTTAATGTCCCAAAGCGACTCAGGCTATGAGGGACGCCGTAGTGAAGGGCTCCGGATATTTCGACCGCCTGGGGTTCTTCTCCTGGCTGACTCCGACCCGAGCACACAGCTTATGCTGGTGACGAGGGCCAAGGCAGCGGCGGAGGCCAACAGGATCCTGGACTAGGGAATACCGACCACTGAAGCTCCACATCTATCTATCCCCATCCCCCTACTCCCTAACTCTTCCTTTTGAAAAAAAAAAATAAAAAATAAATGTTTTCACTACTACTACTTAACGTGCACTGACATCCCACACTACACGGGCCTCTAGAATTTCGCCTGCAATGAAATTCAGCCGCCGCGGCCGGGATCGAACCCGCGTCTTTCGGACCAGCAGCCGAGCGTCATAACCACTAAGCCACCCCAGCAGGGCATAAGATGACTGAAATTTGGATCAGATGCAGGTGCAGTCTAGGTAAAAAGCCCTGAGGCAAAGGCCTTTCGCTTAAGCCGCATAAAACAGCCATTACGGCACTATTAAAGACCGAATAACCTTGAAATGCTAGCAGAATTAGGTTTCCTCTTGCGATAGTGAAGCTTCCTGCTTGACTTGTGTTGAATGAGCCGCTACACGGAGCATTCAAGGCACGTTCATTTCGCTGCAAATGAACGCTGCGGCCTTGTGACTTGACCAACACTGTACATGACAATAGGTTAAATTAGTTTGAGGAAAGCAAAGGGCGCAGTTTCTGTCCCACATATCTCGGCGGACACCTGAACCCCGCTGAAGGAACGGGGAGTGAAAGAAGAGAGAAAGAGGTGCCGTAGTGGAGGAGGTCTCCGTAATAATTTCGACCACCTGGAGATCTTTAACGTGCACTGACTTTGCACGGCACACGGGCGCCTCTTGCGTTTCGCCACCATCGAAGCGCAGCCGCCGCGGTCGGGTTCGAACCCGAGCACTCCGGCTCGGTAAACGCGCGCCTTACCACTGAGCCACCACGGCGGGTCACATGACAATAGGATAAATAAATATAGGATGCCATTTGAAAGTAAATTCTCTTCTTACCTTCAGCTATGTTAAGACTGAGAGGCTGATTCCCTAACCCACAGTTTTGGTCTGAAGGTTTACACGGATAAAATCGCTGCCCTACACTAAATTTGAGCTTTTAATTACCCTTCGAGTAAGGCCCCGCTGAATTCGATATTGCGCTAGCGACACTGCTATAGAGGCCAGCTGTTTGCGCCTCGATTAGCAACCACGGCTTGTGGCAGGAGCACTCACTTTCCATGATGCCGTACACGGCGTACATTGTGAGGCGGAAGTTTCTCTGCTCCGGGTCGGTGGCCAGCACGGGGTCGAGCGCGTCGTTGCTCCACAGGCTGAGCCAGTAGCTGCCCATGATGTTGAAGGCGTGCGAGAAGACGTAGGAGACAAAGGTGACCACAGTCAGCCACTTGCCCATGGCCTTGATGTACGCCAGGTAGACCCACCACTTGACCTGCACGCAACGAAGGGAACAGGCGAACACTGTCACCGCACCGAGAGCCGCCGCTTGTGTAAGTTCAGCTCCGATGTAATCGATTTTTGTTGGTTTTATTAGGGATTAACGTCCCAAAGAAACTCAGACTATGAGGGACTCCGTAGTGAAGGGCTCCGGAAATTTCGACCACCTGAGGTTCTTTAACGTGCACTGACATTGCACAGTACACTGCCCTCTAGAATTTCGCCTCCACCGAAATTCGACCGCCGTAGCAGAGATCGAACCCGCGTCTTTCGGGTCAGCAGCCGAACGTTGTAACCACTGAGCCACCGCGGCGGGGCCCCATCGAATTGATGAAAACAACCCTGCGCCCGACACTCAGTGGCAAAGATTGCTGGAATTTGAACAAAGTGTGCTCTTCGCATGACGCACTCTCGTTAAGACTGTTTGGTTCAAACGGAGCGGGAAGCGGGCAAAGTGCTACGTCCGTCTGTCTCAGGCAGTGCACTCGCGCTGCTGAATTTCGAAATGCAGGACCCGCGGATGGGGCTGAACGCACGGCCGCGAGGTCACGAGCAGAGCGCCAAGACCACTGATCAGCCGAGGTAGTAGACCCTATACCACCTTGCAAATTACCCCTGGGTGACCCTTCATTTAACAAAACTTCGTGCTGGGCTAGTTGGTGGGACATGGTTGAAACTTGGTTCAGCGCTAAAGTCGTACACTAAGAAAGGAACCGACAAGCGCAAACGACGTACACAAAGAAAGGAACCGACAAGCGCTCCGTGTGTGTCCGTTCCTTTCTCAGTGTACGTCTTTTGCTCTGAACCAAGTTTCAACCATGACCCTTCATTTCTTGTCCGACGAACTTAATCGCGAACAACGGGAAGATATTTTGTGATCATAACGAGCAATTTATTCACCTTCCGTAAAATTTTGAGTGCGAAGATTTTAAGCCCGGTTACTTCCTCAGAGGAACTTACGCCCGGCGAGCCTGAGGTCCCGTACGCTCATGTGAAACGGCACGGACAGGCTAGCAGTCCTTGCTTTAATCGTGCGCGAAGAATTCGATGCAGATTGCAGTGTGGGGAGGGAAATTCTGTCAGCGAAGGCGCAACTTGTTTGTGCCGATGTTTGAGGCGTTTTGCCTCCGGTTTAAGCGAACTCGGGAAGACTTAAATGCACAAATATTATCCACGCGAATGAGCTGAGGTGCTCCGGTAGATGAAGCGCACAGATCTTGCGCTAATAAGAGTAATTTACTCGTCAACCAAATAATGCACCTTCAATACAAACACCAACCGTCTGTTAATTCCTACAGCTGCCTAGAGGCAAATTCACAGCAATGATTCCATACAAGTGGTATTTTTCGCCAGAGTTTAGGCTCGTTTATCTCCTAAAAGCGCACTAAGCAGTTCGCCGAGATTTCTCGGGACTGACAACTTGAATATCATAGTTCCCTCCTGCGAGGCACACTTATGCGTAGGCCTCACTGACAAAAACATGTGGCTCTATCAGATGCGAAGAAGTGAAGACGAACGTCGTTGCCCCCGGCCATCTCTTGGAAGGCACGCCTACTCTGTCACTCACGACCACCAGCGCTGACTCATTCGTCAGCATCTTCAGTGGACAGAGGTCGACAACATTGGCTGGCAGAGTCACCGCGCTCAAATGGAAGATGGCGTACATCCCCTTTAAGATATTGGCCAAGAGCCTGTGGTGATATTGCAATGCTCAAAAACATATCGCAATGATATTTTGAAAGCAGTGCGTTAACTTATCATAAATAAAAATGTTGCAAGAAATGAGAAGGAATGAATCGCAGGAATGAGATGTATTAAGAAGTGACAGTAGTTCTGCACACTTAGCCAAAATCCAAATTAGGTTCGATACCTCTGTGTGGTCATTTTTGAATTATCGCCCACCAGCCACGTAGGTCACGTGACCCTGTGACGTCATCACAACCTTCCAGCTGCGTAGGTGGGCAGGCTGCCACAAAGCACGTTTTATAAAAGCGTATAAACGCGCAACTGCAAAATGCAGGGAATGGCCACTATAAATTTTATCTCACTGAAATATTAAAAGAAAAGTTTTAGTTAGTGAGCCTTCTTGACTTTATAAATGTTTTGTATGACGGAATGTGCATTCCTGCAGCCGTGGCCAAATTTAAGCCCCAAGGAAAGCAACCCCAATAGAAAAACGCAAGCCAAGTTGTAGAAATAGGTTTGTGGACGCCAATCTAGAAGTATAGAGGAAAGCGGCGACCGGACGGCAGATGGTGTTCTGTAGTGTCTGGTTCAGCGTAAAAACTGGTGCACACGGGATACCGCCAGACCAGGTCTGTGGGGGTAGAAACCGAATTGCGGAATTCAACGTAGCAACGTATAAGAGACTTCAAGCTTGTGAGATCATCTCGCTTCCCGAGGATATACGAATGCGCTTATCGTGTGTCCTTTCCGCCTTAGTGTTTTCGCGCTGTTTGTCGCAAGATATACGAATGTGCTTGCTATCAGGAGATGACATAGGTGCGGATTAAGCGAATTAGCGTATTATCAGCATCATACTGCGAAGGCTAGCGAGTGTAATGCGCACGCAGGTTTGGTACAATAACGGTAATGACATGGTCGCTAAGTGACATGTTCGCCAAGGTGAAGCAGCGTCCTTTATACGTAGTCGACAATGTTCAGGCACCCAAACTAAACACGTTCAGTACACGCGCGGTGTAACTAGAAGTGCTGAAACTTAGATGCAGTTAGAATATTTTTGCAGAAGAAAAAGATGTTAGAATATTAATGCTGTAGAAGAAAGCGAGGTTTCAAATTTACGCAGGGCAAGAAGACGAAATTTCGCCAATTAGACGGGGGGGGGGGGGGGGGGGTGCTGGAGACCAGAGAGGAGGAATTGCACACGCCTGCTCTTCATGGCACTGCGAAACGCAGGTCGCAATTCGAGCTTAGGTTCTGAAGGGACTCAGGGAATCTTGCATTGAATTATTAGGCAAAGTCATAGGCACAACTTTCTGTTTACAAGAAAACATCTCATCTACGACATCTTGAAGCGATGTTGGTGAATGACATGTCTTTGATATTGTTGTCCCGCCACGCGTATTACGAGGACAGCAATTACGACTGGCGTTTGCACGGCGCTACTCAACTTTGTCGATAGGCAGGAAATGACGTCAAAGCAGCACAACTATGCGTTCGCATAGAACTTAAGCTCCTACTTCTGAGTTAGCGGTAAGGTCCGTTGCGCCATCTAACGCGTGTCTGCGAGGTGAAGTATGTACCGTCTTTGTCAAAAGTAACCAGGCTGCATAGTTTGCTTCTAGCTTGTATAGTGGAGCCCTTGTGTCTTTCCTAAATATCAAAAGGTGTTGGAAGGTAAGAAGACCCCCAGTCCTTACCTTTAACGACCATTTCAGCTTCAGGGAAGTTGTAAGGACTCCACTGTACGAGCTAGAAGCAAATCATGCAGCCTGGTTACTTTTGACAAAGAGTGTACATCGGCGCCAGC
This sequence comes from Amblyomma mixtum, assembly GCF_055824585.1. NCBI lineage: Eukaryota > Metazoa > Arthropoda > Arachnida > Ixodida > Ixodidae > Amblyomma > Amblyomma mixtum. The sequence goes on from NC_143021.1 coordinate 117,199,694, forward strand.
CAGTGCCCCTTCTCTGGTGGAACTCGCCGCAATCTGGGCGTCGAAACTCACCGAGCCCACTTGGGCGCTTTCCTCTTCCGTCAGCTTGGCCCCGGCAGCCACCGGCGCCTTCTCCGCCTTCTGAGATTTCCCCTTGCTCTGGACGGACTTGTCGCCTGAGCTGCGGGTCGAAGAAGTGCGACGCCGTCTGGCACGCCGCTCGGTGTCCGACGTGGAATCACTTTCGTTGGCACTCACCCTAGAGTACTGCCTGCGTTAACAAACGTTAACAAATTACTCCGGCAGGCGGCACATCCTAGGCAAATGCAACTCTGTTCGCTAAGTGGAATGACGAATGAATCGTTCCGTTTAGACTACTGTGATGGGTGGGTCCCACTGCTTTAGCGCACTAGCACAAGGACCGTTGTCTGTCTGATCCCTCCGCTGTCTGGAAGAGTTGGGTGCCAGCCACATGGGGGGAAAATTGGCCACCCAGGTCACGTGACATTTCCACGGTGTGACAACCTGCCGACAAATGACATATCAACCAAGATAAGCCAGTTCATATCAACCAAACCATACAAAGTCAAGCTAAACCATGCAAGACCATGGCTGACCATGCTCGCGCACGATAGTTTGTGATTAGCCCCAAGCTAAATCACTCGTTATTTACCAGACTACCTCAAGCCTGCTACAGCGAGTCAACGGCATGCATTTAAGCGTGCCATAGACTATATACAGACGCTCAGTGTGCAAGTGAGCATGAGAAATGGACATCTCTACGATGCTATCCTAGCAAATGTCGAGTTTGCAAAACCTTGTTGAGATCGGCGTCAGCGGGTCTCGCTTGGAAGCAGCTAGCACACGCTTCTACTGTGTGGCTCCGAGCAACTCGAAGGTGATTACTCCCAGGCCTGCCATCATGCACCACATGGAGAAGACCCAGGTGAGAACGGATTCAAATTAGCGAGCTTTGCCCGGTCGGAGTGCAGGATAGAAAAGAAGGGGCTGAAGTTTGAGCAAAACCAGACACTCTTTCCTAAGTTTCTTCAGGTGTCGAACGCCGCCGCCGCGGGGAGATGGACGTTATCTTCTTCAATGATCGCAGCCAGTTCTGGAGACGGTGTTTCCGGTGTTGCCCTCCTGCATGCCTGCCCCACGAGTCCGGGGTTATTAACCACAGGTTTCGGCAACACGTGTTTTCCATCAGCTGGCCATGGAACAACCTGTGCTGACTTACCCCAGCCTACGTGACCTCGCCAGCATTCTCCTCACTCAAGCTCAAACATGTGACAGGGGCGTGGCTACAAGTGAGAGAAAGTGCGATTGTGCCCGAAAATGAACGTTCAGGCCACTCCCTCCTGGGCGAGGCAGTCCTCTGTCTAGAGACTCTAGGGAATGAGAGCCCTATTCAGATCGGCTGTGAGCTTGGCCGAGAGACTTCCTCATTGACTCTCCCGTTTGCTCTGACACTTGTAAAAATGTAAATAAACCCACTCGTAATCTTTCGCCCATCGCCCTACTCATTGACTCGACGGCACTCCTGTCCTGGTGGTGGGAACGGGTGGTGACTTGACCGCGGTTCCGTCAAGCAAGCAGCAGCAGCAGTAGCTAGCTGCGTCCCCCGAACCCCCATCACCAACAACCTGTTCCCAGGCAGGATAGAAGCATAGCCAGATTGCCAGTACAGCGCTGTTTCAGACCATCGAGCATATGCTTTCACCGCATGGGCGCACGCACCTGGCCAGCTCGGTGGCGGCGCCGACCTGAGAGACGATCTCCCCAAGCAGTTGCATGTCTTCGTCGGAGACACCCTCGGTCTCTTCGCCCTCTTGCAGGAACTGCACCAAGAAGTCGGAGAAGGCGCCACCCCGCGTCAGAAGCTCGTCGTAGGTGCCCACGTCGCTGATCTTGCCGTCGCCCAGCACGAGCACGATGTCCACTTGGGGCAGCACGGCCAGCCGGTGGGTCACCAGGATGCGGGTCTGCGTGCGGACAAGGTGCACTGCTCATTCCAGCACAGGGGAGCACAGTGCGGGAGGTACCATGCTATAGCCACAGGGAGCCTCCCGTTAGAAATTGCGCTGTTATAATACGCAATGTTAGGCACGTTAGCGGTGGGTCATGAATCGTGTCCATATCATTCCAGAAATTATGACCACACTAAAGGAGGTTGTCTATCTGCTAATAATCGCATAAACCGAATGCAGAATATTAGGCGGCCTAGTAGCGAGATACGGGCGGAAATGTGTGCATACGATGAGGAACATATCTAAATCAAAGCAAAACAATATATTGCGGGTTAAAGAGCTGAATCTCCTTGCAGAATCAAAGAACATACTCTAATTCAGGACAAGTTTGTTAGATGGTTAATCATTACCATAATTTCACGAAAACCACACAATCATGGAAGAACTGCGCTCTCAGTGAACGAAATATGAGCAAGAGCTTTCGTCGTCAGAGAGCTGATTCAATTCTGGGGAAAACGAAGAGGTTTATTCTGACAGAAATTTGTAAAGAATTTAAGAAAGTCAATCCTTATCTCCCGCCTGCCTACGCCCTCTGCAGGGCAAAGGCCCGCATCGTTTCCGGCAAGCTCCCGGAGCCCATCCCATATCAATTTTTCGGACGCGCTGCAACATCGATACAAAGTAGGTAGCGTTCGGACAGCTGATCGTTGATACCGCCTCATGGGAGAAGCCAGCTTCCGATGCCCCGACTCCGCTGACATCGGAACTGTGGAGCACCTCTTCTGCGAATGCCCAATCTACTCTGGTGCGCCAACCTATGTGCACTGTATATCATGAACTTGGCCTCCCGTCGGACTGCGTCGGCGCCCTTGTCTTCCCGAACGCATCGCCACATAGGGCGAAAAGCGTATTTTGCGCGTCGGTACACTGCATTGATGAAGCAAGCCTCTACAATCGTATTTAGTGGGCTTTAGTGCAGTGCTTTGTGCCAGAACGAAAATTCAACAGAGAGCACGCAACCTGTCGTCTTCCCCGCAGTGCTCCGGGTCCGGTTCCGAAATGGGCTGTGCCCCTTTACTCCATTCCATGACCGGACCCGGCCCCTACTTTCTCCCTGTAATTTCCCTTCCCCACCCAGTACAGATCAGCGAAGGTGTCCCTAAAAAGAGACAGTTGCTAGCCCTGCACGAAATTTTCCCATTAAAATAAGAACCTCATTACCATGTCTCTCCAATTAACCCTGCCATTTTCCAGTTGCGGCCAGCGTATCTCCGCAAACTTCTTAACCTCATCCACCAACCTAACTTTCTGCCACCTGCTATGCTATGCTTCTTTCTGCTATGCTTGCCTTCTCTTGGAATCCACTCCGTTACCAGCGGTTAACGCCAGCGGGATAACCAGGGCCAGCGGTTACCCTGCCTTCGCAATACATGCCCTACCCAAGCCCATTTCTTACTCTTGATTTCGACTAGGTTATAATTCCCTTGTGTTCTTCCAGTGACCAACTCTGCGCCCTTCCCGACTGTTAACGTTACACACATCATTTTTCTTTCCATAGCTCGGTGAGTTGTCCTGAATTTAATCTGAACCTTTTTCGTTAGCCTCCACATTTCTGCCCCATAGATGAGTACCGGTGAGATACAATTTAACGGCACTGCAGCCGCGGAACTTTCTGCAAAGAATAACCAAACAACCACCTATTGAATTCTTATTGACATCCCCGAGTAGTCGTTGACACAGCGCCCTGTCTTTCCCAAATACTTCTTCTCAAAAGCCAGCGGGAAGCAACACACAACGCAGCCTTCGCACTACGTAGGTACGCTGTTTGGTGTTTTGTCGTAGTGTTAAACAGTGTGATTATGAGGAATCACAGCCATCATTTTCTTTTCACCGGTTGTCTGAGCATCATTTACTTAATGAGCGCAAAGGCGCCTGAAAATTCATTCTGCTACAGAAACACTCAAGGGAATAGGGTAGCCTGCTTGGCAAAAACATAGGACCACGCAAAGGTCGCAAAATTTGGCGTTTTTTAGCATAGTGCGACTACTCCTCGCACGCAGTCGGGATTAACTAACAACAGAAATCAGCGAAGCACAGAAAATCGCACCACTTAGGAGCAACATCGTCAGTTCAGTGCACAAAAAAAAGCTCGAATATGGCCTACTAACCCAAGATGTGTTTTTTTTGCTGAATCGTTCATTGCAGTCTTGTGGATGGTCATAAAACGCGTCTGGGTTTCGTTATAGAAATCACTCAGAAGTAGCGCTCGTCCTTTGTCGCCTTGCATCCGTGTTTAGATGTACATGTGTTACTTCCGAAATGACAAACTTCTCGCGGAAATCCACATGATGTCGCGAGAACTAAGGCTATTAATCCCCAGTGTAAGTTGGACAGTTGTCTATTGTAAAGATGACCATACCCTGCAATCGCAAGGTCTTCATGCGTCCCAACGCCAACTGAGAGGGTGCTGCTGCAGACAGTATGATACTGCAAGCTCGATCTACCACAGCCGAACCACTACAACATAGTTTGGAGGTGAGGTCGAGAGAAATTTACCCATCACACGTAACAAATACATTTCCTGTCTGTAGTGAGTTATCAGGCGAAGGGGATGTGGAGAGCGTAATGTGTGATGAACTAGAAATGCCTCCGTGGAAACTTTAACGTTCCCCCTTTCACCTAAAGTATATGGTTCACCTATAGTTTATGGGGGGTCAACGTCCAAAGGGACTCTGCTATGAGGGACACCATTCTGAAGGGCTCCAGAACTTTCGACCACCTGGAGTTTTGTGACCTGCACTGACATCCCACAGTAAACGGACCTCTAGAGTTTTGCCTCCATCAAAATTCGACCACCGCGGCAGGGATCGATCTCGCGTCTTTCGGGTCAGCAGACAAGTACTATAAGCACTGAGCTACCAAGCCGGTTCTTTCACCTAAAGAGAGAAGTTGCGTTTGCGTTTGGTGCGTGCTCAAATGCAGGTAGTAAAACGAAATTGCGACACCCACATTCTTCAGAGTGCCGACCTTTAGCATAAAATTAAGCAAACAAGAGAATGGGAATGAGGGGCTCGTTATAAATATGAATAAATATGAGAGAAGCCAACAGCCATAGCAACCAAGGGACAGAGGATTTTTTTTTAATTCATTTATTTCTTCGTGCTGTTTGATTTAGTATAGTTATATAACATTACGCTTTCTGGAGCATTTGTTCTATCAACCCTGTCGCACCACTTCCGATTTTCCGGACTCAAAAATAGATGGGCAGTAGTTCTAAAAAGTCAAGGGGGGCACTTTGTTGACCTAAAGTGTGGTGAGGCGAAATCCTTAAGCGCGGTGTTGCTGCTTGTGTCACTGATGTGCGATTAAGATGTTAAGCTTCGCCTCTAAGAGTGGAACGCGACAGCGTCTTGCAACGCTGCCAGGGAGTCCACAGAACGCCATCGCCCATTCGGCTCTACGCTTTGCTCGACGGTAAATTGGTTTTTGAGGAAAGGAAATGTATATCTCGCATACCTCGGTGGACATCTCAACCTAGCGGTAAGGGAAGGGAGGAAGATGGAAGTGAACGAAGATGCCGTATTAGCTAGACGCGCCTTTGTTCATTCCAAGCCATCTAGCTGGCATGGCGGACTTTTTAGTTTCCTCGTCTCCACTCTGGAGACCCCCCAACTGGACCAATTTCCTACTCGGTTTTTTCATTTATGTGGTATGACTAGAAAGGTTAATTAGGGTAATTCGTTTTTACCGTTCTAATGCCATCCATCATGTCCTCTCACTCACCTGTCAAGTGATGAAACTATGTAGAATGTTCGACATAACGTCTAGAAACGTCTAACTTTTAGCAATGGTTAATGATAGTTAAGCATGACTTGTAGATTTTGCGATAGTAGTTAATGTACGGTTAGTGATAGTTGACGTCACCTTAACTAGTGCACGATTAATTAGTGTTAGTTAAGGTACAGGCGTAGTGGACAGTCCCACATGCTGCTTCTTAACTACTACTAATTAGCAATTAGTCATTTAGTCGTTAGGTACAATGATATAATCATGAAATGTATTCATGTTCCGATGTCTCGATTGCGCCCGATTAAGTATCGATTGGCTATTGACATATGCCCATGTAAGGCATGCATCCGAAACGCGGACATATTTGCTAACACGTCTTGGTCACGGCAGTATGAGGCATTAAAGGCATTCGGCTTAAAAAGTACCTATATACCGCAACCCTCGTTCATTCCAGCGAGATTTGTACCTGGAAGACGCACCGTGTCTCCCTCCGCGTACCTTCTTTCTGAGGAGTCCCTTGGGGCCGATGACCTTGTCGAAGATGTGTTTCCCCACGTGCGAGTCGACAGCGCTGAGCGGGTCGTCGAAGAAGTAGATGTCCGAGCCACTGTAGACGGCCCTGGCGAGGCTGATGCGCTGCTTCTGGCCGCCACTCAGGTTAATGCCCTGCATAATAGGTGAGGAATTATGGCAAGGCCGTTTGGTATTCTATCCTGCCACAGTGTCGCCAGACAGGTTTGTATTGCACCCCAATCCTCACGAATGCTGGTGAATACAGAAATATTAGCTCTTTGCAAAAGTACGCAGGCTGTCCTTACGCAATGGACCTCAAAACAATCCTAAGCGTTGATACTCTTTCCCAAGTGTTCGCACACCCATTCACAGGCACTGGCAAACCGATTCGCAAGCATTGACCCACTATTCCAAGCGTCCTTAAGAGATAAAATGCGCGTCATTTCATTGGCTTGTGATATAGCAGAAGTTTTTAAAGCCTGTTTCCCATCCTTTTATCAGGTTTTCAAAAAGCCGTTAAGTTTATGGATAGTCACAAGCGCAGAAATACCCTGCGCACATTAGAAGTGTTAAGTTGACGTGACCCCTAAAAGCTAATTATTGGCACCCATCTTATAGTTATTGTGTAATATCTCTGTCGCCATATAAACCACCAAAATGAAAAATAGGTTCCGTGCACAACAGACGCACTTCCACTAGATATTCTAAATTAAGTGCGATGTAAAGACAAGCCGCCGCGGTGGCGCAGTGGTTATGGTGCTCGGCTGCTGACCCGAAAGACGCGGGTTCGATCCCGGCCGCGGCGGCTAGAATTTCTTTGGAGGAGAGATTCTAGAGGCCCGTGTACTGTGCGATGTCAGTGCACGTTAAAGAACCCCAGGTGGTCAAAATTTCCGGAGCCCTCCACTACGGCGTCTCTCATAGCCTTAGTCGCTTTGGGACGTTAAACCCCATAAACCAACCAACCAACAAGTATACTAATAATAAAGTTCACATTAAGTCTAAAATTCAGGGGCACTTTGACTGTCTAAAGAGCGTAGAGGCGAAAGCGTTTTCCGCACCCCTTTGACTGCTTCTGTGGCACTGGTGGCGTCACATATAATTCACTACTAATTACTAAGTGATGACAAATCACAAGTTAATTAGTATTCAGGCATTAATCAGTAATTAAACAATTAACTGCTAATTAATGTCGCTTAATCTTCGCCGTTAGGAGTGGAACGCGACAGCGTGTTGTAGCGCTGCCAGGGAGTCCACGGAACACCACCACCCGTTCGGCGCGATGCCTTGCCGTTTGAACGCAACGCTTTTTGAGGAAAGGAAACGGCGCAGTAATTCTCTGTCATCTCGGTGGACACCTTAACCGCACCGTAGAGGAAGGGAGGAAGGGAGAGTCAAAGAAGAAAGACAAAGATGGCCCGTAATGAAGAAAATGAAAATTGTATTTGAGGAAAGGAAATTACGCAGTAACTGTCTCACCTATCTCGGTGGACACCCGTCAAAATTCAAGGGGTGGGGGGGGGGGGTGCACTTTTTTGACCTAAAGTGCGGTCATGATGTGTGGTTAAGATGTTAAGCTTCGCCTCTAAGAGTAGAACGCGACAACGTCTTGCAACGCTTCCAGGAGTCCACAGAACGCCATCGCCCATTCGGTTCTATGCCTCGCTCGTCGGTAAATTGGTTTTTGAGGAAAGGAAATGTATCTGGCTCTCATATCTCGGTGGACACCTAAAGCTCGCAGGAAGGGAAGGGAGGAGGATGGCAGTGAGCGAAGACACCGTATTCACTAGACGCGCCTTTGTTCATTCGAAACCATCGAGCTGGCATGGCGGAGTGGAGAGCATGCTCGTCTCGCACTCCGAAGACCGGGGTTCGATTCCAGAGTTCGACCAATTTCTTACTCGTTGTTATTTATTTATATGACCTGACTAGAAAAGTTCTTTAGGCTAATTGGGTAATTAAGCAATTAACTAAGCTCAGTCCCACTTACTTGGAGCGTCACTATATGATCCCTTCAATTGGTTGCATGGTTACTAGCCAAAGTACAATTGGCCCCGTTTGAAATTGGCGCACTGTGACGTCACGACCGTTTCGACCAACTGAAAAGCGTGACATTTCTGTCGACAACTGCTGCTTACAACGATGAGACATTAAAGGCTTTCGCCTTAATAAAGCGGACATTAAAGTGAGGTCAGCATGAGCACCGTAAAACGAAAAGCTCGCCGTTCCTCATGTATATAAAAGTTACAGAATAAAGATCACCAAAAAACCCGATTCCCCGGGATAAGGCTATGGATGACTGTTCGGAAGACGCCCATTTAGTATTTTCACACTGAAAAAATTGCGCAGAAGAAACGAGGACAAAGCAAAGACACGACAAGGACGAGCGCTAACTCCACTGAAGATTTATTCCGAAACACATGCACATATAAACAGGAAAAAACAAAACGAACCATACCAATCTGACATCAAGAACATCAAATGTCACCCCCTGTGTACCCCAGTGATTTTGCCAAAAAGCGGAACTCCTTATCAGAGAAGCGGACGGAAGTCTGGCTGACGCATGTATCTCCGCTGATACGCATATGAAAGGCTTTCATGAGTTCCCGCACAAGTTGGTCCCTGTGCCTGAACAGAATTGTTGTTTTGTCAAAGAGCGGTTTACACTGCAGCTTCTTATCACTGGCATCACAAGTGCGGCAGTGTTTTGGGAGGTTGTCAAGGGAATCTCCCTTGAGTAATCTTCGGTGTTCACCTAATCTTTCGTTGACACATCGCCCTGTTTGGCCGATGTACACCGAACCACAGTATAGCGGCAGCTTATACACAACTCCCCTGGCGCAAGGAACGAACGGGGCTGTGTGCTTGATACTGCACTCATTTTTTCTTCCTTTCCTTCTGCCACCTCCTTCCTTGACAACCTCCCAAAACACTGCCGCACTTGTGATGCCGGTGATAAGAAGCTGCAGTGTAAACCACTCTTTGACAACGCAACAATTCTGTTCAGGCATAGGGACCAACTTGTGCGGGAACTCATGGAAGCGTTTCATATGCGTATCAGCGGAGATACATGCGTCAGCCAGACTTCCGTCCGCTTCTCTGATAGGGAGTTCCGCTTTTTGGCAAAATCACTGGGGTACACAGGGGGTGACATGTGATGTTCTTGATGTCAGATTGGTATGGTTCGTTTTAATTTTTTCCTGTTTATATGTGCATGTGTTTCGGAATAAATCTTCAGTTGTGAGTTAGCGCTCGTCCTTGTGTCTCTGTCCCCGTGTTTCTGCGCAATTTTTTCAGTATGCATATTGTCAGTGGACAACGAAGAAGACAGTGCTGAGCTCGTGCACGGAGCGCGAAGAGGACGAAGTGTGTTCTGTGCGCCGTTGGCCGGCAGTGGTTCGATTGAGCTGCTGTGAGCTGCTGTCAGCATCCCTGAGTGACTACTTCTTGTGTGCCTACATTTACGTAACATCTCTTGGTGGAGGTGCGGGGTACGAGCCGCCATGCCTCTGACCCGACGAGCCGATCCGTCGAGATAGCTACCGACGCGCCTGCCACGCCAACTGTCGTCTTAGCCCACCCTCGAGACCCGGGCACATTCTGCGGTACCGATGGCGTGGACGTTGAAGACTGGCTCTCGCTGTACGAGCGTGTGAGCACACACAACCGGTGGGATCCCACGATGAAGTTTGCCAACGTCATTTTCTACTTGACGGGCACTGCAAGGGTCTGGTTCGAGACACACGAGGAAGAACTGACCAGTTGGGACCTGTGCAAGCAGAAGCTCACCGAATTGTTCGGTAAGCCATTCGGACGTCAGCTGGCTGCGAAGAAGGAGCTTGCATGCCGCGCACAATCCTCAACAGAGTCATATGTGTCTTATATTCAGGACATTTTAGCCCTCTGCATGAAAGTTGATTTCGCCATGTCAGAGAGTGACAAAGTAGGTCACGTTCTCAAAGGAATTGCAGACGACGCCTTTAACTTGCTGGTGTACAAGGACTGTGGAACGGTTGACGCCATCTTAAAAGAATGCCGCCGCTTTGAACAAGCGAAAAGCCGCCGTATTTCCCCTCAGTTCACGCGGTTGCCGAACACGGCGGCAACGTCGTCCTGCGTAGACTCATCCCAACCGTGCTCCCTGCCAACATCCGACAGCCTGACACGACTTGTACGCCGAGAACTAGAGGCAGTGTCTCCCACAATTTCCCAATTATCGGTACCGGACAGTGCCCCTGCAGTATCCCTTATACAGGCTGTTGTCCGACAAGAATTCGCCAATCTCGGGATCCGACCTGTATGCTCCATTAGTTGCCCAGATGCTCGCAATGTCTCCCGTGCTCGGTGCCCGACATCCGTACCACACTCGCCGCAGCCGCAACCCGGATGAGTGGAGAACACCTGACGACAGGCCCATCTGTTTTAACTGCTCCCGAGTTGGTCACATCTCCCGACACTGCCGAAGCCGTCCGTCATCGACCTACCGCCGCTATCCTGATTCTTTCTATCCCCGCCGCTCGTCGTCGCCCCATGAACCACAGCTCGCAAGCTCCGACGCTCAGACCCCTCCAACTAACCGCTCGTCGTCTCCTTACCGTCGTCGATCTCCGTCGCCCCAAACTCGACGCCCATCATCTCCTGGCCCGTATGCTCGATCCCGTTCGGAATACTGATGGCTGCAGCGTCTGGAGGTGATGCTGCTCCGACGACCGACCTTGGAAATCCTCCTTTGACTCTACAAGCCCGACGGAATATACTTAGCGTAGACGTGGACGGGATCCCTGTTACCGCTCTCATCGACACGGGAGCGCACGTCTCCGTTATGAATGCCTCTCTACGCCGTCGCCTAAGGAAAGTGCTCACTCCTGCCCACTCCGCTGTTGTTCGTCTCGCCGATGGCGGTACTTCCGCTGTCGTTGGAATGTGCACAGCCCGTGTGTCAATCGCCGGCCGCCATACTTCGGTTCTCTTCACTGTCCTCGAACACTGCCCTCATGACCTCATCCTTGGCCTTGACTTTCTTTCCGAACATTCTGCCCTCATTCATTGCGCCACAAGTGTCGTTCAGCTCGCCCTACCTTTTAACGAGGATCCACCGGCTCCAGTTGTCCATCGCCTATGTACCGTGGATTTTGTCCGCCTGAACCCCGAAGCCGTCACTTACGTATCATTCTCTTCCGTCCCACCAGTTCCCGATGGCCAATACATCGTTACTCCAGCCCTTGATGTAACTCTCACACGGAGTGTTGCCCTCGCACATACAGTGGTCACTATGTTTGCCAATAGAGTGTCCCTTCCGATCCTCAACTTTTCATCGCACGTTCAGCCGCTTCCCCAAGGCATGTCGCTCGCCACGCTGTGCCCTGCTTCCGACTGCGTTGTGTCAGCTGTCACCGGCTGTGAACCTCCCTCGCCGAAATGCTCCGCGTCCGACCTACCACCATCTGACCAATACGCAAAAATGATTGCCCCTGACCTCTTACCAGCACAAACTCACGACCTCAGGTGTCTTCTTTCCTCATTTCACGACATCTTTGACTTCGACAACCGCCCTTTGGCTCGGACCTCTGTCGTTACGCATCGCATTAACACCGGTGACGCCGCTCCTATCCACAGACGTCCGTATAGGGTCTCCAGTACAGAACGGAACATCATTCAGCAGGAGGTGGACAAAATGCTTACCAAAGACATAGAGCCATCGTCGAGTCCTTGGGCCTCACCAGTTCTAGTTAAAAAGAAAGACGGGAGCTGGCGCTTTTGCGTTGATTACCGGCACCTTAACCGCATCACGAAAAAGGACGTGTATCCTCTCCCCAGAATTGACGACGCTTTGGATTGCCTTCACGGAGCCAAATTTCTCTTCCATCGACCTTCGATCCGGCTATTGGCAAATTGCTGTGGATGACCAAGACCGTGAAAAGACTGCATTCGTCACACCAGACGGCTTATATCAGTTCAAAGTTATGCCGTTCGGTCTCTGGAATGCGCCAGCTACCTTCGAGAGAATGATGGACTCCTTGCTACGAGGATTTAAATGGGTTACATGCCTGTGTTACCTAGACGACGTCGTGGTTTTTTCGCCCTCATTTTCCACGCACCTCGAACGACTGACGAGCATTCTTTCTGTCTTCCGTAAAGCCGGGCTGCAGCTCAACTCGTCGAAATGCCAATTCGCTCGTCGCCAACTGACCATCCTTGGACATCTGGTCGATGCCTCGGGTGTCCGCCCGGACCCTGCTAAAGTTCAAGCTGTCAAAGACTTCCCTCTTCCGCAATCGTCCAGGGACGTACGCAGCTTTGTAAGCCTGTGCTCTTATTTCCGACGTTTCATAAAAAATTTTGCTGGCATCGCACGTCCCCTCACCGACCTCCTTAAGAAAGACAGCCCTTTTACCTGGGGCCCTGCCCAAGGTGAGGCCTTTTCTTCCTTAATCCAATTGCTCACTTCTCCTATATTGGCCCATTTCGACCCGTCGGCACCCACTGAAGTTCGCACAGACGCCAGCGGATATGGTATCGGCGCTGTGCTCGCCCAACGTCACCAAGGTCAAGACCGTGTCATTGCGTACGCCAGCCGTCTTCTTTCCACCGCCGAGCGCATTTACTCCATAACGGAGCGCGAGTGCCTCGCCCTTGTTTGGGCGGTCGCTAAATTTCGACCCTACCTGTTTGGCCGCCTTTTCTCAGTTGTGACGGACCACCACGCCCTTTGCTGGCTTTCTTCGCTCAAGGACCCCACAGGCCGGCTTGGTCGTTGGGCATTGCGCCTGCAAGAGTACTCTTACACCGTTGTTTACAAGTCCGGGCGCCTACATCACGACGCTGACTGCCTGTCTCGTCACCCTGTGGAGCCGCCAGATCCTGGAGACAATGACCTCGGCCCGTGCTTATTCGCTATCTCTGATCTGCTTAACATCGCGGCCGAGCAACGGCAAGATTCCTCCTTGCGTCCCCTTATTGACCGCCTCACCTGTGCCAACTCCGATCCTTCGCTCCAACTCTTTGTCCTTCAGGATGACATCCTCTACCGCCGCAACCTTCGCCCTGACGGCCCTCCGCTCCTGCTCGTCGTTCCTCAGCGTCTCCGCTCGTCTGTCCTCGCGGAACTACACGCCCTGCCCACCGCGGGACACCTCGGTGTCTCCCGCACGTACGATCGGGTCCGACGCCGCTTCTTTTGGCCCGGCCTTTACCGTAGTGTTCGCCGTTACGTTGCCAGCTGTGACCTCTGTCAACGAAGGAAGCGGCCCTCCACTTTGCCTGCCGGCCTTCTGCAGCCTATCGACGTACCTCTGGAACCCTTTCATCGTGTCAGACTAGACCTCCTCGGACCTTTTCCTACGTCCAGTTCCGGCAACCGTTGGATCGCCGTCGCGACTGACTACGCCACTCGGTACGCTATCACACGTGCCTTACCAACCAGTTGCGCCACCGATGTCGCCGATTTCCTGTTGCAAAATGTCATCCTTCATCACGGTGCCCCACGCCAATTGCTGACGGACCGCGGCCGCTACTTTTTGTCCCGGGTAGTTGACGACATACTCCGGTCCTGTTCCACGCAGCATAAACTCACTACAGCGTACCATCCTCAAACGAACGGGCTTACCGAGCGCCTGAATAGGACCCTCACTGACATGCTATCCATGTACGTCGCACCCGACCATCGTGATTGGGACATTGCCTTGCCCTATGTAACATTTGCTTATAATTCATCGCGGCATGACACCACGGGCTATTCGCCTTTCTATCTTTTGTATGGCCGGCATCCTGCGTTGCCACTGGATACACTCCTGCCGCTTTCTTCGGCCTCGACCACGGAGTACGCACGTGACGCCATCGCTCAAGCAACCTCGGCCCGCGAAATCGCCCGCGACCGTCTCACCGCCTCCCAGGCCTACCAGAAGTCAGTTTACGACCGCCGACATCGCCCAGTCCACTACACGCCAGGATCACTCGTCCTCGTTTGGTATCCCTCTCGCCGTGTCCGCCTTTCAGAAAAACTCCTACATCAGTATAAGGGCCCTTATCGCGTGCGCCGTCAGGTGACCGACGTGACTTATGAGATTGCCCCCCTCGACCCTCCGTCGTCATCCACCCCCTCTACCACTGACGTTGTTCACGTGGTTCGCCTCAAGCCATACCGTGCACCTGCTCCGTCTTCCACTTAGCATCGGGACGATGCTTTCGCCGCCGGGAGTTGTGTCAGTGGACAACGAAGAAGACAGTGCTGAGCTCGTGCACGGAGCGCGAAGAGGACGAAGTGTGTTCTGTGCGCCGTTGGCCGGCAGTGGTTCGATTGAGCTGCTGTGAGCTGCTGTCAGCATCCCTCAGTGACTACTTCTTGTGTGCCTACATTTACGTAACAATATCAACCAACTAGCCCTACTTTCTGCTCTCCTTAGTATTTTCTCGTTTATCGCATTTTTCACACAAGGGAAGCAAGGGACGTTACCTTCTCTCCAACCTCCGTGTCGTCACCGCCGGGTAGGATGTCCAAGTCTTGCTTGAGAGCGCAGGCCTCTATCACCTGCTCGTAACGCTCACGGTCGAACGGCTGGCCAAAGGTGATGTTGCTCTTGACGCTGGCATTCTGGATCCACGCTTGCTGTGGACAGTAGGCGACAGAGCCCTGGGTGCGCAGGAATGTGTTGCGGGTTCATTAGCCGAAGTACACTGCTGAAAACTGACGCGTTTGTCCGGATGGCTGATTTACCCACTACATCAATGACAATGCCACGCAAACCGTTCTTTTCATGCAACTCAAAATAATGACTTCCTTTGCGAGACCCCCTTTGCGAGACCTTTACCCCAGCCTCCTTTAGAAATTTCGAGAACGCAGAAAAGAACGATTGACAGCTGCTGGTTCACTGCCAACTCAGTTTGAAAGGCATTGGTATTGGGACAGCATTAGCCAGGCGAAGCCTCTTCGCAATGCAAAAAAAAAATTAAATACAAAGATTATTCCCAGTCCCATTGCAACCAAGACAACAAATACTTTCTGGAAAGTTCTCGACATTATACAAGTTTCACTGGTGTAGCATGAACGGCGTATCTCAATTATCACACGAAAAAGTGTCAGCTAATGCCAAGAGTTCCATACCTTCAAGCGGACGCAGCTTTTTTTTAATCAGCCAACATGCATAAGGTTATTGTGTTTAATAAAGCAAGCTGGCTTAACAAATACAGCTCAACAAAACTACCGTTTGCGTTGACTTACATTAATGCTAACGGAACCTTTGATCTTGACCATGTCGCCAAGGAATGCAGAAAGCATGGATGATTTCCCACAGCCGACCGAACCTACGATGGCCATCAAAGCACCCTTGGGGACGCTGATGTTCAGGTCGTCTAATGCGGCTTGAGAATCCTTAGACCATGCGAAGCTGGCATCCTTCATCACCAAGGGGTCACCTGAAACAAGAGCAATCGTTCCTTAAAAGAAAAGGCTTAAGCGCACAATTCTACGACTGCTGATGAGGCTCGACCCCTTCATTCATGTGAGACATGTTGCGCAAAAAAAATTTTAAACCACACATAGATCAGGGAGTGAATAGCACGGAGGGGATTCCAAGAGAAGGCAAGCGTAGCAGGGGGCGGCAGAAAGTTAGGTGGGCGGATGAGATTAAGTTTGTGGGAATACGGTGGCCGCAACTGGTGAAGGACAGGGTTAATTGGAGAGACATGGGAGAGGCCTTTACCCTGCAGTGGGCGTAGCCAGGCTGATGATGATGACGATGAGCAATGACTTCGGAATTAAGCTCGTGTTGAGTCTTAGAGATAACACTTCCTTAAAAGTAAAGCCCTACGAATTATAAGTCCAGTTTAATTACATCGATTATGGGAAAATAGAGAATTCAAGATGGCCGCTTAGCTTACCACTGCACAGTTAATGCGACAAAGTTAAGCGCACAAACCTTCCCCGGTGTTGTGTTGCACGGCGTTCGGGTCGAGTTCATCTGACCGGAGGTACTTGTTGATACGTGCCAGCGAGACGAAGAACTGAAAAAAAAAAGGCTCGTTATTTATTGAAAAATGTTCTCAACGTTCATTCCGATGACAAAAGCCGGCTGAATAATTCGAGTAATTTGCACAGGGATAGTACAGAAAAATTCTTGATACCTTTCGCCAGTATTGCGGCTGCATACCAGGTATACCGCCTTATTTTTTACGTCGTGTTGATCGCATCGATGGCTAATCAGTGACCTTTGGTGCAGTACTAAGTCGCAAATGATCTTCAAGTCATCTTTAATCGCACACAACAAAGAAGTGCGATGTGGTCCGCAGTAACCTTCAAGACGCTGGCTTATCAAGTGATTATCCTATACATCCGCAGTGGACAAAACAATTTAATATCCCCTGCTACCACTGCCACCTCTCTTCGGCAGCTAATGCCCGGTTTGTAGAGGGTCATGCATTCGCTTAGAGGCGATGAACATTGCGCATTTCTCGCGTGTTTTCTTAGACAAATTAAAGCCCCAAGAGAAATTTCCGCACGTTAAGCGACCGCAAAAAGTATCTGCTATCTCTTTTGCACCTACTTCCTCTAATTATTCAGGGTTTCTGGCAGCCACATGCAAACCGCTTCGCTTGAATTTACAGCGAAACAGCTTCATCATCCTTCGTTTTTAAAACCTTCAGGCACTTTGTACACAATTGCATAAGAGGCAAACCTACAGCTTTTTCTGAGAAAATAGAACACTTAAGTGATTTCATTATTTCAGTCAAATTGAGCACCCTTCTCGTTGCAAATGAGTTGCTTTATTCGTACCATGTACCGAACGCGGTAAGTAATATTTCACACAACGGTGAGCTAGGTAGCACTTTGTTCGCCGTTTTTGTGCAGTCAGATTTTGCCCCGAGTGAGAACGATTGTTTTTGCTCAATTTCGAGCGTAATGTGCACCTTCGAAACACAAAGTGATTCCACGATCCCTAGGGTGTTCACCTGACACATGATAACATTTCGATGTTATTTCTAACAAATCTGACACGTTGTACGGAATTCTCCACATCGTTGTAAAAATTGACCTGCTAGTCTTTCACGTTCGAAAACTAACAAATTTCCTTTCTTGAGGCCTGAATATACTACATAGGTGAAAAGATAATTGATTTCAGGGAAAACAAAAATGGCGCCTGAAAGGATTAAGGACATCTTAAAAAGAAGCTCTTTGCCCCTCGGCTTATATGGGCATGCCGGCGGCTGAGGAATCAGCCTGTGCACTCGCCATGGCGGTGAAGGTGATGAGCATGGGCAGGAAGGCCATGGGGACACGCAGGATGTTGAAGAGGGAGAGGGAAACGAACGCCTTGTTGGCGTCCAGCACGTTCGTCGGGTCGATGGCGATGAATACGCCGAAGCTGGCCAGCGCCACCTGCGCGACGCCGGATGAGCAGCTGAGTGACGCAAACAGTTGTACCCAAGTGGCAAATACAAAATTTCATCAAACCGTGAGCCCCTGGTGCGCAGAAACAGGGTGAAGCAATATTTCTTGGCACATGCACGTAAGCGCAATTCCTGCCTTTCGTGCTTGAGCTGTACACCTTGTCTTAAGCCGAGCATTTTTTTTTTTCATTTTTTTTTTCATTTATTTTCTCCTTAAGGGCCCGAGGACATTACACATAAGGGGAGGCGAATTAACATGATGTATATTTCTTGAACATAAAAAAAGGTTAAAAAGATAAAATACAACGAAGGCAAGCAAAACCAAGGAGAAAATATCCAGTAAAAAATGTAGAAATGCGTCCTAAGTGAAATAACAGGAAACAAGCAAGCGCAAGAGAAACAAAAATTACACTAATGTGCAGAAATGCAACTAAACTAAGTAACAAAAGAATACAAAGGGTGCAGTCTACTCAGGATGGCTGAGGTTTTAGCTTACTACGGAATTTAGTTCTATCAGTGCACTCGACTGTTTTCGGGTAAGGGATTCCATAAGACTGTTGCATTTCACTTCCGGTAAGGTTGACTACTTGGGATTCTTTAGCGTGCACTGACATCGCACAACTCACGGGGCTCTATAATTTCTCCACCATCAAAATGCGACCGCGGCTTCCGGGACCGGACCCACGTCTTTCGGGTCATTGACGAAGTGCAATAACCACCGAGACACCACAGCGGCTTGAAAAAATGAATAAGGTAATTAGCGCAAAAATTACCTTGTTTCGTGAATTCCAAACGCCTATGCAAGTTATTTCTATCACGGCAAAAAATGGCGCTCATGAGAACTTACCGCAATACACAAGTGAAAACGGGCAGTAACGTAGCTATTGATGAGATTAATATTTCATCTCTATATGCAGACGCAGTTCGGCAGGTGTAATGTCAGCGCTGATTCAAACTAAACATTGAGAGGACATTACCATGCTGCGAAATTTCCAGTGGCGAGAGAAGGTTTATCTGGGGCGCTCCACTTTTTCTGAGCGCACAGCAACCTGTGCCTTCGTTACGCGAACAAGAGTGTCACAGCGAGTTCACGGAAAGGCTTTCGCGCAGCTGCTCGCAACATGCGAGCCGCAAGTATGCGGAATGTCTGCTTTGCGAAGATCTCGGCACATCAAAGAGGACACTTCTCAAATCCAGTTAATGTTTAGAAGAAAAGAAAACCAATACATTGCTGAAGTAATTCTTAAGTCAGCTTAATTACTTACGGTGTACCGCTCGTCAAGACCGGACGGGCGGTACACCGCTCGTCCTGTCTTCTCGTTCTTCAGTCCTGTCCAAGTTCGCAGTTATTCCTCCTCTCCAACATGTCAGACCAACTGGCCCAAAGCTTCCCCTTGTTGAACCATACATTGCTTTTTTTTACAGTTGACTTAAGAATTACTTCAGCTGGTTCCTTACCTCAGTCAATGTTTTGCAGACACTGGACGAGATAATATCACGAAAAAATAACGTTTTAGTGGGGTCGCCTGATTCTCTGCAAGTGGCAATGCTCTCTGCAAGCCCTACCGTCATTGCTGTTGAAATCTCAACCCCAAATGCGCCAACTCACCCAACCCCACTCACCAAGAAAGGGGCGCACGTGAACGCAAAGATGACGGCCGCGCTGAGGTAGGCCTGCACCTTCAGGGCGCTCATCTCGTCCGATCGTATGGACTGCACCCGCTCCTGGAAGGACTTTTCCCACGCGTACAGCTTCAGCACCTTGATGCCGCCCAGAATTTCGTTCATCAACTTCAGCCGCCTGTCCTTGTGCCTCATCAGTTGAACCTGCAATACGAACGAGATCAAGAACGCATGTTCGCCTTTCTTTATGATTTTTATTAATGGCCTTAATACTACCTGTCTCACATTCGCAGATGACTGCGGAACTCTTATTTTGCAGCGTAGTTATGAAATGTGCAGGATCCCCTTCGCTCAGATTGTTAAAGCGTCTAAACACTAAAAAAACTCCACTAATTTTTTACAATAGGAGACGTCAAATTTTCGCAATATGCCCGATATCGTTCGGAATTATCCAGTGTTCTGTCATATTTTCACGTTGTAGTGACGGCAACCCAGCAGTCAGGAAGACTGCAACAAAACTTGGAAACGAAGCTCTTTATTTGGGCTGACTTGCGCCCGCAAAAGAACTGAATCACTCGGCGGCGGTGTAAGCAACAAACGTGCTCGTCAGTCGTCGAACTACGAATGCCCGCCGCTCGCGGCATGGCTCAATTTAAAGCCGGCAAGGAAACTTCCAGATAACAGATCAAGATCATCTACAGTAATCTGGAAACACCTAGATGCAGCTCTTGATGGCTGTGATCAATCGAGATTAGTCCGGTCGCTTCTCACGTCACGAACAAATATGATAACACCCCTTTCCAGCGGCCTTGCGCGAACGAATGGACACTACAATGATATGTGGCAATATATACCTCGACATTTCTCTCAAATGAACTTCCATGGTCTGCTCCCTGTAATGAACACTACTAACGAAACGAAACGCAAATCTGGGTGCTTCCGCCGAAACTTGACATTTTTAACCAGAGCACAGACCACTTTTCATGTCTATGTGGTATAAATTCGGATACGCACGATCAGCTGAGGGCCTCATCAGTAACACCAACACCCCCTTTGAATCAGTTCAGAACCGCAGAACTAAATTTATGAGAAATGCTGTGATACCGTGATTAAGTGATCGTCAGTGCGCTTATATTTGCAGGCTCACCTTACCGATCTTCACAACTTATGTATCACTGAGATTACAATAACGTTCCCATCACCTATCAAATTGAGTTAGAGGTCGCAACGCAGTTCCCTCCCTCCCCCCCCTCCCGCGCCGATTACCCTTCATCTACGCTTATTCTTTATGACAATGCAAACTGCAAGAATCTGCTGGTTCACGCTACGCGCCACTCCAATTCACTCCGCTGCAAGGCTACCGTCCAGTCCCATTTCATTTTAAGAATTACCCGATCCCTTATGTTGCTAAAGTACTTGATGTACTGATAAACACACCTCGCAGTGGCTTCGCAGAGTAACATTCACGTCTTATAGCAATTAGTACGACCACGCGATCGTAGCAAATTCCGCAAGCTTGTCCCTCCATCTGACCGCGGAAAGCAGTCATCAAGCGGGAACTCCGAAACGTTTTTCAAATTCCCCTGAAAGTTTGTAGAGCTTTCCGCTGTTCCACGGTTTGCGAAGGGCTTTGCGAAGCAGTCAAATTTAGATGTTTTACAAATTCAGATCAGAAAATAACTTCGCCGGAAATTTGCCTCTTCAGCAAGAGCGTGAGCTGGGCTAGTCTGCTTAGAGAGAGAGGGGGGGCTTTAATGACTAAGAGAAATCGGCCTGCATGGTTGTCAGCCTAGTCTGCTTGGGTTCACAGCGAGATCGTGGCTTTCTGCGGCACACAATGGAAACTGACTTTATAAGCGCGATTGCCAAATCTACATCTTCGTGTTTTGTGTCCTTCCTGAAGACGTTCATTTGTGCTCCTGCATTACTCGACAATACACGCTGAATTCTAAAAAAAAATGGCAGTGGCTTAGCTGTGGTTAAGCCTGGATATAAAAGCGAAGAGGTTCAGTTACACTTGGTTTGACGTCATGGCTGTCGCAGTTCGCGCACAATGCACTGGGAGCACCACGATAACGGTGGAGGTGTTCTGCCGTCCACACACTGCCCGTACGGAGGCGGAGGAGACGCGCGTGTCGTCAATACGGTGCTGTCTTAGAAGGTTGCTTTAGAGACAAGTACTGTGGTGTCCATTCCTTTCGGGTGTACACCAATATATGAGACAGGCATTTGCTTTCCTTAAAACCACTTTTCATTTCATTTTCCTTAATGCCCTTACGGCGCGGTTTGGGTGTCCACCGAGATATGAGTCCTGGCGCACTGTTTGTCATTAATTTATTTTTTATTTCTGATATTTTATTTGTTTCATTTTTATTTTCGTTTCTGTGCTTATTTTTATCCTTTTTTATTACGGAGCTGGCCGCGTGACGTCGCTCGGTTTCGCGCATGCGCAGAAGAGGCGAATCTGGTCTGTGGCTCACGAGAAGCGCGGAGTTGACGAGCCTAGTGAAGCTTTTCGCTTCAAAACACAGGCACCCAGAAACCTACCTGGTACTTCCTGATGTATGCTGTAACCACACCATTAACGGGAAGCAGGATGATCATGACCCCAAGGCCGCCCAATGTGGCTATGCCCAGCTGTCCCCAGAGAAGCCAGATAGCGAGGCCGATCTGCAGAGGGGTGATCCAGATGAGGTTGAACACCTGGATGTAGTCCATCACCCTCTGCGTGTCCACCGACATGAGGTTGACGATCTCTCCCGTTGTGTACTGACCCCTGGCGACGCTGGACAAAACCAGGGCCTGCGAAACAAGCAGGGGCGACAATGTCACCGCGGATGCATAAATCGCGTAATAACTTGCGCCACCATCTTTGTGTTTGTTCTGAGAAAGAACTAAAAGACAAAAACATAAGTGAATACATCCATTGCTGTTATAGTATATAAGCTACAATCAGTTTCGCGCTTAACGCTTTGAACATACAGGATGCAACGCTGCAGTGTAATAAAATAACTGCACATAGCAAAGGTGACTGGAAACGGTACAAAAAGATTTCCGCTCTTACTTTAGAAGGTTTATCTATCCTGAACACTCAAAACTCTTTGCATAGCGAAGTTTAACCTCACATAGGGCGCTCATTGTGGTATGTACATAGAACTAAATATAAACTATGCCACGGGCTATGCCTCCGTTGGTACCTCCGTGTTGATTTATACCACCTGGGATGTCCAGTAAACCTTTGTGCACGATCATCTTCGCATTTCGCCTCCAACGACAAGGAGTGTAACGAAGCAGCAATATGCCGTAACTTCCAAGCCGCCATGATGAAGTAAAAATTCACGTTATGTCCGCCCCTTTCGATCTTTCCTTCAAAGCGCGGTACAGGGTTCTTTTAAACCTGTAAACTACTTGTAAACCACCAGTTCACGTTGTACAGGATACAGGTGTCATCCACTTATACCACTATCGTTCTCTATAACCTGTTCTCCCGCGTACTCGGCGGTTTCGGCCCAGCGAGGACGCCCGTGCCTTGAGCAAAAAAAACCAAGGCATGTTTATTAACCAATTCTGAAGAGTCACCAGCGCAGGCCAGGAACACTATCGCCAAGTTCCCCCGCTCCAGCGGGGAGCGTTAAAGTAAATGATAGCACGTTTGAATACGGATCCGAAGGCTGCAAGTTCCGATTACTCCAGACTTGTACATTTACAGACATAACTTCACTAGCGAAAGCACAAGACACCAGGAGAAGAACAACACAGGACAACGCTGAACTAACAACTGAAGTTTAATCGAGAAATGGCCAACCTAGGTCACCAGAAGACGCATGCGTATCAGACACACTGAACAAAACAAACAAATATTGTGTTGTGTTTTGTGTTTGTGTTTGTTTTTTTTTAGTTTGTCTGATACGCATGCGTCTTCTGGTGACCTAAGTTGGCCGTTTCTCGATCAAACTTCAGTTAGTCCAACGTTGTCCTTTGTTCTCCTGGTGTCTCGTACTTTCGCTGGTGAAGTTATGTCTGATGTACACCAACTAGCCCACATGGGTACCTTGTTACAGTTTGTACATTTACAACTGCGTGCAAGGGGGCACACGTGATCGCTGATCGCATGACCTGCCAGTAGCAGCTATCGTTGTAATATACACACAATTGCTTGTTTGTATAGTGCTCTTACTTCCACAACGTGACATCAAGAGTAGCACTCGTAGATTCCGTTTCTAAACCCGTTTACGTGAGCTAAAAGGGCACGTATACGCAGAAAGCGGCAGGAATAACTGAAGGGTCACGATTGCCGTTGAACAGGAGGCCTCACCTTGGCTCCTGTAAACGGGTTTAGAAATGGAATCTGAGTCACTCTTCATGCCACCACATATTGTAGCCGTGTGCAGCACTAATAAACTCAGCTAAAATTTCGCAGTAGCGATCATCCTTTGTGTTGCCAGTTCAATAATGCACAGCTAAGACCAACTGGAATCAGCAGCCCTAAATGTGCCACTGCCAAAACGAACTGTGACAGCATCAGCTCAGTTCGCGTGCAAGTCAGCAGTGCTGTGAAACTCCACACTACGCTGAACAGATCGAAGCAACGCTCGCAAAACCAGCGCGACACCAATGGGCAGCTGAAACTGCCCTTGGATCACGCATAAGCAAGACAGCCTGGCATTATACCTTCTGGTAGATGGCGTTGATCATCGCTGAACGCATTCTCATCGAGATGACGTAGATGCGGTAGTCGTACTGGCCGTTGAGGATGGATTCCAGCATGGCCGAGAAGAACATGGTGAAGGCGAACAGCAGGCCGCGCCACAGGGGGTCGTTGGAGCTCACGAAGGCGATCAGCAGGCTGCGATAAACGAGAAGAAAGTTGGTCCCAAGAGGCACCACAGGTACAGTGAACACGATGGGCGGGCACCACGACGAACTTCGAAGGCAATGCATACGCGGCCGTCCGAGCATTTTATAGCAGCAAAGTTTAAAATATATGTCCATTGTGACGCTAAATAAACCTGACTCGGGCTGAAAGTCGGCGCGCGCAGTTCCAAGCATTCGTGCAAGAGCACGCGCACAGTACTCGTCCCACTCTGGTGCACTGCACTTGCGAATGCCAAGAGGTCGTCGAGTCAATCGGCTCATGTTTTAGATCGCTTACAGGGTCCCCATGGGTAAACGCGCGAACTAGTGGCCACGCATCAAAATGAAGTGGCGCAGGCGCAGATGCTGCACCTGTAGGCCGTGCTTCGCGCCGTCTGCTACAGCGCTCGAGTGAAGTAGTGAGTCGGGTCGCCAAGGCCGCGGTAGCAGACGACGTGAGTCAAGTGCACCTGGGCCTGAGCACGGCCACTCTGGACCAGATGCCAGCTTTGGGAGCGGGCACATGCTCTGGATCGGCTGTAGCGTGCGCCAGTTCGTTTCGAAGCGCCGCCTTGCGTTCTGCGGAGCGCGGCCAGAAGCTCCCATGTGAACCACATAGCGAACTACCCTGCACATACATCAGCGCTGCCCAACATCATCGGTGCCACGCTGTTCCGCTCTTGCTCCAGTCACCAATGCACCTACCCATGTTTTTTATTTGAAAACAGAAATGAATACAAGCAAACTATGTACAATGGTACTGGACTCGTATCCAAGGCTAGTGTCGGGTCCAACACAATGATAAACTGTAAAATACAGCGGGTGGAGGTACACTTCTCACATAAATAATTTCAAAATATTAAGATCACAACATACATAACTAATATATTCACTTTTTATCATGCATACGTTCTTTGTACGCAATAACCTTAAATATTAACAATTTTACAGTCATTTGGGTACAGAATTTACAGCTCAACCGGGGGAAACTTAAATTCAGCAAAAATATTTCAATAGATTGTGAAAAATTGATTTTTATTTCATCATTACGGATGCCATTCCATATTTGTTCACCGTTGAATTCAATCAACCTTTTCCCGTAAGTATTGAAGCATATTGGTAGGTTAAAATTATTTGCCCTTGCAGCTCTAGTGTCCCTTTCAGGAGCTATAAAGATACTGTGATGAAACAGGTCATTGAATTGCACTATTTTATGAATTGTCTGTGCTGTTTTTAACGTGTAGATAGAATGTAAAGATAAAATATGTGCCGACTGAAATAGTGGCCTGAGGGGGCAAGTGTAGTTTGAGTATGTGATAATTCTTAGAGCTCTTGTGATCTGACTATGGGTTCAAGATATGTAGGGTACGTGACGCCCCAAGATTCTATGCAGTAACTTGACTGTGTATAAAAGCAAAATATAGTATACGGAGAACAGAGAATTCAAAACATTCTCGCGCTTTCAGGAGAATATGGCATCCATACGCAAGTTTTGAACAAACTTGTTTTGTGTGATTTCTCCAGTGCATATCAGAATCAAAATGCACACCTAGGTATTTAAAACTTGTTACATGTTGTAAGGGCTCATTTACATGCAAGGTGATAGCATTGTAGTTTAAACTTTTCCCCCTGGAGCTAAACTGTATTTTGTTTTCTGAATATTAACAGTGAGCTGGTTGGTAGTAAAGCACTTTAGGACCCTGACAAGTTCTTCGTTTATTTTGCTGTTTAGTTATTCTATTGATTCTCCTATAGATACCAATGCCGTGTTATCAGCATACATTAATGCTTGAACATATTTTAAGGTTGACGGAAAGTCATTGACATATAACGAAAAAAAGATCGGTCCCAGTACAGAGCCCTGTGGCACTCCAGTCAGCACGGCCTGCGGTTTAGATATCAAGTTATTCATTACAACTTGCTGTTTGCGGTTGGTGAGATAACTGCTGAATAAATCTGCTATTTTCCCTCTAAAACCGTAATTACGAAGTTTATCAAGTAGGATGGCATGATTAATGGTATCGAACGCCTTCTTTATGTCTTATGTCAAATTTTAGTAAAGCTCTTGAGAAGCATTTTCTCGAGTGAATGAGCGTTGTGTTTCGTTATTCTGCTCATTGTTTGTAACCCCATGTATTTTCTTAGTATTTGTCATTTTCAATACCTTGCATAGCCCCTCCTGCATGGGCCAATCTATTGGCCTGCAGTATTATGAAATAAATAGATAAATACACAACTATGGCTATCTTGTTTTCGTGAAGGGCTCTATTTAAAATTTGTTAGGACCAGGACAGTAGATCCTGTTGATCTCTGCGGTGTGAAGCCGTGCTGACCGGCGTTCGTTATACTATATTTGCTTACGAATTTCCTGACATGTGAACAGACATTTTTCAAAAACTTAATACTGAGGACCGAAATTGGCCTGTAATTAGTTGGTTCTGACTGCTCTCCTTTACGAATAGGCACCACTTTAGCGATCTTTAGCTTTTCAGGATATGTTGAGCTCCTAAAGATCCTAAAGACTGTATGCACATTTGTAAAATAAAATAAAGTTTGGTTTGGTTTTTTTTTTATATACAGTGATTAAACAGGTGTAATAAATGCGCGGCTAGTAAATCAATACTATCTTTAAGTATATTTACAGGGATTGTGTCGAGTCCCGAGGCTTTACATATTTGAATTTCATTAACTACATTTATTATTTCATTTAGCTCGAGCTCCTTCGTTACGAAAGTGTTTATAACAGGGGTTATTGGGCTTGTGGGATCAGATACGGAAGTTAGTTGCTTTGCTAAGAGAGGCCCTATGTTTGTAAAGAATTTGTTAAACGTGTCCACTACATCGTGGTCGATTACATCAGGTAATATGTGTTGCTTACACCGAAGGCCAATAGCATCATTCACTACACTCCACATTTTTGTCGTGTCGTTCCCGCGAGACTGCCCCTAGATTTAGAGCTAGGCAGTGTTTTTCCTGGTGCGCTGCTCCTTCATTATAACTTTATTGTGGCGCAAGGTACCCTTGGCGCTTAATGCTGTGTCACAAGTGACCTCACTCCGGATGCATTAAAACAGTGCGTTTCCTTAAGCCCCCTAATGGTCTTTTTTGTTTTTGGAAAGTGGTACCAAAACGGCTTTTTAGTACACGTGCCGTCATCTGTCAAGAAAGCAAAAAATGCTATGGACGGGCCCTACTCGCCTAAAACGGACACAGGGTGCCAGAAAACGCGATAAGGTGGAGTCGTCAGGGCCAGAAATGACAGTCTGCTTATGGCAAGCCTGGCTCGCCCAAGTTCGCTACGAGGTTAAACGTGCACAAAAAAGAATGCATGCATCAACTTTGCTTCACTCGTGAAATGGACCCTTGCTGTTGCATCTTGCCGAGTAGAAGGTTGGCAAAGCAATTCAGCCTGCGGAAGTTGCTTGAAGTGCACAAACAAATCGATATTACCCAGGAGCCCGTAAATAGTTCTACTTTTATTGCGAATGCAATATTACATTCATGAACGGCTTTTCGCGTAGCGGCAGCCGGTAGCCACGTTTGACCTTTAGAAGGACCTCTGACGTCCGACCAGGGTGAGAGATGGGCTACCAAGTCGAGTCGTCGCGCAGCGGCGGCTGTCAGCCACGCGTGACATTTAGCGGTGGAGGAGGTGCAGCCACACACACAAAGTTAATCGCTTTCCGGGATTTCCTTCACCCTTTCATTGCGAAAGCAATACTACTCCCAAGAACGGCCTTTCGCGTAGCGGCGGCCACTTGACACGTTTGACCTTTAGAATGGCCCCTGACCTCTTGCCAGGAGCGAGAGGCGGGCTACCAACTCGGCTCGTCTAGTAACGGCGGTCGCTTGTTTAAACACTAATCTTTGCTTTAGCTGGGATCCTGTTCACGTGACTGGGACCGGCAGCGAGTGTTCGCATGTCAAGTCGTAAAAAGTTGGAGGAAGTGTTATTTGCGGAACTCACTCCAGTATGAGCGGGCTGACGAAGGTGAGGACGCTAGAAACCAGCTTGACAAGCGCCACCAGGGTGAGCTCGGGCCAGAAGGTGCGGAACAGGGGAGTCATTACTCCGATCTTGGACACTATGGGACGCCGGCCATCGGCGTCTGGCTTCTTGCTCGGCACAGCCCTGCGTCAAGAGAATTAGAAAAGCGTGATGCAGAAAATGGGCAGAAGAACAGTTTTTCGGATATGGTAAAAGTGAAGAACCAAGCTTATAGCATCAGACATGATAAAGTTGCGCGAAAATAACACGCAACACAGGATACAAGCCGAGGCCAACTTTATCCTGTCTGATGAAATGTTGCAGCAACTAGCCGCCCAGCAGCCTTTCTACTGACTATTATGGCGCTCCTCAGCTGCAGGCGAACTAATTCCCTTTATGTTGCTTTTATTGCAAGGTCTTCCAGTCCCTATTGTGAGAATAGCAACGTAGCAGATATTTGGGTGCGGTTTCTAGAGACAGCTACTTAATCTGCTGCATAAGCACAGTTTTAGCTTAGGCTAGTTGCTAACATTAGACGAGTTTCTAAGCGCGATACCGATGGAGGGTGAGGAAGACTGATTAGCATAGCGAATACGTTTGTTTATCCTATCTTCGCCCCCTCATTTGTTTTTTGCGCTCCAGGAATCCGCCGCAAATCCGGTGGCACGGGCCTGGTGGAAAGCGGGTCGCTACCCCCACGGTGAAGTTCTCCGCTGTGAATGGTCCCTTCCCACCACGGCTCCGCACAGTGACAATTTTCCAGTGTTATCTCGCATGTGTACTTTGCTTCATGGTCCTATATGCAAGATTTCGCGTGCATTTTGATTAGCCAAGAACCTAGCCTAATAGAAAACATTTCTCAACTATTTTGAGAAGCACAGTTTCCTTCTTTAGATCTTTGTGGTGGACCAATGTGAAGACCAACGAACCCATGCTTTTTCTTCTCTTTCTCGAAGTGGTAGGTAAAGTCTTCCGCGACCTTAGCCGTCTGGTTGGACTGGTCCAGGAACCACATGTGGTACATCTGCAGTGGTCTCATGAATCCCAGGATGGCCATGCTGTTGAGAAAAATGCCAGAGACATTGACGCTTTTTGAGGTGCAGAAAATCATTTGCAAAAATGAGGCGTTTATAATGACTAAAAACAGCCTTTCTTTAATTTGTCATACACTGGCGCTAGCGAACGAAGTAGCTCAGTCATCTGCAAGAATTAAAAACCAAGGATGGCGACGGACAAGCACTGCCGCTTCGCGAAGTCGAAAGTGCAAACATGGCCACCGTAACCTTTGCTCATCCTCATCCTTGCGCTGCTTTTAGTTTGACCTCACAGCTTTTTCCTCCAATTCAAGATTCCTACTTTTAGACTTCCCAGCTTTTGAGCATCCGAAGAAAGTTCGACAGCAGTTCTACTTAATGCTAGACTTGAGGAATCAATTTAACCGTACTGAACCATCCGATTCTTCCTGTTAACCCTTGGCACGCTGCTGGAGGCTTATACCTTGCGGACCCGCTGGTGCCTGGTATTATGAGGTTTAACGTCCCAAAGCGACCAATGCTATGAGAGACCCCGTATAGTGGAGGACTCTGGATAATTTAAACCACCTTCGGTTCTTTGAACTGCACTGGCATCGCACAGTACACGGGCTTCTAGTATATCGCCTCCATGGAATTACGACCGCCACGGGATCGAACTCGCGTCTTTCAAGCCAGCAGTCAGGCACCATAACCATTGAGCCACAGCGGCGAATGAACCCCCCGGTGTGTTCAGAAGCCGCCACTTACCCGTTGAACCACCAGAAGAGAAGCTTGGACAGGAACGACGCCCGCACTTCTGGACATTGTCTCTGCCGAACAGAAAAAAAATGAGAAGACCGGCCACCGCGGCGCTGCGAACGGTTGCGGAGAAGACTTAACGTGGTCCTCGGCTCACCATGACTCTCTTGCCGCCGACTGCTGGCCTAGTGTCCGCGAAGCAGCTGAGCAGGAACTGTCCCACCATCACGGGGCAGTAGATCACGATGGTGATGAAGCGAAACTCCATATGGTCGTCCGATATCGCTTCTACATCCTGCGTCCACCAGACAAACGAATTGGGGCTTCCACAATTTCCGTACACTAGAGGTTTAAATAATGAAGCCTCCTTTTTTGTTCCTCTGACGAATGGGCAGTACTGCTAGCCCTAGCTACACTGATTCAAGAAAGCAAGTGCGCTAGTAGTAACCCTAGTGTGCATAGATTTTGCACAGCCGTCAGGAGTATTGCTTCTATAGTTACGAGGTTATACAGTTGCCTTGGCGCTGTAAACGCCGCGAAAAAATCGCTAGAATACTAGTGCGCTTTTTAACAACCTGGTTAATTTTTTTCTAGGATGGATGAGGGCCTCGTTCACTGTCGTTTCAGTGGAGCTGCACTCACTGAGAAAATTTAGGGTCAACAAAGTAATCTCCATGTTCAATTCAGGTCCGCAGTGTAGCTAAGTGTCAGTTGCTACCTTAATGCATTTAGGCATCGAGATACTGGTGGCTTGCACAGTACAACAACTCTCATCACTGCGCGAAAACGCGTTAAATTTCACAGAAGGTATAGAAAAAGTTTCACCTCGCTGAAGACTTGCAGGAGGACAGACCGGTACCGCACAATAGAAACCAGAGACATCATTAACCAGAAGAGGAACAACGGTCCGGATGTGCAGATGCCGCGTCTGCGGGCTGTCAGAATCAGCACCAGAGCGAGAATCTGGAAAGCGCGAATAAATTCAAGCGCCACACAACTTCATAGCCGTCTTTAATTTCAATTTTACACATCACAGTTTGGAAGACAAAAATTTGTCAGTGAAATCACTTTGAACATTAGATGTCGGGAACACATCTTCGAGAATGTCCGTTAAGGCCACTCAGTGCTTAAGCTGTTTCGCCGCGTCCTTACCGATGAGATCAGGCAAGAATAAATAACTTTTTTTCCTGCCACTCAGCCTGTATGCACGATGGCGCTTGCAAAATCTTAGTGCTCTCTGTGCGAGAGTAACGTGAGAGCTGAAGGCGAAGTGATAAGAAACTTCTATCTAATCAACATCAGCAAAAATCATAACAGCGCTACCAAGACAGAAAACGAGTTTTTGCAGTATTTTTGGCCATTAACTTGCAATAACAGCCGACATTCTTGCAGTAAGAGAAATTTGTAGTATTGTGCTGTCTCTTGCCATACCAACGGAATAGAAAAATGCTACGGTCCTACGGAAAAACACTACATTATCGCGGAGAAATCCACTACTGCAGAAAAATTCACTGCTGCAGAAAAATTACTCCTACAATACTTCACTACAGTACAGAAAATTTCTACACTACAACTGAATAATACACTGTTACAAAACGCAACAGAAAAGTCTCATTACGACGAAACAGTTCATCGTATTTTGGGCGAGATTCAACCGGCCTTTCGACAAGTTATATAAAGGAGACCAAAACTCTAGCCCCCGTACTACGAAGATGAGAGAGAATGGCTAAGTATTCACTTACAAATGTGACCATACGAATGACGGGGGCGTAGTACTCGACCGGAAACACGGTCTGTCCTTCGGCATAGCGAGTCAGTGCTTGGGCAATCTCGAGCACCGACACAAGGATCAAGAGGAGCGACAGCAGCTGCAAAGACAAGGCCGCGAAAGATCAGCCAAAAGTTTTCCGTTAATGGGGCTGCGCAGCGATGCGCCGTACAGACACTGATTTCTAACAACCCGTCTCAGCCATACACTGTGCTGTGTAACATCTGTGCTATGAATTTGAGAATGGCAGATCTAGACACTACACGTAACTGCGAATATCATCATCATCATTTATTAACCCTTAAAGGTCCCGTTAGGGGCATTACATAAGGAAGGGGGGGGAGACGAAAAAAACTTAAGAGCAACGAATTCAAATCATCAAGTCGTGAGAGTGCGGCAGAAATATAAACGAAATCAGATTACAACTTTGGAAGTAGAACAGGCTGGTCAGTTTTCAGGGCTTGGAAGCAGACATAAGGTGCAGGAAAACATTTGTCGTTGAGATGGTCGATTAGGAGCTGTCTGAATCTGGAAGGATTAGCCTCAATGACAATGTGTTCGGGGAGGTTATTCCAGCTTTCTATCGCACTGGAAGAAATAATTTATTGCGAGTACTGGTGGAGCCGTGCAAACGCTGTACGCTTAAGGAGTGAATGTAAAATACGCGAGGTGCTATTGTACATCAGCGCACTCAGCGGCAAATTACTTTCACCTTTTCGAAGAAGAGGTGTGACTGCCCATCCCCTCCTTGGTCTATAATACTGCGCTTCAAAGCACATGTCCTCTACTAAAAGATTTCTCAACGGACAGCAAAACCCTTAATCCTTTCACTTTTGGATCCTTCTCCAATGGCTTTTCTTCCTAGTAGACAAGGAAAGGGGAATGAGGGGCTCGTTATAAATATGAGAGAAGCCAACAGCCACAGAAACCAAGGGGCACAGGGGGTTTTTAATTAATTTATTTATTTTGTGGTGTTGATCAATTTATATTACTGAATATGTTATCGCTTGAAGCTAATTGATTAGAAAAGCAGGAGAAAAAACAACCACATGCCGCCGGTGGGATCCGAACCAACGACCTTCGAATTACGCGTCCGGTGCTCTACCACTGAGCTACGGCGACGGCTGTCAAACCTTGTCAAAACCTTGTCTTGTCTTCCTAGTGATCGACAGAAGCCTTTTATGCTCGACCGCCTTAGTGCGCTTCTGCAAATACCAATCAAGAATGGACGAGAAAACGCGCGGAAAAACCAGCACTAAAGTATTCGAGAATGAAGAACTAACTAGGCCGAATCGTAGTTTTACTTGCCGTCTATACGTTTGAGGTCACTCGGAGACTTCACCGGATGAACATTAGGGATCAAATGAATTGAACGGAGTTGCGTACCACTTTGGCGATGTTGAGGAACGTCCATGGCAGCGGCGAATTGCGACTCCTCTTGAAGGCGACGATGTCGAAAGTAGAGGTGAGCCAGAGGAACAGGCAGGGGGCCCACAGCAGAGCGGTCTCCTGGAAGCAGGGCGTGAAGTCCGGAGTGTCCGTGTTCCACGTCACGGATTCATCCTGCGGTGAAGAAAAGATTACGGTTGGTAGAATGTAACTAGGCGGTAGTTTTCTGTTTTCTGTTTAAACACAAATAGTTCAGTTCCCTTCGGATGCACGCTAAAAGTTGTTGGCTGTTCACTACGAGTTATAAAAGAAAACATAGGGTCACTGACCAAGTCAAAGTTTAATTAAACGTACGTTTCATGAAACTGACTTGGTCAGTGACCCTATGTTTTTTATTATGCCTACACCTGACCAGACGATGTTTCGTCGAACTATTGACTACATTACTATGAGTTAGAATCCGTCATAAGAAAATTCAAACGAAGATGCCAGGGGTGGTTAGACAACAGCTTTTTTGGGATCAAAATAACGCATTTGTATTTTCTGAAGTCTGAAATTAGAAAAACGCCGGTTGCAGACCGATAGGCTGCCCTAATCAAACTTCGTGTACTAGCGTAGCGCCGTCTGCTCAGCCTGCCATCCCCTTATCAGTACTGTTCCTTGGTTAGCAGTTTTCGCACAGCATGAAAGAACATGTGAGGATGGTGAAAGAAAAAAATGTCCTTCCAAAAAGAAACTAAGCGTTTGCAGTATCCCACGTTCCAGCTGCACCATGCTTACAATGGCGACACTAGTAATTGCCAAACAAAAAAGTGGGTTCCAATACTATCGCCGAACACTGCGTGTCAACAGGCCGCCGTATGGACTGGGGCAGGGTGCTCGTATTGGCTACCGAAGAGATTTCCTTGCGTACCCGTGGAATCATGAAATTAAAGTTTGACGGCATCTCGTCTGGTAGGATAGTAAGTAAGCTCATGTCGAAAGGGAAAGGAACGCCGGAACATCGATCATTTAAGAACCTCTGGTCGGCGTTCTTTTTCCTTTCGACATGAAGCTTGAATCATAACTCGTACTAACGACAACATCCCAAATCGCAACGATGGAAACTCAACCCGCACTCCCCCTGCACACTGTTGAAAAGCATGCAAGCGCCTACCACTGATTTCTTCATTTCATTGTCAACAAGGCTACCGTAAGGGGAGAGGAAACTTCTTATTTTTGTCGATGATTATATTGGCTACGATTTCAAAGCAATTTAACTGAATACATATTTGTGTCCTAATGACAGCTATTTTTTCGACGAGGCGCGCTTTCTATAGTCATCTGAAGGCTTGGCAAGGACTGCACTCATGAACGTGCATTACTTTTTTGGATCTTTCTAGCTCCTGAGAGAGGTAAAAGTACTGGGTGCTTTATCAGTCAATGACATGGCGCTCTGTATAATCTTTTATATAGCAAGGGAACAGCCAAGCACTTACGGGACGGTCGAAAATTTATGTTCACCAAAACTGCAGTAACTGAGTAAGTGGTGTGTATGTCGTCGAGCTATGTGGTTATCCAAAATATTTTCCCAATTGCTGAGCCTTTCCAAGGTGGCTCTCGAAAAGACGTTAAGGTGTAGTAGGCGGAAGACAGGTACAACTGTCGTTTCCGTCGTGCAAAGGAGCCGTGGAATTGTCAGTAAGCTTAAACATTGCGTTTAATGTTAGCAGCAATGCAAGTAGCACATATGTCCCACTTGACCAGCTTCTCTATCACTTGTGTATAAGAGCATAGATTATTTCTGCACCTACTCAATGCTTCGAAATGTGTTTTCGAAACGGCAGAAGTGCGATAGCCTTAATGAAAGACTTCAATGACGTTATCTTCTGTGAGGAAATAGACACAAACAACATTGTACTCGCGTTATTCATAGATCTACAAAAAGCATTTGACACAATGGATGGCTGCTGGATAAACTGGAAAACTCGTTTTATAGGTTCGTAAGCGTCATTTGTTTTAAACATCTTGGATCGTACGCAATATGTAATGATGCGAGTTGTGTGCTGTACAAAAATATGGCATGTCCCACAGGGATCCATATTCGACCGCTTTCTATTTTTATCCACATTAACGATTTACCTTCTTTCCATTTAATTTAAAGAATTTTCTTGTATGCAGACGACACTGCAGTTGCCCTTTTCAAAGAAACTTGTAACAAAGCTGTTCGTAGCATGCAAACAGACATGTGTTGCTTATTATAATAGTTCTGTGTTAACAATATTTTTATAAATGACTTGAAAACGAGTCTGGTGTCCCTCCATAGCCCACGCAAGGCAGTCAATGTCTTAACGAATTCGCTTCCATGGTACTTATTGCCAGCTGTGTGTGCGCGTGTGTGTATGCGTGCGTCAATTAAAACTGAAAAGTAGCTTTAAAGATCTGGGTTTCACATTCGAAGAAACCGTGTCCTGGAGTATACATATTGAGCAGCTCGGAGAGCGCTTACGCGCAGTCTTCGCATACACCTTTACTATGCGATCTATTCGTAACTTTGGAACTGAAGTGAATGTTTAGCCTTGCTGACCTGTGACCTTGGTTAAGGAATGCAGCGCGGCAAAGCCGAGGACGAAAAAAGAAGTGGACAGGACAGGCGCTGACTACCAACACAAGAATGTGTTGGTTGTCGAGCTGCATTCCTTAATCGTGACTTAAGAGTTCGACAATTAGTTTATAAAAGCCTAGGGGATTCGCCCTTAGATATGGAATGACTGTTTATGGGCTTGAGTCTTTTTCAAGATTACTGCAAATATATACAATGCTGCACAGGATTGTCGCTAACCTCTCCTAGGGCACTCGTTACCGCGAAACAGCCGCCATAGACAGCGCGCTTCACTTTGACATTTTTATATGCACAGACAATTTGCGTTTGACGTTCTCAGAAAACACCATTTCCTCAGTACTTTCAAAATCTCCAATGTTAAGTCAAAAGCATTACGCCACACAAACGTTTGCTCTTCTATGCATCTTTATTGGGATAAAAAAGCACGAGCGTGCTATGTACCGTATCATTAATAAATTCCGTGCAGCCACCCCCACAACTTCTTTGAACGAGATAAAAAGCTAATTAGAAACTGGCTAGTGTCAGATAAATGTTGCATCTTTTAAGTGTTTACTTTCAAGATTTCCTCTTTATGAACGTACAACGCACTGTGTTCCTTTCAAACGCGCGCACCAGCCTTGCATCGGGCCCATTGTTTATTTCTTCAAACGTTGTGTTGCTCTGTATACATGTTGTACAGTTTGCCATTGCATGATTTTTTATGTCTTGCTTTAATTCCCTAACATTATTGTTTTGCAACTATTTTGTCTACGCTTTCTAACGATTAATTTCCCTCATGCTGATGTGACAATGTGTAATGATGTCCTCAATGGGTACAATGCTATACGCCTGCCTGGTACTCGGCTTCCTAGGCTTTCATGGTTTGGAAAAGGAGCCTGCGCCTTCTAATCCCGTCACTCTTAGTTTTCCTTTAGTTATCTTTGTCTTTTTTGTATGTTTTCATACTTAATCGACTGTCCTGCAGTTTTCAAATATAATGTCTGATGCGCGTAGCCTCGCATATAGCCGGCACTGACATTGAATGAAAAAGGAAAATTATCAAAGTTGCGCAAGAACTGCGATGATGCCCTCGATTCGATAATTAATTTCTCTCTGCCCTAAAAGTTCGCTAGCCGTGAGCGGCGTCACGCAAGGAAATCCCTTTCTTCGGACCCTAGAACTGGAGCCTGGAACCTCATCGGTGCTCTCGTCCCAGAAGCACAGGCAGCATAAGCAGCAAGGCCGCTCACGTAGGATGCGTGAAATCTGAATCAAGCAAGTTGTTCAGGGGATCTTGCAGACCAACTGTGCTTACTTAAAGCAGCGCTTTACCGATGGCAGCAAAAACCTGTTTGCCGGAATAGCTCGCAACCACTATCACACGATTACCTACGTGCAACGCATACTAAGCTAGCCTCCCCCATAACCTTTGGACCTCGCAGAGAAGTTGCTTGCTTTCCACAGATTACTGAGCAGATAGCGTTCGTCAGCCCCCGGCCACGCCGCGCAAATAACAGGTGAGCACTGGCTCAGCAACGTGCCAGCGATCGGCGGTTCCCGCCCGCAGAGTGATTAGATACACGAGGCACTTCACTTTCGACAAAGACCGCGTCTCATTCACTCCCGCTACGGTGCGTTCGGCTGTGAGCGCGCCAACCGAGGGCAGCCCAGGATTGAGAAGTACTCTGCCAGGCTTCGAGCCGTTTTATCTGGTCGCTTTTGCCACTGTTCTGCTGCAGCTGCTAACCCGATAACAACTGAATCGCCAGGTTATGTAGAAAACGGCGCCATACTGCGTGCTTGGCGTGAATAACGAATGGCGTGAAAATGAACATTCTATGTTCATGCGCAGCATGATGCTATTTTGTTTTCGTGTCCGGTATTTCTAAGGTTGTTTTATACGCAGCTGTGAACTAAACAGTCCAAAGTTAGCCCAAAACCTGCGCCAATCAGCCGTCTTTTCATTCTCGCACATGTGGTGAGTCTCGGGGCAGAGCATCACTGGCGCCGAGAGCCACGAACACAATTCCTCCCCAACAAGCGAAGAAAAACCATTGATTGAGAAGTGTAATCACGCTTCATGCACGTGCTTTGCTTTACACAGGGCGTTCCAGTGAAACCAGCCGCCATTAATGTTTAAGTATATAGTCTTTTTGACGTCGGAAAACTTGTGAATCATGTTAACCATTTGATCCACAAACTTCCAGCCCTTAAAGCAGTTGAAAAGTTCAGTAGTAAGTTATGGCGCATTAGAAACGATATTTTGTTCGAAAAAGTTATTGCGACAGCACAGCGACATGATTCGTTCTCTTTAACCACACTTTCACAAGTCACTGCTGGTCTATGCAGTGGCTAAAATCAGATAACACAAGCTGTATAATGTGCTGCTGCTCTGCTAACAATTACTCTTCGCTCAGTTTTGTCATGAGCTGGCTTCGTTCAGTGCGTGATGTAACACATTGTAACATAAGTCGTCTTCGTGTTATGAAATTCAAAAGGTCTTCTCTCACAACAAATGGCAACAAATGACGAGGCTTTCGTAGTATGCGAAAAAAAATTACGTCTGGGCACATCTGATGACTAAAAAATTAACTGGTAAGCCCTTAAAAAAACACGGAGGGCACTTAACGCGACTTACGTGCTTTAATTGCAAAAGTAATAATTAAATATTAAATAAAACTAAATAAAACTAAATAAAACTAAAAACTAAATAAAACTAAATAAAACTAAAAACTAAATAAAACTAAATAAAACCATCCATCATAGCGTCCACCAAAGCGTCCACCAAAGCGTCCATCATAGCGTCCATCATAGCGTCCATCATAGCGTCCATCATAGCGTCCACCAAAGCGTCCATCATAGCGTCCACCAAAGCGTCCATCATAGCGTCCATCATAGCGTCCATCATAGCGTCCACCAAAGCGTCCACCAAAGCGTCCACCAAAGCGTCCACCAAAGCGTCCACCAAAGCGTCCACCAAAGCGTCCACCAAAGCGTCCACCAAAGCGTCCACCAAAGCGTCCACCAAAGCGTCCACCAAAGCGTCCACCAAAGCGTCCACCAAAGCGTCCACCAAAGCGTCCACCAAAGCGTCCACCAAAGCGTCCACCAAAGCGTCCACCAAAGCGTCCACCAAAACGTCCACCAAAACGTCCACCAAAACGTCCACCAAAACGTCCACCAAAGCGTCCACCAAAGCGTCCACCAAAGCGTCCAATGGCACATCTAGTTAGCACATAGACGTAAGGCAACACATACACTAGGTTCGCCTTTATTCGTCAAGCAACAAGGCGCTTTTGTGGCGTATGGGTAGTGTGTTCGCCTCGCAGTCTGAGGTCCTTGGTTCAGTTTCACGCACCTGGCGAAGAAATTCTTTTTCTTTGGTGATGACATAGCCGGGTTGCTGGACACCACTATATTATCGTCTACTGCTGACGTCCTGCGACCCCACGATGACGTCATTGGGGTTTGCGGAACTCTGCTGCTGGACAACAACACCGACGCCGCCGAGTTTTGTTGCCGATGATCCTTGTAATGATTTCGCATTGCAATGTTCAGTACTTCACTACGACCATAGGGGCCTGGTTGTAGATGGATTTGCAGTTGCCCTTTAGGAAGTGCTATATCCGTTTTCAGAATTCGTAAAACGCGATTGCCCTCTGCGGCGTGGTTCAAATTTCGGTCACTTTGCGGGGCTTTCAAAAACGGAGAGTCTGCCGTGCGCACATCAACGCCCACCACGCGCGCAACACCGTGTAGCCACGTTACTTCCGTTGCGCTCGCTGCTCAGGTGACCACATGGTCCAGCTGCTTCCCAGTGTCTGCCAACACTGCCGTTGTACGAGAAAACGTATCTTAAATCAGTGGCGCACTTCCCAGAAACGCCCTGTAGTCCTGCACCTCCCCCCCCCCCCCCCCACCTTTTCGGTATGCTTGGTACCTCTTGACTCGCTCGTTTTTAAGGCCAAAGCCTTTAATACCCCCTCGTTGTCGACGAAAGGTTGTCAGCAGAGGCTTGTCAGCAGAGGTGTCACGCTTTTCTAGTCAGACCAGTAAAAAAATCTTTACACGATGGGATTCGAACCACCATCCTTCCGTTCCGCAGCCGAGCGTGCTAATGGCTACGCTACTTCCTGCCAACGCATACGTAGTTCTTGTCTAGGACGCCGGAGAGTTTGCAGAAAGGCGTCTAATCAGACGGATGCCTCCCAAACGCCATCCAGTGCCTCCAGCATTTAAGATTCACAAATTGTGTTCTTAATTAACATCTTAACCACACATCAGTGACAAGCAGCAACACTGCGCTTAAGGCTTTCGCCGCACCGCACTTCAGGTGAATAAAGTGCCCCCTGAATTTTTTAGTTTGGTTCCAGATTGCGTGCTCTTCAAGCAACATATTCTAACAGGGCCCG
This sequence comes from Amblyomma mixtum, assembly GCF_055824585.1. Classification (NCBI taxonomy): domain Eukaryota; kingdom Metazoa; phylum Arthropoda; class Arachnida; order Ixodida; family Ixodidae; genus Amblyomma; species Amblyomma mixtum. Next base: position 117,239,714 of record NC_143021.1, read on the forward strand.
TTCGCCGCAGTGTCCTATGCAACGAAAACTCGCTCGAAGCTTCCCCGCATGGCATCTCAACCCATGCCGTGATGGGCGATTGTCATCTTGACTTTGAAAGGTAAGTTGACACATGGACTGACATGTGCTCTCCAGCCCTGTTCCTTCTGCAAGGTTGTGTAACTGGTCTGAAATTATCTGACATCGAACGACCAGAATGCAGTTCCCACGCCGAGCGGAGTCACAGAGGCCGCTGTCTACTCCCGAGCCCCGCCAACGCTTGTCACGCTATTGATTTGGGAGGCATATGGCTTGGAGCAAGGCAGTGCTGCACTAGGTGGAAGTCTCGATTCACCAGGTTCGAACATGGCTACATTACAGCATAGTAGGTGCTCATGCGCGTTTATGGTAGGAAAATGCCATTTCCAGTTTCACCACACCAGTTGTACAGTCTCTGCTATTGTGAGAAATGCTCAAATACGGAGGCATAATGTTAGTATTACAATCCCAGCTACGACGTCTATTCGGAGAAAAAGACCGATAATCGGACTAGTTTGTACATCGTTGTAGTGGATAGCTCTAGCTTGAACAAAAGGAGAGACAACGGACGCTTAGTGCTCGCCGTGCAGAAGATCTGGTTTGTTCATTGTCGGTCCTTCCGCGCTAACGAATGTTGTAGAAATATATCCCCTACAATACTAATAACACTTGCAACTCTACTCCAAACTAACACGCTTTCTCTCTGCTTGTTCGCTGTGCCTTTCGACCTGAGCGCCCTCTTTCGTACCTCTTGCCATCTGCCAACGGGCGCAAAGATTCTATATGGTGTACAAGATGCCTTTGCCGTCTTTAAACGCCTATATTATACAAACCGGGCGCTGCATTAAGAGCATTGAGAAAGATGCAGTTAGAAGCCGCAGTCTGAAAATACGACAACACTTCCAAGTTCAACCGTTACCACCCCAAACCTCCGATAATTGGAGCATAAGATGTGGTTTACCGCAAGCATGGATCATATTTGAAGAAGCCCGAACGACGAGTGCGAATCACGGCTTCACGTCACTGCACTACCACGCATCTTCTGTCACTGCTAATGCGTTCTAATGCTAAGGGGAGATAACTCATGGTCCCTTATTACGGTAACGTAGTAGATACCAAAAAACGAGAAATGTAGGAAGGGGGCGACAAAAGTCGACTGGGTGAAATTAATGCTTGAGGGGATAAGGAGTACGCAGATGGCACAGGACAGGATTAATAGGCAGCCAACGTAAGAGGTCTATCACGCAGTGGACGCAGTTAGGCTGGTAATGACAACTTATCCAGCCAGTCATGACTGCACCATGGTCGCTATGCTTCGCACTAAAGTGAGCTACAGCTCCAGAACTAAGCGGCAAATACTCCTCAAAGGAATCCTTCTAGCCATTGATTTCCACCGATTGTCATGACATCGAGGTTAATCCATTAACAGTGATTAATCCTTCTGCGCGTGCCATGTCACGGCGGTAAGTGAGGATCAACCCCGATGTCGTGATAACCGTTAGACGCCACTGGCTGGAGGGCCTGCTGTGTGGAGCATTTGCAGCTTCGTTCCAGCAGTCTTGCTACGCCCACTGCATGACGAAGACTTCTCCCCTATCTCTCAAATTAACCATGTTCTCTGCCACTGCGGCCGACTTATCTAATCAAACTCAATCCCATCCACCCACCTAACTTTCTGCCACCCCCTGCTACGCTTTCCCTCGCTTGTAAACCCCTCCGTTACCCTTGAGGACCAGCGGTTATCCTGCCTTCGCACTGCATGCCCTGCCCAAGTCCATTTCTTCCTCTTGATTTCAACTAAGATGTCATTAACCCGCGTTTGTTTCCCAACGGATTCGCCCCTCTTCCTGTCCCTTTACGTTACCCCAATCATTTTCTTTTCCATAGCTTGCTGCGTTGTCTCCAGTACAATGGTCGTCCCAGCGATTGGTTCTAAGGGGCGGCGGACGGACTTCCATATACCAAAAAAGAAAAAAATAGAAACAACGGTTTTCTATTTACACTATTTATGCAGCAAGTTTTGTGCACTTTGTTCTTGAAAAATCAATATCGAACGATAAGATGTTACATGTTTACGCAAAAAACGTACTGGTGCTAAAAGACGAAGACAATACACACAACGTTGTGTGTATTGTCTTCGTTTTTTAGCGCCAGTACGTTTTTTGCGTAAACATGTCATGCTACAACCAACAAGCTGAAATCAAAGTATTGCTGGATAAGATGTTATGCCATAACTCATGTTTTTAATGCTAACGGTTACGTGTACAGTATAAATATGTAATTCATATATATTTATGATTAATATATGAATATTTCTCACGTAACCACTAACTTATATAATTCACATATATTTAAGCGGCGGTCGAAATTCGATCGAGGAAAAATTCTAGCGGCCCGCGTACTGTGTTAACATTAAAGAACCCCAGGCGGTAGAAACTTCCGGAGCCCTTTGTTACGGCGTCCCTCATAACTTGAGTCCCTTTGGGATGTTAAACCCCCATAAAACAAACAAACAAAACATATCTATTTATCTCACAATATTTTAAATTGAATGATAGTGCCAGTCATGAAGCGCAAAGGTATACTTTGAGGGCACGGCAGAAGATACCTCGACAGTCACGTACGAATTGGACTCGTATAACTACCAACCTGTTGTATGACTAATACTGTTTTAAGACAGTAATAGCTAACATGACTTACTAGCAGTAGAAAACTGGTGTGAAAAATGGCAAATGTCTTCAAAAATTGCCAAGTGTGAGGTTATGCATTTCCATAGAATCTGGAACTTAATGCCACATAGCTAGCTCATCAGCGGTTCTCGTTTCATGCTACTAGAGCATACAAATATCAGATTACACCTGACTGACGAACTTACTTGGTCAACGCACATCAACTACATCATTGCAGCATCCAGCCGATCTTCAACGCTCAATGTAGTTTGCCCCAGCACATGTAAAATTACTAGCCTACACCACATTACTGCGCCCAAAATTAGGTATTCCTCATGTGGGTTCCAAATGGCGGCTGCATATTCTTTCTGAGAACATAGAAACTATCAGAATCACGCCATCAGATTTGTTCATTCCGATTATTCATCCCACACAAGTGTAACCGATCTGAAGGACCAATCCAGCTTGCGATTATTTAAAGCACTGTCGAAGAATAGCCAGTTGAGCCCTTTTTCATCGTTTCTACTATTCATTTCCGTTAAGCATCTACGTCACAAAACACTCCGTTTTCAGCTCGTCACAAAAACAGTCAACAGGTGTCATACTCTTGCCCAAAAACACAAACATTTGCGCAGCCTTTCTTCATCCGAACAGCAAAAGATTGGAACGGCCTTCCCAATGCCACTCTAATAATAGAAGACACGCTTGCATTCAAAGGTAAGCCTAAATCTTTAGACACATTTTAGATTTTCGCGTACCTTTTCCTTCTAACGTTGACCTATTGCGCTTTGTTTTACTATGCGGTTCTTACTGTTCTCTAATCCGTTATCGAATTCTTACCCACCGTTCAGCGCTTCTTCCTGTCTTCCTGTCTTTTATTCTTGTCTATTTTGTATTCGAAAGCATTTGAACATTTTCTGAGCTGTTTGCTGTCTCAGTTGTATTTTGAGCAGTGATTTTGGCATTTTACTGAATATGTTCGTTTTTTGTTGATATTTCTGTACAACCCACCCGTCATGTAATGCCCCTTGTATGGAGTTTTTGAGGTAATAAATAAATAAATAAGCCTCTAAAATGTAGAATTGTGTGAAATAAGGCAGCCGCTGACACAGAACCCCTCATGTAACGTCCCGAAAGGGACCTTTGAGGAATAATAAATTAATAAATAAATGCAAAGTAGGGGACTACTTGACGCATCACAGACGAAGAAGCTTTCCATTTCTACGTCAAAAATCACATGTCGCCCTATGACAGCCCGAAAACGGACGTTGGCGAAAATTTGCAAAGGCTTTTCTGGGAGGGGGGGGGGAAGCGACCGCCCCCTTCGTCCCCCCCCCCCTTTAGGATTGCCACTGCTCCAGTATCAGTTGAACTTTTTCTTTAGCCCCCAATTTCACCTATGTAGCATAGGTGAGTAGCGGTAAGATACCGCTGTTATACATTTCTCTTGAGAGATATTGGTAAACGGCCATTTAAAAAATGGCTTCATCAACATCATCAGTCGGACTACGTCCACTGCAGGGCAAAGGCCTCAGCCATGTCTCTCCAATTAACCCTGTCCTTTGCCAGTTGCGGCCACCGTATTCCCGCAAACTTCTTGATCTCATCCGCCCACCTAACTTTCTGCCATCCCCCTGCAACGCTTGCCTTCCCTTGGAATCCACTCCGTTACCCTTAAGGACCAGCGGTTATCTTGCCTTCGCATTACATGCCCTGCCCAAGCCCACTTATTCCTTGAGAGTGGCTTGATCCGACTATAACTGCCCACCAAGTCGAGCATTTCCAGCACTCGTTATATCGACATGCATCGCCAACTAGCACATAGCAATCTAAACTGCAACAGAGCTTACTGTGTAATTCCCGACTGCTCCTCATAGCCTCCACTCAATGCCAGCAAAGTGAGCCCGAGTACAAGTACCGAGCACCTCGGTCGGAGCCGTTAGACGAGGGGCACTTCGATCTAGCGAAGCGCGCTTAACACCGACAACGGCACCTGTACCTGAACGTGTCACGCGCCTTCCCGGGCAGGGCAAGATAAGGCGTCGAGCGAACACAAGGTTCAATTCTCGCTATCTCAGTCATGCTGGCGCTCCCATTGTCTTTGCAAAGCGGAGCAGATAGAAAGTGAATGCAGTGACACCGTGCTATGGAACAGAAGCGTTTTTTTTTTGCTGTTAAAAGTGCTTTTCGTTTGTGTTGTAGTTTCCTGCAGGCATTCGCTCCCCTATGGGCACTTCAAGCGTACTGGAAGCTACCGGGGCAGACCAGGCAAAGCGCTTGCAACATGCCAATGTCATCCTTGGGCAATTCTGTGGAATCTTTTCGCCGTCTAAGAGCCGTTTCCCATGCATGCGATTCTCGCCTGCGGCGCTGCGAGTTGTCGTTCTGCGACTGGGTAGGGCCGTCGGTCTAGCCGAAGACGGCCTGCGACCGAGTTCCGTCCGGTCGGAATTCAGTCGCAGCGTCAGTGCGTTCGCTCTGCGACTGTCCAATGGGGAGCGCCGAGACGGCGTGTGGCGTCGTGGGGTCACGTGGAAGCTGTTGCCGCGGCGTAAACAAAACTTTATTCTAATCAAAAGACACGAAATATTGCATTGCATCTAAAAACACGCTGTTCATAACATCTTCAACACATTCTGTGCAGCGTTTCTGCCGCGTTTAATTGTGGGTTGCCTATGCGAACACCGAGCAACCTTGCGTGTCCCTCCGACCGAATTCGCTGGGTACGCGCTGCCTGTGAAAGCGCTGCCCGAAAACCGCACTGCTGCGTCACCGACAAGGCCGAATATTTTCGTTCTAGTCGCAGCATGTGAACCGGCCCTAACCCGAGTGCACACGCAGGCACATCCTCATTTCCAAACCGGACAATCGCAATACACATTTGCGCTGACGCACATTGACATTCATGCGTATCGCAAAACACGATGAGGGACTATAACAAACAAGAACTGGCCACCAACAGTGTTCACCACGCGACGGATACCATGGCCGAAACTACATGCCTGACAGGCTCTACGTCACCCATGAACCGCTATCAGCCGTTTCGGCCATGCTTGAAGTTGTAACGCGCGTCACTCGCGCCTTCTGTAAATCACGTGAGGCAGGACTGCTTGTACGACGTTGTACACATAATAGAAAAGATTTAATGAAAACGAACGCGAGTGGCTGTTGGAAGAGACGGAGTCAAAAATTGCCATCCGCTAATTGCAAGACTCGGAATCATGTGCGCGTAGAAATCATTACACTATGTAACCGATACGCGCTGTAAGTTTCGCACTTTGAGGGAAACTGCGGGCAAAGAGGGCGTTATGCTGTTTTTATCGGCACGGAACAAACATGAACTGCTCTAGAAGGTGAACCAGCAAGAACGAATGAAATGCTGCGAGAAAAAGCCCAACATATTTATTTATTTATTTATTTATTCAAATACCCTAAAGGCCCTCTGCAAGAGGGTGTTACATAGGGGGGGCACACGAAACACTAATAAGAATATGCGAGAAACAAAATAGTAAGAATAAACAATTTCAGCAAACATAGCAAGAAAACCGCAAAATACGCAAACACCAATATTAGAAGTGGATTAAAGTTCGAATAAAGATAAGATAAAGTGTGAAAATTGAAACACCGGGGGTTCAAGGATAACACAAAAAGAAAAAACTACAATACGATATCGAACAAGATGCACAGGTATTAAATTAGTCCTGAAGAAAAAAAAACAGCTAACCACAAAAACGCACAGAGACGTCAAATTCTGATATGAGTCCACAGCATTAGATGAAATTGATCGGTGTTAACTTCAGTGGCAATATCTGATGGTAGGTTATTCCAGTCAGCTATGGTTTTGGGGATGAATGATTGTGCGTAATGGGCCGAGTGGCATGCTGGGCGTTTGACTTTGCAGGGATGATCACGGCGAGGAAAAATGACAGGGGGTGACTGAAAGAAGTCGTCGCGCAAACGATCATGATGATAAAGTTTGTGAAAGAGAGATAAGCGGGCGTGTTTCCGTCGTAGTGATAGCGGATGCAGTTCGGCACGAATTTTTAAAGATGAAACACTGGAGTACGGAGAATAATCTGAAAAAATGAAGCGAGCAGCACGGCTTTGCAGGGATTCAATGTTACGTATAATGTAGTCTTGGCTCGGGTCCCAGATGGCACATGCATATTCAATTTTAGGCCTGATTAACGTGATGTACGCGAGTTTCTTTAGATGTGAAGGCGCTTGCTTTAGTCTGTGTTTCATGATTCCGAAAGTACGGTTAGCAGATGCAAGAGTAACGTTGATGTGATGACGCTATGTTAGATCCGATTGCAAGTTGACTCCTAAGTATTTGTACGTGGTAGTAAGTTCGACAACGTTGTTACCTATAAAGTATGAAGTTTGAATACGGGAAGAGGAGTGTGTAAATGACATGCACTTATTTTTAGTATGATTTAGGGTCATTTGCCAGTCTGAACACCATCTGTTTATTGCGTTGAGGTCTGACTGCAATGCTTGATGGTCAGTGTCAGTAGAAATGGTACGGTAAATTACGCAATCATCGGCGAACAGTCTTACTCTGGACGACATGCAGTTAGGCAAGTCATTAATATAGATTAGAAAAAGCAAAGGGCCAAGCACGCTCCCTTGTGGAACGCCGGACGTGACAGGAATAAAAGGGGAGCTGTGATGATTAATATTTGTGAATTGAGTTCGAAATGACAAGAAATCTTTTATCCATGCAATGACTTGTGCGCCAATGTTAAAATGTTTTAGTTTCAGCAGTAGCCTGTGGTGAGGAACGCGGTCAAAAGCTTTAGAAAAATCTAAGAATATCGCGTCGACTTGGTTGCCAGCGTCAATACATGAAAGCAAGTCATTAGTAAACCCTGCAAGTTGCCCATCGCATGAATATCCCTTGCGAAAGCCGTGCTGGTATTTGAAGATTATGTTATGTTCTTCTAAGTATTTTATGATTTGAGAATGTATGTTATGTTCCAGTAGTTTGCAAACGGTGCTAGTTAACGAAATAGGCCGGTAGTTAAGCGGTGATGAGCGATCGCCAGATTTAAAAATTGGTACAACCTTGGCTGTACGCCAATCATTTGGAATTTGGCCGGATGACAATGACTGAGAAAAAAGAGCGCACAAGATTCCCGAAATGCTTTGCGATGTACTTTTAAGCAACTTGTTGTTGAACCCAACGTGGTCAGATGCAGATGATACCTTACGATTATTAAGTAGTGATATGATACCGGACTCGCTAATATTTATCTGTGGCATGATGATATCGGAAAGTGTACCTATGTTTGGGCATGAAGTGACGTCCTCGCGGGTGAACACAGACGAGAATTCATTGTTTAATATTTGTGCACACTTTTACTCGGGAACAGTGGCGCCTGTGGTATCGGTAAGTGTTACATCTGGATGATTGCTTGGATTTATTACTTGCCAAAATTTGCGAGGATTGTTAGTCAGCATAGATGATAGGTCGTGGTTAAAAAAGTGATGACTGGATTTAAGTAACTCTTGGTATTCTTTGTCGCACTGTTTGTATTTAAGCCACGAGGATGAAAGACCGGATTTCTGGGCTTGCCTGTACAATCGCTTTTTTTTTTGTTTAGACGCCGAAGTTGCTTGTTAAACCATGGCGTAGAGCTCCTCCTACTCCTAATTGTTATGGACGGTATATACTTGCTAACGACGTCAGTAAACATATTTTTGAACGCGATCCAGTTTTCTTCAACTGTACGGGACAAGAAGTCATTAAGAAACTGGTCTGCAAAAAGAGATAATTGTGCATTCATTCCATCAAAGTTAGCTCTGCTATAGCATTTAATTTTTTTTTTTCAATGATCTTCCTACTGTTATGCCGACAAACAATGTTCCCAGTAATGACGTCATGATCGGAGAACCCATCTAGGTGACTAATGTTGGCGCAGATGTCAGGGATATTAGTAAGGATTAGGTCAAGAATACTGGAGCATGTGGCAGTGCGCCGTGTGGGTTGCATGATAAGTTGGGATAATGAAAAATCTAAACATGACTGAAGAAATGCATTCGATTCTCTTTCACTCTCCGTGACAGATAGCGTTGCCCAATTGATGCGTGGATAATTAAAATCCCCAAATATTAATAAGACACAATTTGGAAATCGGTTACACACTTCACTCAAAATGCGATAGAACTCTTCAACAAAAGCACTGTCCATATCAGGGGGGCGATAAAAAACACCAATAAGTATGTCAGTACTGCTACCGTTTAACAACACCCATACGCATTCAAGAAACGTAGAAATTATGATGGGTACACATGATAATTCTTTTTTTATTGCCAACAGGACACCACCGCCTCTCCGATTTGACCTGTCGCAGCGAAATATGTTAAACGTCGCCTCGGTAACAAAAATGCTGTCGTCGGGAACATTGTCCGTAAGCCATGTTTCCGTGAACGCGATTAAGGATGCTGAGCATGAATCGATGAGCGAGGAAATGGGAACAGCTTTAGAGAGGATACTTCTGGTATTTGTATAGAGGAAAGTTAATGCGCTATCATGACAAGGTTTATGAACTGACGGCAAAGAAGGGTTGATTACTTGAGCTCAGGCAGGAGAATGATTGGGTCATTCGTCAGCACTTCCGTGGGCGCCGTCCCCTGCCTGTGGCGCATCATTTCCAGATGTTTGTAAACGGACTGCGCAGTTGGCATCCGTGTCCCAGACATAAGCGTCATCATTTAGAATGAGCTTGGTGAAAGCAAGGCGGGGACGATCACCCTCCTTTTTTATTGATTTCGAGAACTGCCAAAGCTTTCGGCGCTTATCGCGCACAGCAACTGAGTAGTCCCGTGCTATCCTGAAATCTTTCCTTCAGCTTGCTGCCATTGCTGAGCAGAGCCTCGATTTCTTTTTCATTGTAGAATTTAGCTATTATTGGCCGATTTTTCTCGGCTCAGAACCGACCCAGGCGGTGGGCCCTGGCAATAGACTGTACTGAAACGCCCAGTTTATTTTTACAAAATTCTCGAACTATAGCCTCGGTACTGTCCCACGTTTCTGAATGGTCGATGTCTGCAATGCCAAAAAACAGTGCATTCGATCTTCGTGAACGGTTTTCGAGGTCATCAATTTTCTCTTGGAGTTTGCAAACGTTGCTGTCACAGGTTTCTGGAAGTTGCGTTGGAGGCATAGGCACACATTTGGATTCAAGCTCATCGACGCGTATAGTTAGCGCGTCTAAGTCTTTCTTAAGGATGCTATGCATTTCTAGAGCTTTTTTTACAGATTCTAGAAGGCTCGCGTTATTTGTCTCGAGACGCTTAATTGCATCGCTCACTAAGTCAAGCTTCTCCTCTTGCGCCTTTGTCATCGGACCAGGGTTCGACTCAATATCACCACCTAATAGCAAACGACTGAATATGTACTGAATGTTCTCCTGAAGTTTACAAGATTCTGCTGTCGTGAGAAAGGATAATGCGTCAGTATTCGCCTTTGACCAAACAAATGACCGAAGGAACTATTTGAGTTTGCGCTGCTTTGACAAACGACGATATGAAAGAAAAGAAACAGACGAAGTGCTTCTCTCGTCCGTTTCATGTCCTAGTTGTAAACGGAGCACTCAATGCTAAATAAACGAAAACCAGCTAGCCAAACTTGCTGCTTTTATAAAATCCCAACCATGTCACAAGCACTTAGCTGTTCATTGTAGAGAGTGTAAAGATAGCAGATATTTAACACTACTATCATCGCCAAAAGTAAAGACTCGTTTCAGAGCCCTGCAACATTCTCAAGCATGGTCACACGTGCGTTAGCCATTCGTCTGTGTTAGTTGTGTAGGACGGTGCAAACAGTTTTTTTTTTTTGTCTCAGTTAACCTTTTAGCCTTCCCTCTCCAATCGGTGACAATATGGAAATATGGGCGTCTATCACATTTTTAGCCCCCTTCTTGGCCTCATTTTCGCGTTCGTTTGGTTTTTGTTAGTCCATATGATCGCTCCGTTTCCTCCACATACGCTTTCAAGCCTGCAGAAAATATATTTGGTTGTTAGTCAGCGCAGTCGTGTGTTGTCGACTGTTTGCCCATAGCACTGTTTCCCGCTTTCTTCCCAATGAACGTAAGGTTTATTGTAGCGTGAGCTACACTGGCCGTAAATGAGCAGTTTCGCGTGAGCATGGATGAGCCAAGCTGCGCATGCGCGAGGAGCGAGTGACGTCGCAGCTGCGCAGCTGGTGTCCCGACAAGAATGAGAAGATGAGGAACGACAGCCAAGCTACAGCCATGGAGAAGGTTAGCAAAGCATCTGCTGAGCGGCGTAGAAGAGCGGAAAAAGTTCAATTCGCCGGATCCTGAAGTGGTTGCCAAGCAGCTAGCGGTTAACCAGAGGAAGAACGAACAGGCTAGGGCCAAACCAGAGCAACGAGAGGAACGCGTAGCAAAGCGGCGTCGCCAGGAGACTGAGCCGCGTGCCGGGGCCTCTCAGCAGCAGCCTCAAGACGATGTCAAGACTCGCCGATCGACGGACTACACGGTGAAACTCAGTGAAAGTGCCGGTGCCTTTCAGGCCGACTTTGTGCACAGTCCGTTTGAATATGTATGCGACATGTCTGAAAGACTAGGGCACTTAAATTGCTTGACGCCGGTAAGTAGCGAAATGTGTGAAACGTTGAGTTTGGCGGCGTCTGAGTGGGGCGAAGAAGGCGGAGCCGTGACGAGGGTTTGTACGACGTGCAAGAACTGTCTCGTTAAGGAACAAACCTGTCACTACCGCCACTTCACTTAAAGCACGGTTGAGGTGTCCACTGTTCCAAGAGGGCAGTTATGCGCCTTCCCTCTGGTTCTGGTGTCCACCGAGATGTGGACACCTCGCCCTCACCTCACGCTACGTATATCCTGGCATAGCAGAGCTAAACCACTCGCAATTTTTTTGCCGCGTGAAAGAACCAAGCAAACTAAATACTTGGCAATAATACCATCAGATGCATCCGCGAGTCCAGTGGTGTGCGAAGCTGGAGTCTCCGAGAGGCATTGGTTTCAGGTGTTACTGCGTAAAGCGGTGCACTCTGCACGCATCGAGGCCGAGCTCGCGCGAGGAATGGGACACGCCTAATATTAAAGCAGATGAGACATCGACACTACAGTGCGTGACGCGATGTCCGCATGTCGTTTCCCACTTTCACGCCAAGAACTCAACGGGTGGGCACCAGGCGCGAGTCCTGATCTACCTACAGGGCGCATAACCCAAGGGGGAGGACAGAAAAACTATGGCGACGCTTGAGTAACTGCGATAACATTAGGTTTCACATTTGTTGCAGCTTGTGTTGCAAATTCTGTGCGAGTTTGCGTCAGTTTGTTGTCAATTGTCAGTTCGTGAACCGTCATGTTCAAGCTGCTAGTTGAAGGAGGTATCCAATATTCAGAGACGATGCCACATACCGCATTTTGTTCTAAGTTTCGATTTCTAATGACTATCTTGGTTGCCGCCTACAAATCAGGTTGCTCACAACCCGTTCGGCTGGCTGTGATGAAGTCATAAGGCCACCTGACCTCTCTCGACCAACCAGCGAATTTTGTCCGTCATCGGCGTGGATTTGGTACGAGCACAGCTCTAATGCTAACGCATCAACACCTGCGAGGAATAAAAAAGCGGGCACGCGCAAAGCGTGTGTCGACAGCGGGTTGCGAGTCATTTGACGGCGTGAAGACCGAATTGTGCCACGAGCTCGCACGCCCCGCAAAATTTTGACGAACTCTACAACCGGGAAAGCAATTGACAGCATGACTGGTTGGACGAGGGATTAATCGATGTTGGAGGCAGCGTGAAGACATTCGTTCACGTCGTATTCGTTTTAAAAGTGGTTACGCAAAATATCCGCTCGCGAAGTCAATTCTAGCATGGCACGACAGTTCCTCCTCAGTCGTGAGCCGTTGCAAGCGGTAAGGCATCACGGCAGGGGGCGGTAAACGTGGCTTCGCCATTGTGCTCCGCGTGTGCTCAGCCCTGCGAAATCAGACCACGAGTTCGCTGGGAATAGTCTCAAATTACTAATCTTACTGCGTACGAGGTGCACATGGTTAGGTCAGGTAGTACACGCTTCATACTGTTCGCACATTAAGTCGCCCAAGCTAAAAGCCCTGAGATGGAGGAGTGACCCCTCCCCTTCCGCCAAGGGGGGCGGGTCCGTGCCTGCTCTTGCAAGGTTGGTAAAGATCGCCAAGCGTGCGCATCACGCGAGTGTCCTCTGCGTCTTGAGTACGGCTGCGGACGTCTGCAGTGCATCTCGCGCGGGCCAGTACAGCGCCCGCTCCTTCCCCGAAAATGCACGCCATTCTTATTGGCGCAAAACGTTTCAGTGGCAGGACCACAACGAAAAGCGGTCCTAAGTCAACTATTGTTGAGAGGACAAGCTGGTTACTTTAAAAAACGCGTACAGACGGTACAAAACGCACTTTTTGTTGGCTTTTTGCCCGCGTGTTTGCTGATAAGTTACGCGGAAGTCCCGAACCCGCGAGACCACGCTGTCTAAGCCAGGCGCTTGACGAGACGCCGTGTTGTGCCTGTTATCCACCGACATTACAATGTCACTGCGCTTTCGCTATAGCTTGCGTTGCGGACTGCCGGTTTTGCCTCTAAACGTCGGTAACCAAACGTAACTAGTTCCGCTACTCCTCGCTCACTTTATTCACCATATTTAAAGAATGCAGGCAAGAACAAGCACTTTTTCGTCCCGTCCTTCATGAGATTTCTGTTCTGTTTTCAGTGATGCTACAGCCGAAGCGTTGCTCACTGCTCAGCGGCACCTGAAGTGCAAGCAAAAAGGCTGCCACCCGTCAACAAATAGGAGCTCCAAGCTGCGTAGCTCGGAGGTGTGCATCGCACAACAGGGCTCACCCAGAACGGCGAACCGCAGAAGGAATCCATGCTGGGCGTCGTCGACTCGCCGGTGTTAGGCCCAGAGTGCCCGGCACCGCGCTCGCCGGATGGACAGCCGCTGCTCGACTACCGTCAGCTCCGGGTGGGCGCCGACCGTGGAATGAGATGACGGCGGCGCGATAACGCTAATCTGCGAGCGTCGTATGTCTCCTCCTCGCCTGCAGGCGGCGCCGCCAAGATAATGTGCGAGGAATCCGCCGTGCGCGCCACTCCTATACATCCGCTTTCGATCCTTCCGGTTCGTCGCACTGCTGACAATGCGTTTAACGACAGACAACTGAATAAATTTTGTTGTGACAATATTGGAGAAAGCGAAAGGTCTTGCTTCATATTACCAGCATTGGTCATCCTAAATACAGTTTAAACAAGGATTATTGCTTTAAATTTCGCGCCGAGAATCGCGTGGACTCGAATTTCGGTGTTTGCTTCCCACTTGTGCACATTAGCGCAAAGATCTGCCATTTTTAAGTTTTGAGCATCCGGGTTAAGACGACAAGACGGCGCTCTTAAGCGTGGTGTTAAGTGTATTAACTTATGATGACGCACTCCGCTTATTCCGACAAAAGTATTGTCGCGAGACAGCTTGCTCCTTCTCTGTGTGGACGACTGGCGCCATCTGTTGTAAACACTACAAGTATGAGTTACCAGTAGGGTTTCCTTCGTAGCCTCCTTTTCGATTATAGGGGAAACCTTGTCTTGAAACTATGAGTTCTAAACACAAACGCAACTTTTCTTATGAATGTGCATTGAGGCAAAACAAAAGCTCTCGAATCACGATGGCCGTTGATGAACCAGAGAGCTTCCGGCCGAAGACGAGCACTAAATGGTGTGGACGTGTTGGCTTCTCTGCAGTGCATGGATGCTTCGAAGCTGCATCACCGCGCTTGGCCAATAAGCGCGTGAGTGGTGCGTGGAAAGGAAATCCGTAACTGTACGGAACCCATGGAGAACATTGAATTTGATCAGCGAGGAATTGTGTCGCTCTTAGAACGCTTAAAAGATAACAGTGCCACCGGTCCGGACGGCTTACCTACGATCCTGCTCTCTTCTTGCGCTTTTGCGTTGTCAAGGTACCTTCAAATTCTTTTCACAAAGTCATTGCAGGAAGGCTCCTTGCCTGATGAATGGAGGCTTGCTAATGTTGTACCTATACATAAATCGGGACCTAGGAATGTTGTTTCAAATTATCGACCAGTGTCCTAGACCAGTGTATTATGCAAAGTTTTAGAGCATGTGTTTTATACTAGTATTATGAATCATCTTAGTATACATTCATTATTAAATACTAATCAACATGGCTTTCGCAGTGGTTACTCGTGTGTCACCCAGCTTACCGAATTTGTACATGACCTGTCAAGTGCTTTAGACAAGGGATATTCTGTTGACTGTATTTTTCTAGATTTTAAGAAGGCCTTTGACGTTGTATCACATTCCTTATTAATACAAAAATTATACTGGTACAACATAAATGAGAACGTTATTAGGTGGATAAAAGAATATTTGAGCGTTAGGCGTCAATGTGTTGTTGTCAACGGGAAACAATCGCATGAGGTGGCTGTAACATCAGGGGTGCCTCAGGGATCCGTCTTGGGCCCATTACTGTTCATAATTTACATGAATGACATCTTTTCAGGTATTTCTTCATACATGCGTCTTTTTGCGGACGATTGTGTATTGTATAGAATTATTAACGATCAAAGTGACTGCGATGCATTACAACAGGATTTGTGTAAAGTGGCCCAGTGGTGTGAGAACTGGAGAATGCATATTAACTTACAAAAATCTGTACATATGTGTTTCACTAAAAAGAAGGTTCCCCATATTTTCACTTATAACATAAATAATAGCAGACTGCTTTCAGTGTTGGAATTTAAATATCTTGGTGTATATTTAACAAGTTCAATGTCTTGGCATCGTCACGTGCATTTCGTTACTGCCAAAGCCTGTCGTGTTTTAGGTTTCCTGCGACGTAACGCTAAACTTTTCCCTTTAAAGACTAAAGAACTGCTGTATAATACAAACGTTAGAAGCATACTTGAGTATGCTTGCACTGTCTGGGATCCGAAAACCTTGCTTGACGTTCAAAAGCTAGAAAGAGTTCAGAATTTGGCCGTTCGTTTTGTTTTCAATAACTATGGGCGATATTTTAGTGTAACGAGCGCGAAAAAATCTTTGGGTTGGGACTCACTTCAAAAACGTAGGAAAGTACTGCGTTTAAAATTATTTCATAATATATTTCATTCTAGAACTGGAATAGACAGAACCAAATATATAGCCAACCCTGATTACGTGTCTTTACGTAGAGATAATTCACTTAAAGTTAAAGAATACAGGTGCCGGACTGACCTTTTTAAAATGTCTTTTTTTCCCAAAACGGTTTCGGAATGGAACAAGCTGCCTGAGGAAGTAGTGTCCATATTATCAAATGATTCATTTTCTTCCATGCTGTGACATTTTTGTGTATAATAATTCCGTGTTCTTTCTATCTCATTGTTATCTTTTTTTTTGTAACCACCTGCACGCGGTGGCATTTGTGTACTTTTTCTTCTACCCCCCCACTGTAATGCCAGCCAATGGCGCTGTGGGTATGATGATAAATAAATAAATAAATAAACTCTGGCTCTAGCTCCTAGTATATACAGGTGTTTTACATAAACATCAATAATTTAGAAAAGTGTCGTACTGGAGCTGGGTCAAACCTATTGACATTGTTTCCCGTCGTGTGGCGCTCCTCAGAGCAAGGGCGTAGGCAGGGGGGGGGGGGGGGGGGGGGGGTTGGTACCAGAACAAAAACCGGAAATTTTCTGAGCGCTGCACCCCCCCCCCCCCCCCCCCCCCGATCAACCTTTTTTTGCGTCCATGCTATTTACACACCGCATCGATATTAAAATGTAAAAACGAAAATAACAAGAGTGCCGTTTTCTTCTCGAAAAGATTGGTGTGAGTTGTCGCGGCTCTATGTAGAAAGCGGAAGTTATTGCGGAAAGGGACGTTCTTCATCGCCATCACACGACCTATGGTACTACTTTTAATTGTGTGAGATGTTGGCCAAATTAAAGATACCTTTTCACGTCAGCCTACTTTTTTACCCTTTGCATTGTCCTCAAACGAACATAAACTATCCACACCATAAACTATCCGCACCTCTGCGGCTGGGCGCAGGTTCACATGCATGGGGTAGAAGTTTTCACAAATGTCATTTGTTCTCAGTTGCTGACTTTGCTGTAGAGCAGAAGCTTTTGTGTTGTTGTATATCATGTGAAAATATCGCAAATCGATGCGATTTTTCGTACGAGTGTTTTTTTTTGTGTATGAGAAAATTAATGTTATTTGCAGATCAAGTCCTCGGAGTCATCTGTGCGCTCGTATATTTCTTTAGATATTACGGTGAACGAAACAACTAACCATTCGGCTGAATTGCAGTAGAAGATATGACTACGACATTATTAGGGCGCAGGCTATCTTTTTACGTTTTTGCCGGTGGCGTACAAAACCAACAGAAAAATATTGCTGTCTACGCCATTCCCTCAGAGTATTCATTAAATTATTCAGAAATAGGTAATTAGATAAGATTAATTACGCAAATTTTCAAATACTCATTTTACGGTCACGTGGGCTTCATTAACTTGTTTGGTTTGGTTCATGGGGTTTAACGTCCCAAAGCGACTACGGCTATGAGAGACGCCGTATAGTGGAGGGCTCCGGAAATTTCGCACCACCTGGGGTTCTTTAACGTGCACTGACATCGCACAGTATACGGGCCTCTAGAATTTCGCCTCCATAGAAATTCAACCACCGCAGCCGGGATCGAACCCGCGTCTTTCGGGTCAGCAGCCGAGTAGAGGGGGGTTAGGAAAAAACCAACCCAGTTTTTTGTAGCACAAAGTATCTCCTACTAGGTTCATTTTTTTCCGGCATTGACAGACAACGAGCGAAATATTAAAAAAAAAACACGTGAGTGCGTTAATGTGCTAACATATTCCTGCGCTCCAAACCATGTTTTGAAAGGACGAAACGTGGGAGCGCTAACAGTGTCCAAGTGAGTGGCCGCTGCTCACTTCGACGATCTGCGAAATGATAAAAATAGAAAAAGGCGGAGGCTGCGTTCCAACAGACGACGTCACAGCGGTTTCTTTCTTTTTGCTTTTTCTGTGCGATTTCCCCGTAAAAACCCTATCTCAATTGGCTATCGGTATCCTGCTTATCAGTTTTCGCAAATCATGGCTCGCAGAACACGGAAGAATTTGCTGGTAGTTTCAACACTATTTTCGAAAGAACAGCGCTAGCTACAGTACACACAGCAAGGAGAGACACAAGGGGTAAGGAAGGTGTGCGTCCTGTTGCTAGCACTGTCCTTCTAAAATGCAGTGCCAACTATTTCGTCACATCGCTCTTGTGAATTTCAACACAATGCTGAGAGCGGCGTCGGCCGCTCACTTCAACACGGTGAACTTCGTCAGCCCATTTGACGGACTATGCACTCCATCACTCCATAGGTTACATCAATACTCGCCATTGCATCCTTTGTACCCATTTCATGGCCGCATTTTATCTTCGTTTTTTTTTACCTCTTCCACTGTGCTCTCCTTCTGTCTTTATCTCCCAAATTCCCCTCCCTACGCAGAGTAGCATGCCAGCGATTTTTAAAACGCCGGCTAAATTCTCTGCTCTTCATTAAAGAGTCTCTCTCTCTGAGCGCGTACGCTTCGTTCATGCAGAACGCGCTTGGCAGCGCTACAGGATACGGTAGCGCAACCGCGCGGTTTCTTTTTTTCATTTTTCGCGGGCTTTCATTGAAAGGTTGGTTTATGGGGTTTAACGTCCCAAAGCGACTAAGCTGGGGAAAAAGGACTGCGCTGAAGATACGTTGGTAGAAGAATCAGGATCGGTTATGTCGTAACCCTCTCTATAACTTAACGAAATGAACGTGACTGTAAAGTGAATATTTAAATTTTTGCATATTTGATATAAGCTAATTACTTAATAAGCCGGAATTAAAAAATAACTCTCTGGACCGCCACAGGACTGCAAACAATTTCTTAACATAAGAGTAGCGGAAAACCAGGACGACGGACAAAAGGGGAGAGAACACACAACCACAACAGAGGCGCTAACTTCCGACTGATGAAGAAAGCCAAAACCAACCAAGTGAACGGAACCTGAGCAAAAGTAGCGCATGCGCTGACCTAAAAGAAAAAAATGAATTGAAAAAAAGATGCGATAAAAAATGGGAGATCACGGATGTTTTGAACCCAAGAAGGCCAGCTCTCGTTTAGACAAGGAAATGGACGGTGTACTAACACAGTTATCTTGTAAGGCAGCAATCTGTGCAGCTTCCACAATTTCGCGAGTTAGCTTATCTCTACTCTTGGCAACGACTGAGCATTTATCCAAAAGAGGCACGCACTTGCAATCTTTGCAATGGAAAGCTAGATTGCTGCGGGTATATGTCTTCATGCTGTTATTGTGCTCCCGAAGCCTATCGTTCAGGCACCTACCAGATTGTCCAATACACTGCCTGCCACAAAAGAGCTGAATATTGCACACAATGCCCTCAGTACACTTAACAAATCTTTTCCTGTGGCGGATGGTACACTGCTGCTTTTGAGAGCGATGTGCGGAGGGCAGGAATCTTTTGCATAGCACACTCAGTTTCTCTGGAGCTGAAAACACCACGCGAACGTTTGCCTTTTTTCCTATTTTCTTGAGGTTGTGAGCGAGACAATGGACGTACGGAATGACAGCCACCTTGCTCTTCGTTTCTTCTGTGGTGTCACGTTTTTTCCGGAGTTTCTTTTTCAGGAGGTTTTCGGCGACTGAACCCACGAAATCCTTAGGGTACCCTGCTTCGCAAGGTTCCTCGAAGGAGGAACCAAGGTTTTTGTACTTTTGTCATCCAGCGGTTCCTGCGATCCAAGCGGCACCATGTGTTCAGACTGGTCAAGACTTCCAGTGCGCGATATGTGTAGCAAGTAAGAAAATATGCTCAGGTCGTGGCAGATAGAATGGCTGGTGAGTCAGCTGAAGAAAGCTCATCCCTTCAAGAACTAAATTGTGAATCTGAAGAAAACAGCGCAGTTTTGAGCCCCTGACGGACTGCAGCGCTGTCAGAGTCACTTCATCATCGAGATTTTGGTGGAGACTCCCCTCCAGTGATTGATTCCGAGTTCGATCCAGCGGTGCACAGCGAGCTGGACTTGCTTGAGCTTTCAACGAATGTGGAGGACTGTGCCGGCAGTGTGAGTGGTTCTGCAAACAGCGTAAGAGGTCACCTTAAGGCTTGGGCTGTAAAACACCGGGTCAGAAGAACAACAGTGAATTCTGTGCTTGGAATCTTTAGGCTGTACTTACCAAGCCTTCCAAAAACTTACCAGGCCCTAATGTCCTCTCCCCGGCACATACCAATC
Source organism: Amblyomma mixtum (assembly GCF_055824585.1). NCBI lineage: Eukaryota > Metazoa > Arthropoda > Arachnida > Ixodida > Ixodidae > Amblyomma > Amblyomma mixtum. The sequence continues at coordinate 117,259,719 of NC_143021.1, forward strand.
GTGCGAATGACTGGTGGCCAATATGTACACTTTGGTCTACAGAATGGACTGCTTCGAGCTTTGGAAATATGGCACCTTGTTGACATCCTTGTTGGCTTCACTCTGCAGGCCAACATTGAAGGCCTGCTTCTATTTAAGAGCAGCAACACGCTAGTCTGGACGATACTGGCACAGCTGCACCACCCAAGTAACAATCATTTAGATATTTTATTCGCTGGGGGGGGGGGGGGGGGGCATCAACACCAAAATGACTAAAGGAATGTTTAAAGGCTTTCATTGAGGAATTAGGCCATGTGCTTTCATGCGGAATTGATCGCAAAGCTATGCACCTTGCAGTGACACTAAAGCAATCCTTTGGGATGCTTCTGCACAGTCTTCTGCTGTGGCGTATCACTCGCAAAGCGATCGCTTTCCGCAAGATGCTTACTACCTCCATTACTACCTCCATCAGGCTCCATTGCTCGGCTTAAGCAGCTGTGACGGTGGCGGCATTGAAATGCAGGACGATGCAGAAGCGTACGCGGACACCACGAGACGCAGGCCTGAGAAGAATCTATATGCAGCGCGTTCGCATACTCCGCGAGCGTGTATACGAGGTCTGTTAGAAAAGTATCCGACTTTATTTTTTTTTGCGAACACCTGATGGATATGAAACAAGCGCGCTTGCATCACGTGACCTTGAACCTTCGTGCGCATGCACGAATTTTTTCCCGCCTGCCGATAGCGTCAGTCGCTGGGACGCAGAGTTTGAGTGAGGCGGTGCGCAGTGCTATCGTCGGTTTTTTATTGCAAGGAAAATGGCGGAGTGACAGGAGCAGCGTTACTCCATCAAATTTTGCCATGAACTGAGCGACAGCCAAGTGGAAACCATTTGGAATATTCAGACGGCTTTCGGTGAAGATGCTATGAGTAGCACACAGATTAAGCAGTGGTACAATTGATTTAAAGATGGCCGCACATCGCTGGAGAGCGAGCCACACTCCGGTCGGCCATCAACATGCCGAAATGACCAGGTCATTGCCGAACTGAACGCTGTGGTGATGCGGGACCGTCGCGTGACTATCCGAGAAATTGAGGAAGAGGTGGACATGAGCAATTTTTCCGCACATTCCATTATCACCGAAGATTTGGCCATGGAGAGAGTTGCGGCGAAATTCGTGCCGAAGCTGCTCACGTTGGAGCAAAAGCAGCTTCGTGTTGAAGTCTCACGGGACATGCTGGATTCCGCAAACAGTGACCCCGACTTAATCAACATCATAATAACTGGTGACGAGTCTTGGGTGTACAGGTACGACCCGGAAACCAGATCCCGGTCGTCACAGTGGAAGCATTCCACGTTACCAAGACTTCAGAAGGCCCGCCAAGTGCGCAGCAATGTGAAAGTGATGCTGACTGCTTTCTTTGGCACCCTCTGTGTGGCAGACCACGAGTACGCACTCCACAGGGTCAAACAAAGACCAAAGAGTGCTACATGGATGTTCTTTGTTGCCTACGTGATGCTGTGCGGCCCAAGAACCCGGAGTTGAGGTCAACAGGAAAGTGGCGCATCCATCACGACAATGCTCCCGCACATTCCTCGCACTTGATTCAGACTTTTTTGGCGAAAAACCAGACTCCTGTAGTTCCACACACTCCTTACTCTCCTGATATGGCCCCTGCGATTTCTGGCTGGTTCCCAAAATCAAAAGGCCATTGAAAGGAGCGCGATTTCAGACAAGAAAGAACATTATGGCTGCAACGACAGCTGAGCTAGACTCCATTCCGAAAGGGGCCTTTTCGGAATACTTCCCAAAATGGCAGCACCGCTGGGAGAAGTGTGTGGAGTCCCAAGTAGACTACTTTGAAGGTGACTAGGTTTGGAACGCTCCAGTTATGCAAGTTTTTTTCTACGGCCAAAGGTCGGATACTTTTCTAACAGACCTCGTACATAAGCCTGCCAAAGAGGGAAACGTATTGAGCTGAAGGCCCAGCGGCCGGTCTTTTACATGCTGATGGATGGAAGGATGGATGGATGGACGGACGGACGGACGGACGGACGGACGGACGGACGGACGGACGGACGGACGGACGGACGGACGGACGGACGGACGGACGGACGGACGGACGGATGGATGGATGGATGGATGGATGGATGGATGGATGGATGGATGGATGGATGGATGGATGGATGGATGGATGGATGGATGGATGGATGGATGGATGGATGGATGGATGGATGGATGGATGGATGGATGGATGGATGGATGGATCGATGGATCGATGGATCGATGGATCGATGGATGGATGGATGGATGGATGGATGGATGGATGGATGGATGGATGGATGGATGGATGGATGGATGGATGGATGGATGGATGGATGGATGGATGGATGGATGGATGGATGGATGGATGGATGGATGGATGGATGGGAGCGTAAGTGTGGGACCGCGGCGCCATCCTTGGGGACGGCGCGGAAGCAGTTTTTCCGCCCAAAGCCCTTCTCGCCCTGGAGCTCCCCTCTTGCTCTAAGCGGCCCTCTCAACACCCTTAATTAACAGATCACGTATGAGCCTCATTAAATCTCGTACGGTGCCCGGATGCTCTCGTTTCAGCTTCCGGATGTGTGGAATTCAGTGCCCGGATGTTGGCTCTCGGTGTCGGCGTGACGTCACCACACTGCCGACAACGGGTGCTAAAAGCATTTCATGCTTAATACTTTATGCTCTACTCAGGAGCTGTTGTGCTTAAGACTGCTTTGCGCGTGATGTATATGTGGATTTTTGTACCTGCATGTTGGTATTGCAATTCTGTACTCTCATTCAATGACCCTATCTTTTGATTAGGCTGATCTCCTGCTGGGTGCTTTTGTGAGGCAGTGTAAGGCCATCTACAGCAAAGAGGAACTGGTTTATAGTGATGGCCTTATCCCAGTGAACCACAAATATCCATTCGACGTACCGGAAAGATCCAAACGTCATGTCCTAAAAGAGGCGTCCATTAGATGTGCATCATAAGGATCACCGGCACGTTTGGACGCGCTAGACGTCTATAGGACGTCAATAATATGATTGTTTTTTTAAGTCTAGAGCACGTCCACGAAGCATGGACACTAGATGCCTAATATATGATCTCGTGCATGTCCACCAAGCGTGAACCATAGATGTGCAAAGTATGTTGATGTCCACCAAACGCGGACATTGGACGCGCCCTATATCTTCGGCGGCTTTAGTGCCACATTCGAACATATAAGAAAAGCCTGAATCCTAACATGTGCGCCATGGAATGAATTCATTAAAGTTTCTTTCATCAGCAATTACTCAGAGCTTTTTGGCGATAATGCAAAACATTGATAATGCGAAACATTGCCATCGTTTGTGATGTAACCAAGACGTAGTGGCGGTTCTGTGACCTGTTGTCCTTGAGCTACTTGAGCAGAGCGCGAGACGCATGCAGATTACACTCATGTACGTGCTACGCCTTCGATCGCGGAGCTCGCGCACACTTTTCGTTTCCTAAACTTAATTACTGGCTTCGGCAAAACATGCACATATTCATGTGGCTGAATATGCAGGAATGTGGCTTGTAGTGCTGCTATGCTATAAAAGCGTCATCTGCCACTTCGTTATTTAGTCGTAACGCGTGTTGTTGTACTGCATACGCCGGTGCATTTGCTTGCAAACTGAGTCGTTCGAACTAGGAAGACCAGGCAGACAGCTTTACAGTGAAGGCAATGGAGGCGAAACGCAAAAGGCGCAGTTGCGGTCCTGTGTCGACTGCGCCAGTTGAGTTTCCCCTTCAGGTGGAGATGTGAGGAAACATTTGATGATGATGAATTCATGGTTCGGACTCGCAAACAATCATATTACTCGACGGCTGGACAAGAAGGTTAACTATTTATTAACACATAAATAAGCAAGAAGAAACAAGCAAGGAGAAAACTATTTACAACATGACTGAACTGTTGATTACACAAATCAGCCCTACTTATCTGAGAGCGTTCCATTTTAAGCCTTCTGTCTCCGCCCTTGGCGGGGACAGCAACCAATAATAAAACAGGCGGCACTTCTCCCCAATCGACGCCCAGGGAAAGGACAACAAAGCCTCCGTCATCCAATCAAAGACTGGAGAAAGGATGCCAGCCAAGGAGAGGTTCCGAGCCCGCACACAAAAAGCACTGAACTCGCCGCGTTCCGAACCTCCGCCTTCCTCTTCGTTTCCCCTCCCGCACACGTGCATACGAGACGCACGTATGCCACGGGAACAATCACCGAAGGCTCCTTATAAAACAAAAATGTAAGCTGTCGCCGAGGGGTCCAGCGTCCAGTGGCAACCAAAGCCCAACCATGGGCCTCCTCCGAGCATCGGACGCTCACAGACCCATCGGCGCCGCATCGCGTACCGATCGGCCATCGTACACCTGCATCCTCACAGTGATCCGCAGGGACGCGAGAAGGTTAAAAAAACATGCACTGGCCGCAAACACACCGACTGCTGACATTCAAACAGTGCACCGTAGAACGCTGCGAGCTAGAAAGTATCTGGGAGGCAAACCGGAGACAGAACGAGCGCTCTGGCGACGATGCCGCCAGCAACAATAGAGCAGCCACCGACATGCGTCGCGTCGTGCGTCCGCGGTTCCATGCCCTGTGCTGGAGGCTGGATGACACCGCAGAAAGTTCAGCGAACTTAACAGCGCCCGTGTGCTGTGCGGTGTCAGTGCGCGTTAAAGGTCCCCGTGGTCGAAATTATTCCGGAGACCTCCACTGCGGCACCTCTTTCTCTCTTCTTTCACTCCCACCTTCCTTCTTTTTCTTATGGTGTGGTTCAGTGTCCACTGATATATGTGAGACAGATACTGCGCCATTTCCTTTCCTCAAAAACCAATTTACCATTTTAGTTATCCAAGGTAGCAGACGACGGCGCAGGCTGCGACACGCGACATTGCTGCTCTGCAACGCTGGCTATGTAGCTTTTGTGGCCATCCAGTGGATGCGACAAATATCCAACTGCGAGGTTCAGTGCACATCCATTACTAGGGGTAAAGAAGCACTTTTGGTGATCTATAGAATATCTTCAGTGTGTTCCATGGACAAATTAGGATATCCAATAGAAGAACATTATACGATCATGGATATCCCCTGGATGCGACAAATATCCAACCATTTGATCTAATGCACATCCTACGCTAGAGGTACCGATGCATTTCTGATTATCTATGGAACATCTCCGGTGCATTCCGTGCACTAATTGGGATGTCTATAAGAAGTACGCAATATCCAGCACTAGGCATTCTTAGGATGTTGAAAGGACATAAGTGGTTATCTGGGATTCACCTGCCTAGTGAATCTTGCTGGTTAGGCTGCCTGGACAGCTTCAGTTGTTTTTATTTATTTATTTATTTACACCGTACCGCTAGCCTCTAGGTGAGGCTGTAAGCAGGAGCGGGAGAAGAGAAAAAAAAACATGTTACATGCGCAAAACAAATCAGGGCACAACAAGCTGCTTTCTCAACAAATGAGATGCACTCACGAGCAAAAATAGATGTCGTAATGTTGCGTGTAGAAACACAAAGCATTCGCAAGAACACTCCGTAATCGTCAGTTACAACTTGACAGCATTCATAAATGCTTCAGTAGAAGGGCATTCTACGAAGCTGGCCGGAAGCCGGTTCCACTCACGGACTGTTTTCGGAAAAAAGAGTTAGCGAAGGTTTGAGTGTGACAGGAATAATCTAAGTTTTTTGCTATGATGCGATCGGGTGGTTCGCTGGTGTGCAGGCTCTATGTACTCGTGTTTTCGGATACCTAGTTTATCATGAAACAGCAAGTGCATGTATTTTACTCGATCATACTTACGCCGTTTTTGTAAATTGTCTAAACCAGCCTTTTCTTCTTTTAAGAACTTTCTGATTGATTGATTGATTGATTGATTGATTGATTGATTGATTGATTGATTGATTGATTGATTGATTGATTGATTGATTGATTGATTGATTGATTGATTGATTGATTGATTGATTGATTGATTGATTGATTGAAAACATCTTTATTTATTCAGTATTTTCAGGACATGTGGGTGGGCCGCCTAGTCCGGTAGTCCATTGGTTGCTGCTGCTGCGGTGGCCCTCCCCACCAGCCAGTGCTGACGGTCAGGATCATCGCTGAGCAGAATAGCCTCCCACTGCTCCTCCGAGGGGTTGGGAATGGGGTCAAGTAAGGAAATCTTAAGCCTTTGGTGCGATCTGATAACAAACCTTTGGACCAAGTTTACATCTCAATTGCTGAAGCATATGCCTGTCCATCTGTTGGCAATGGATCTTATGGTGATGCAGAGTGCCTTTAGTATGTGGTCCTCCCTTCGTAATGTCATTCTGCTGGCCTCGCCCTGTCCTAACTCCACTGGAGGCAGTACAGAAAGGCAGTGAGGAAAAATTCCCTGATGGCAACAGATTTCCAGATAAGATTTCAAGAGCAGCGCGAAATAGACAAAGACTGAAGAAAGATACACATATACAGGCGCTGCAGCGCCTGCCTCTGTTTGTGCCTTCCTTCAGTCATTGTCTATTTTGCGCTGTTCTTGAAAATGGCATACCAACTCGCCTATGCATCAGACCTAGTGATAAGTGGCTATTGCTGACTGAGAACCGAATTGTTCTCGGGGCGAATTTTTTCACGTCTGAGGCTGAGATAATGATTATTGCATGGCATAAGAATATATTGTTACGTGACGGCAAGCGATGAAGACAGGACTGCATGATCGATGGCGATGATATGATTTAATGTCTGCGAGCCTAGCACGAGCGCTCCTGCCCATGCCGCTGCACGCTTCGTCGTCTTCTAGTCCGTCACATGACTCGGGGCCACGAAGCGATCGTGCCGATCGCGCGAACTAGAAGAATGCCACAGACGATGACAAGCAGGACGTGACGATGGGTGTGGCAGAACATAGTAACAGAGAAGAGAAGATGAAGTGCTTGCCGTCACGATGAATTGTAAGCAAATGTTGCCGTCACGAATTGTAAGCCGTCACGATGAAAGAGATGATGAGCGGGTGAAGCCAGGTCCACGAAGACTGAGGAGCCACCGGTTTCTGGAAGTCAACGTCGAGGCCCGTGGACACACCCAACGGCAGGGGCTGGGGACTTGTTTCTCGTGTGAGTGTCGGTGGTCAATGGGTTCTCTGGTCAGTGGCGGCGGTCTCGGTTCAGTGGGGTCGTAGGTCGTTGGGTCTTCTAGGTTCTCATGTGGGTTCTCATGTGGGCGGTGAGTGGGGTCACAGGGCAGTTGCGGCGGTCGTTGTGTCGTCGTGTCTCCTTGTCGGGGCTTGGGGCGGGGCGGTGAAGAGCCGCGGCGTCGGGGCATACCTGGCAGGCTGTAGAAGCGCCGGGAGGTGCGAAGCCATGAGCTCTCCACAGAAGACCTCGGTGTACAGCAGGCTTCTAAGCTCCGGGACCGGGATGAAGAAGATTCCCAGCACCTCCACCAAATGTTACGTGACGGCAAGCGATGAAGACAGGACTACATGATCGATGGCGATGATATGATTTAATGTCTGCGAGCCTAGCACGAGCGCTCCTGCCCATGCCACTGCCCGCTTCGTCGTCTTCTAGTCCGTCACAATATTTAGGTGCTGCCACTGCGCCCGCCGGCACGACCAGATTGTGTCCGCTCCTCCTTGCGCTCCTCTAGAATGCGGACAGATGGCGCCGTACGATGGCAGCTTGTCTAGTCGCCGAGTGACGGCGGCCGTAGTGCAGGTGTTGCGCTTTCGTCCGGTGTCGCGGCGTGTACGTGCGCTTTGTTACGTGCGGCAATGAACAGAAGGATTTAAACTGCTGTCGACACTGTATAATTTTGGGTGATTTCGTGATTTACTTGCTGGGGCTGCATGGAACGGGTGGAACAGAAGCGAGGACGCTGCACTGCGATCCTTCTGAGATCGTTATCGAAATGCGTCACTACAAAGTTTCTTTGATTCATCCGCACGAATGCTGACAGCATAGTTAACTATACCGACTCTTAGATGTAAAGGTCGGCCGCAACATGCGTGGTCCCACATTTGGGCCGAAGTGCCTACGCGCACATTCAGACATTGCTTGAGCAGTCTAATGCGCCGACGCTGTGAGATGATGCCCGCCGTGTAGGGAAATGGTTAACTTCGGACAATTGGTGTTCTTTAATGTGCACAAAAACCTCAAGGGCGTTTCCACAAATTCTGCAGCTGCATATCTGTTATGTTACCGGAATCTCTTACCATGTTTTGCGGCACCAAAATGTACAGCGGGTGGAAACTAGCCACGAGATCGCATGGTATGTACAGGGAACGCTAAGCACCTAGAATGCTAAGTACTTGCAGAAATGGACAAGAAAACAAGCCTTAGGAGCAGGAGTGCCGATGACAACGGAGCTTGCACTTAAGTTGGCTTATTCCGAACCTTCTGAACCTTCATCCTGACTTCTTGCGCCTCATGGAGAACCGTTCTTCTCTGCGTGTTTTCCGAAAGCAGGCAAAGAATTTTTTCTTGACTTGCCTATAAACGCGGCTATGTTTGTAGAAACTGCGGTGTCGCTATATTTACTGATATTTTCATTTTTATTTATTGGTTTTGTTTGGCCAGTACAGAGACTGCAAACAAGGGAGAGCAAGCTAAAGGCGCCTAGTAGCGCCTGACAGAGGCCTGCCCTCCCCATGTAAAAAAAAACAAAGTGGCACTTGGCAAAGGTACAAAATTTCCATAAGTAACAGAAACTAGAAAAGCAGCGGATATATTGACAACGAAACAGAGATCAGTCATGCATAGAGCTAAGCACAACAAAACTAAGAGCGAAACATAACAAAGACAAAAACTGATTAGGTAAAAACACACCACAACTACCTATAACAAATATATTCATGAACAGTTTTCCTAAATCTGACCTCGGACATATTTTGTAGTTACAATTCTATTAAGTATGGATAGATGTTTAATGTATGAGGAATTATGTGAGTTAGTTTTTGGAACCCATAGTTTGTACGGGATTTTGATGCGTGGTATTGAGGGTGCCTGAGACTGTATGCTGTTTGGGCAATTAAATATGTGCTCTCAAAAGTCTGCCAGTTTCCTTTCATAAGGTTTCTGACATAAACAGTAAGCTTCTTGTGGTAAGCGGCCGTGATGGTTAGCAGTCTATGGTTGAGGAAGGAAGGACCCGTGCTCTCACTGTAATGTAAATTATCAATCGCTCGTACAGCTCTTTTTTGTAAAGTCAGTACTTTCACAAGATTGGTTGAGGTAGTCGTTCCCCAGATCAACAAGCAATATTGTACATGCGAAAAGACGAGAGAAATAAATTTGTAGTTTGAATTTTCGAGGCAGTATTGTGCGAAATTTATTTAAGATACCAACAGAGGGGGCCATTTTAGTGCAAACATAGTTTACATGATCTGTCCAGAGTAAATATTCGTCTCTTCAAAAATGACTCCAAGGAACATTGTAGAGCTGACACGAGTTATCGGAGCTTGTTCGAAGTGAATTTGGAAGTTGTTCGGAACTTCTTTATTTTTGGCTCTGAACAGTATGTACTTTGTTTTCCTGATATTAAGTTCTAACCTATTTGATTTTAACCAAACAGACAATTGGGATAACCAACTATTGGAGGCTGCTTGTAAAATATTACTATCTTGCCCTGAAAAAAATACGTTAGTATCGTCTGCATAGATTATAATGTTGTCTGCTGGATTAAGGTTGACGATATCATTAATATATAATAAGAACAACGTTGGTCCTAGAACGGAGCCCTGTGGCACACCAGACACAATCTGACCGATCCGAGATGAAATACCGTTAATGATAGTTGTTTGAGATCGGTTGTCAAGGTAGCTAGCAAATAAGGTTAAAGGAACGTCGCGTATTCCATAACACTGCATTTTTTCAAGCAATATCTTATGGTTAACCGAGTCAAACGCTTTCCTCATATCAAGGAATATGCCAACTGTTAGCAGTTTATTTTCTATGTTTTCTATTAGCTTTTCTTTGATTTCCAGTAAGGCGGCCTCAGTTGTTTTGTTTTTTTTTTTTTTAAATCCGTACTGTTGCTTGGAGATGACATGGTTTTTGTCGAGATATTGAGAAAGACGTGTGTTGATTGCAAGTTCCGCGATCTTAGAGAAAACTGAAAGAATGGAGATCGGTCGATAATTATTTAAATCATTAATGTCACCCCCTTTATGAATGGCAGTGACACGAGCTATTTTCAACTGATGTGGAAATGTGCCTGTCGTGAAGATTAGGTTGACTGTATGTGCTAATGGTATCGCAATGACATCTGCTACTTTCTTGATCGGGACTGGAGCTATGCCATCGATACCTGGAGCACTATTACTGCGTAAGGAGTGATGTTCCAGGCGATCCCCTTCATTCCGGTTATCTTTGTTTTGTCAAGGGAACACATTTGTGATTATTCTCTTTACTCAATTTCTTTGACTTGAAGCAAGGGTGTGTTTTTCACGTCTGGTTGCATGTGGAATCATACGGTATTCCTGTGCAATTTTGTTGTAATGTTTTTCTTTTTTTAGGGGTGTGTGTTTTTTTGCTCTCTTACGATATTCTTGCAGAATTTTGCTGAATTGCCTTTCATGTCTACACTGTGCTGTATGAATGCAGGGTGCTTAGGGCCTAGTCAGGTGACCTCATGTGTCACCTTTAGCCCTCTTCACCTAGACAATTGTATTTCGTCTGAATTTCAATAAATTTCAAATTTCAAGTGAGGAGGCTCCTCCACATTTTCACGGTGGAAGAAGGGCATGTTCCTCGGTCAGCTGACACGCATGATGTACTCCGGCCACCCGTGTGTAGTGTCTTTGCAGGGCTCCATGATGGATCGGCGTCTTTTTGTTTTTCACAGGCCGTCCCCGAGGGCCTGCAGTGCGGCAGCGGCGGGTGCGGATCGCTTGCTTGGCTTCTTAACATACGTGGGTACATACCGTCGTTTTCTAGGAGGCTTTTTCGAACTTGCCTGTTTTGTCATATATTTGGGACATCCGGGAAAAATACTGGGCATAGCTTTTGCCAACAGCACCGTTTTCTTGGGTCTATTTAAAAGTGTCCTGCCATTGAACTCGGCAAAGTACGATTTTACATGTATATTTTATGCTCGGAAAAGTGCTTCGCGCAGACGTGGTCGCTCGGTTTCAATATCCTGTCTGCTTTGGGGATCACCTCGCGCCAAAGTTCTAGGCGAGCAGGCTCTGACGCAGCTTTAAAAAGTGACACTTGGCCCGAACAACACTGGTATCTCGATTGCAGTTGCGTACTAAGCATGATCGCGTCTTGTAGGCTTCTGGACCCGGCTGGACCCCTCAGGTGTGCCACAGGAACAACCAACACATCACAGCCACTGTGTACATAGGGCGTGCCGGTCATCCACGGCATCGGCCCGTGCCACCCCGCACCTTGGCCCAACGATCACTGCGGCTGGTCCCAAACCGCAACACAAAAACCTAGTTCTACCAAGCTTTTCTCGTGCACGCGGCCTACCACAACGTGGAAACCGACAACCTAGCGTCCACATCTTCCGATGCACTCTGGCAGCGCATGACACCGACAAACACAGCCTAAAACGGCACTGAAAGCCGCGCAAACAGCTCAGCCGCGTCCGCCGCTCCGCATGAGAACGGCCACTACTCCGCAACTTCCCCATGCCGCTGCTGTGAGCGCGTGTACTAGAAGACGAACACGATCTGTGCGCACCCTCCGCCGCGGCGGGCGGTCAGTGTCAACACCTAAAATATTCTTACGGCGTGGATTACTGGCAGACTATGCAGTATAGAAGGTGACCTGTACATTCATCCTTGTAATTTCTGTTGTCAATATTTAAGGTGTCACTTCGAGCCAGCGGGTTCAGTGCCTTTTCATTTTCTGGCATTATATGCAAAGGACAGCTGTTGGCAGGCAACGGAAAAGAAGATTTTTTCCCTTTGTTTCATCTTTCCTGCGTAAAGTGTCCCCCCATGGCACACGCTGTTCTAGAGCACGGCATGCTCGTAGTCTTCTGCCTTTTTCTGTTTTTTTGCTCACTGAAGCGTCTTACGTACTTTTGGTCTTATCCTTGACATTAGGTCTGTAAGTTACTAGCTAGGTAAGTGTCACAAAGCTCTGCGGCACTGCCGCAAGCGTGCACCACTACAGTTCAGGCAGTTCAAGTACATGTCACTCGCTCCTTCCAAAACAGATTATCAAGTTTAGGCCTGCCATCTGCTAGGCTTGGAACCATCACCGAATTGCAGTAAATTGTGTGCAGCCCAAATGAATGGCTGCCAACATCCCGAACTGTGTGAAAAATTTTCAGTAAGCAAATTGCAATGATGTGTTGCATTGAATAGGCCCCAGGAGATCATTGCTTTCCTGAAAAGAAGCTTTTGCAATTATTACGCACACATGATTTATGAATATAAATAAATGCTGCCCACGTGGCTTGACTTGACAGCTTTAGAGCTATGATGTCAGGAACAGCTATTCACCTTCTCCTTTCAAGAAAAAAACTGCCACGATTTCATTCAGACTGAGATCTTATCTCCTCACTGTTGTCCTAAGCATAGGCGCTATCATCTCGCTGCACTACAGCTGCACTTCCGCTTTGAAGATCGCAAGGCAGCCAAGAGCCAAGGACTTGTGCTGCACTTCCTGGGAATTTTTGAAGAATGAACGCCCAAGTGCAGTAGGCGCGCGCTGCACTGGCAAAACAAATGGGAAAAAGATGCACTCCCTGAAAAGGTACCGCAAGTGCAGCCAGTTTGAACCGACCTCTTCCAAATATATGGGCAGCATGGAGATTGACTAAATGTAAAATAAAAAGTTCAGATGTTTTCTTTATAGTTATAAACGAGTGCTCATTTACGGAGTACAAGCTGCTTACACTGTTGAGGATTGTGTGAAAATCTTTTTGGATTTTACTAATCGTTATGTAATTTCAGTCACGACTGGATGCTTATGCAGTGGGCTTCGGCCACTCATGGAAGTAATGTTGGCTGAGGTTACTTTGCGTCACATGTAAACAAGTGTCTGGTTCTTTGTGAAAGTAGTGTAATCTTACCAGGCTGTAGGCTCGTCCATATTTGCCATTTCATCAAGCACTCATTTAAAAATACTTTTCCAGTGGAGGCACTCACTGTGCTGTTTCTAATTTCTTTTAAAATTTGTGAATGTAGATTTGTATGTTTTTAACATCAAAACTTACCATCGAAACCCTGAGGCAGCGTTGGCGGATAATTTTTTTGTGATCCTTCGTTCAGTTTCATTGAAACACCTCGATTAGTACCCTAAATAATAAAATATGCGAAGCAACGTTCTGCTGCGAAACATCGTTTTACTGCAATATTCCACTATCGTCCTGTGAGGTTTTTTACTCACTAAAATGTCTTCAGACAATATCTTACAGCAACAAATGCTAAGCTCACGTTCGTGGGTTTCGCGTAGTAGTAGTTGTAGTAGAGTACTCGTAGTAGTCATGGTCGTGGCAAACACCGTCGAAGGCCTTGCGACCATCGTCCGTCACAAGTGCATAAATCTGAGTGGGGTAGGTGACAGGAAGGTGTGCTGGAGAATCAGAACATCAATACTCGCCTTTGCATCCTTAGTACCCATTTCATGGCCGCATTTTATCTTCGTTTTTTTTACCTCTTCCCCGCTGCTCTCCTTCTGTCTTTATCTCCCAAATTCCCCTCCCTACGCAGAGTAGCATGCCAGCGATTTTTAAACGCCGGCTAAATTTTCTGCTCTTCATTAAAGAGTCTCTCTCTCTCTCTATTGAGTCGCACAGTTGCCCCAATTTTGTTTACAGATGAAAAGTGATATAGACTAGGTGAATGATAAAGTCACTGTAGAACGTGCAGTAGAAAGCGTGCGTACAAGTGGTTTCATAGATCGCCGAACAGAGGAAACAGCGACTCGAGTAGAGGATCATGGCGACGACGTTAGCCGGTTTGGTTTCCTTTGTATCGTCGAGTAGTCGCGGCTGAGTCGCATCAGTTTCGTTTATGAACAAAGCAGCCAGTTTACGGAGTTAATCATCATCATCCGCCTGCCTGTGCCAACTGCAGGCAAAGGCCTCTCCCATATCTCTCCAATTAACTCTGTCCTGCGCAAGCTGCTGCCACTCTATCCCAGTAAACGTCTTAATCTCATCCGCGCGCTTAACTCTTTTCCACCCCCTACTACGTTTGCCTTCTCTTCGAATCCAGTGCGTTACCCTTGAGAAGTATCGTTTATTTTGCCTTCGCATTATGGGGCAATTACTACCTCTATCACAGTCGGCTACTTGCACTGATAAATCTGATCATGTGTCATGAAGACATTAATAGCCGTATGCCTCCTCCTAAACTATACAAAGCTTCAGCCTTCATTCCAGAACGCTTTTGGTTATTAAATACGGCCAACAAGAGATGGGCGTCGTCGCACTGCACTTTGAGCTTACCACAACTGCATTCTCGAGCATGAATTTTTTTTTATTCGCACGATAACCTCGAACTACGGAGGTGAAAAAAAAAAGTTTCCTAAGCGCATAAAGCAACGGACACCCGTAAGCAACAGACAAAAGCAAACAGTAGTAAAGCCTATCAAAAATAAGAAGAAAGAGGCGGCAGAAGCTGCTGGCAACGGTCAGACGAGGTTCGCATCCTTGGCCAGCTGGTAGAAGACGGACGTCTCCTGCTTGAGGAGTTCTTGAGGCGCGTCGAACTCCACGATCTGGCCACGGTCCAGGACCATGATCCTGCAATGCACGGATGAAACGTGTTATGCATTTCCAGTAAAAAAAAAAAGCCGTAAAACCTATGTCATATTGTGATTATGCCGCGGCGTAGCCGCGATCCAGAGTGCTTAACATTGGGGAAAAAATACCTGGAAAGGAATGAGTAATCCGCAACCTTCCCGCTGGTCCATGACGTGGAGCTGCGGAAAGACGCCTGCCATAGATCAGCGGACACTACCTGCCCTAAGTAGACGCATTACCTTACCACATCCAGCACTTCTTTCTAATTATGCACACGCTCATTAGCATACATAAGTAGGCACACTGGACTACGTGATACATCACAGAATACACAAGGTGTCCCTTTACCAGGGTGGAAATTTGGTCAAGTCGGTATGGATTTATAGCATAATAGTAGCGCAAAACCAGGACGACGGACAAAAGGGAAGAGAACACGCACCAACAACACAGGCGCTATGCCTGTGTTGTTGGTGTGTGTTCTCTCCCCTTTTGTCCGTCGTCCTGGTTTTGCGCTACTATTATGTTTTATTGCGTCCCTTTAAACAAGCCGAACGAACGTTCTTCAGTGGCCTAGGGGCAGTGTGTCTGACTCGCAACCCAAGTGTCATGGTTTTGATTCCCAGCTAATTATCCCAATTTTCTTTTCAGCACAATTAATTTACCCTACATCCTTACATGTCATAAAACACTTGAGTCATGATTGACCTCGTAATCGCAATTTAAAGTGCAATTTTAATTATTTTCATTCCACAGCCAACCGTGTGACGTCAAGACCATTTCGATCAATCAGGATTTTCTCGACATCCGAGCAGTTATGCCAACCCCGACAACTGAGGCATTTTATCCGCTAAACGGGAGTTTAGAGCCGTCGCGTAAAATGCGGGCTCCGCGTCTTGCCGCAGCATAGTTTCCTCATCCTTTCGTCACGGTATGCGTTGTGACGGTCCATGAAGAATTTCTGACCAACAGCTAGTTTTTGGTGAAGCTACAGAGCTTTGCAGTGTTGCCCTACCGATACAGTCGAGTGCGTTTGCGTCATTTGCTCTTTATTACTGTTTTGCAACGACATCCAAAGAAACCCATGCTCTGAAAAGCTGGCCGCCATTTGCTGACTAGAAAAAGATGTCTGCTGGTTAGACCCCTTCAGCAAACGAAGTGCGAGAGCTTACTGGTCCACTGCTCTCAATGGGCGGGAAAATACCAGGCTTCACCACAGGTCTTAGCGCTTTACAAACTCACCAAAGTCTATGAACTCCGCTGTCTGACTTATAGATTGTTCAGACTTGTACAACCTGTATGGCTCGTCTGGTTAAGGCTCCAGAAGCTCGACTAGAGGACGCCGAAAATCGCTCCCCTGTGAAACAACCTGATATTCTACAAAGTTTAGGTCGATTTTAATTTGCGTTAGCGAAGTGCAGTTTGCATAACGTGTGCATACAGAACCAGAGTCGCGAAGTCGGCGACTCTGGGAGGAACCTCCTATAAATAGTATAGTAAAAATATGCACTTAGGAGTTGCCGAAAATTATCGACTAATTAACATCAGTTGGGTGCGCTGAGTTTTACATGTGAAAAAAATGCAAGCCCTTTAATTTGATAGAGGCGAGTTTGATGGTTCGCACAATCATCATCAGCAGCAGCCTTATTACGCGCAGTCAAAGGCCTCTCTCGTGCCTCTCCGATTAACCCTGTCCTTTGCCAGTTGCGGCCACAGTATCCTCGCAAACTTCTTAACCTCACCCGCCCACCTATCTTTCTGCCGCCCCCATCTACGCTTGCCTTCTCTTAGAATCCACTCCGTTACCCTTAAGGACCAGCGGTTATCTTGCCTTCGCATTACATGACCTACCCAAGCCCATTTTTTCCTCTAGATTTCGAGTAGGATGTCATTTACCCGCGTTTTTTCATTCACCCACTGTGCCCGCTTGCGGTCTTCCACTTTCTCTCTATCCTTTCTTTTACTCCCACCTTTCTCTCTTACCTCACGGTGCGGTTCATGTACCTCACGTAGAAGTGAGGCAAGTACTGCGCCATTTCCGTTCCTCAAAAACCACTAAAGAGTAGACGCGATACCGCCTTCTCCTTTCTTTATTTTTCTATTTTTACTCCTTCGCTATGCAAACTTTCCGCGCAAGTTGAAACGCCCTTCTCCCACTGACGGAGCACCCAGTGGTGCCCACGCTCGACGGAAGCATTACACACATATCACCATGGCCTGCTCCTCCCGGAGGCCGCCGCGAGAAGTCGACACTTTTCGAAAACACAGAAATCGATTACAAATCACCAGTTAGACACTTTCCGAAATCACAAGTATCAATCAAAACTCATAATGCGCACTTAATTACCAAGTACAAATCCCACTTATCGATTATACAATTACCCATCGCCAATCAGCAATCACTAATCACCGATTACCAATCACCACTACCAATTGCCAATCCACATTCAATTTACCAATCACGCTCATCAATTACAATCACGATTACCAATCCCATTACCAATTACCAATCACGAATCGCAATTACCGAAATCCAATTACCATTGCCAATAACTATCTAGGTTAAACTTCACGGCATACTACGCCACTACACACTCATACACACATCTCAAACACACGTCACTAAGTATTGCACACCACAACGCACTCACTAGATGCCTAAACCTAACCTAACAAGCCTAAACCAACGACCATTCATGGCCTGCGCTTGCCTGTCCGCCTGGAACGCAGAGGGTCGTTGACCCCTAATGCCGGCTTATTTATTTTAATTAATTGCTGCTATATTCTGAAATACCCTCATTAGAAGAACCTCTGCGTCAATTTCGGCTTCATTTTGGTCTTCTAATTCGTTAGCTTCATTTGGAACTCCTGGACCACGCCCAGGCCGTCCACCGGATGACGACTATTTTTGGACCGCACCAACGAATGTGACTGGACTTCCTTCGAGAGTCCAGTGTGTATCTTTGTAGATAATCATTTATGCCAGCAGTCGCACTGTCGCAATAAAAAATAAACACCGGGATTTTTTTCCGACTAACGCAGGACGTCGCTGGACGATGCCGGATTTTCAGCAGAACGAGCTCCTTAAAGGGAAGCTGAAACGGGTTTTTGAGAATTCGAGGTTATTTAAGAATTGGGATCTTTCAAGCGTCTAGATAAAGCATGCAAAGTATTTTTGCGCTAGCATTTAAAATGGTGAGATAATCGTCAATTAAAACCGCGACGATGTTTAGGCTTCTCCTCATTATGTTGAAGGAGTGCGAGGAAACTCGGTTGTCGTCACGGTTGCCGAAATTTCAGATGACCGCTGCGTACGCCTTCATGCTGCTGTGTGTCGTCAGATGGCGCCAAACAATGCATCGTGAGCTTCACCTTCGATGGCGTCGCTTTTCTTCCATGGAATAACCGTTTCTTCGCTGGAAACGTAGTGCCGTCATACATGACGTCATTATCGGGGCCTCTGCCCGTCGCTGTGCACTTCAAAGAAGCTGAACGCCGACGAAGACTTTATTTGGCGATTACGCCACCATTTAAAATGCTAGAGCAAAACGATTTCGCATGCTTTACTTGCACATTTTGCACATTTGGCAAGCTTAAACTGATCGGATTCTAAAACCGCTTCAGTTGCCGTTTAAGCTAGCGCTTAGAATGCATGCCTAGCCCTAAGAGCGCTTGCCATAGACGAGAATGTACTGCAAAGCAAGACTTCTGAACCTAGAGAGCGAGACTCGCCTGTCGTAGTCGAGCACGGTGTTGAGGCGGTGCGCGATGGTGATGATGGTGCAGTCGGCGAACTCCCGCCGGATGGTCGCCTGGATGAGGTCGTCGGTCTCCATGTCCACGGCGGCCGTCGCCTCGTCCAGAATCAGGATGCGCGACTTGCGCAGCAGGGCTCGCGCCAGGCACACCAGTTGGCGCTGGCCGACACTGCGCCGCCGGAGGAGAGAATTGGGAGGCCCTTTGAGATCAAACTCCCGAAGAGGAGACATCGGCGCCCCGTAACACGTGCACGAAATAGGATCCCCTCGACTCCGGAGACCGGGGCATTGTAAACATTTCTGCTTTCCCGCAAGTCGCAGAACAACATTGCAAGTCAATGCATTCCGTGCTTCAACGAGATGTACGCAGTTCTAGAAAATGCGAGACCACACCGCAATCGTTTTGCCTGGCACCGAGCTCGTTTAGGTTCCTCCGTCGTGGTTGACCACATGCATATACGTGGCGACTCCGACGTGAAAAAAGGCGGCTAATACCTCTGATTCCAACAGAAATGCTCTGGAATTAGTGGGGAAGGGGTTTGAGAAGATAGAATACTTCACCTGTATTCACGTGTAAGGATCTTCACCTGTGCACTGCAAAACTCACTTGTAACAATGAACAGCACTGCTGAGCTTCCACGCGAGGAAACAGGCAGTGCCCAACACCCAAATGAGAAATGCATTGCCATCACACTTCACCTGACTACGTTAGTGTGGCGGCTGGCGAACTGATTCCACCTACAGCAAGAAGCTTCGGAACAGGACTTATTGCAGCGTGCTTTGACAATGTGGCAGGTCACGGTGCATGCTAGCAGTCGTCGGCGTCGCTTGAGGACAAGTTCAACCATTTTAGTTATCACAATTGGCGCCCAAAATGCTTCTGGTGAAGCCAAATTAGAGTCAAGTACTCTACACTTCGGAAAAAACAGTTACAACGAGCTAGGAACGCCGGTCATACGTGATGTCACCAACCTGGCTATGAAGCGTTCCCCAGGCGATTATTGGAGAGTTATTGCAGTGCGTAAACAAGTAAACGTACAATCGGCGCAAAAGAAAAGAGATTGTTTAACGCACGTAATTGTTCAACGAGATTGTTTAATGCACGTTTAACGCACGCAGCTTGCAATTTATGTCAAACGAACACGCAATTGTTGCCTGTATATACATCCGGATTTATTAAACAAAAGTAGCGCTGAGGTGTAGCAGTCTTTATGGGAGCTTTCCTTGGAGAGTTGTACGTACTGGCGCGGTAAATGCTCAGTCCTGTAGAATTATCTTGAAGCATTCATTTAGCGAATACACGGGCTGTTTGCTATACAAGCAGGAGAAAAAGGCGAGCAGCAGATATCGTAATCAGCAGCCACGAGACCCGAAGTCTAGCAGGGGCGGCTGCGCGGGCGGAGCGAAGACAGCGACGGGTGTTGGTCGGCACGAACAGTGAGACGTCGCGTCGCTATAATGTGAGCAGGGGATCGACCAACTCACGCGCTGTCAGCTACGAACAACCGACAGAGACAACCGTCTAGCATCAGAGCAATACGTCAAAGCGATATACAGAGCAGAAACTGCGTTGGCATACGCGGTATGCCGACTGGCATCGGCGCAAGCGAGCCTTGGTTGCAGAACTCGCTGTTGTACCTTGCTCGCTGGGCTTTTCTCAGCATATCGCAGTACCTACCAAGCATGCCGCCATTTCGAAAGGCGCAGGTATGGAGCATGTGTACGACAGCAGACGACGCAGCAGTCCTTGTCTCACAACTTTTTGGGCCCACGTCACCAGTGTTGCTCGTCTTCCCTGATCATGATGTCACAGCACAGCCGGTGCTCAGAAACCAAAATCGCTCAATATAAATAATGAAATAATAAATTATTTACCGTGCATATACGAGTATGAATACGCAACCTTTGAAACAAAAAAAAATTAGCTGAGGTTTAGCTCTGGTTGAACAGGGCAAGTTGCGTAAGCAAGCAGCAACTGTTTTGCCCGAGGCGAACGCGCGTATTTATTCCCCGTTTCCCTCCCGCTTCCTCTCTCCACATTCCGACACATGCGTCGAGAGCGCGCGACTAGGCGCGCGGCGGCGGCGCAGCGACGACCTGCAGCCTGGTGGAGCGCGGCTGAAACGGTTGCTATGGCAACAGCGCCCCATCTGTTTGACCTCGCTGCGGCTGAAGGTCCACCGTGGCCACCGCCGGGAGCTACGCGACGGCTCGAAACCTGGCGCAGTATTGCTTACGCAATACAACACGTCAGCGAAAGTTTTGGTGCCTCCGCCTCTTTATACCCAGTGCTTTACCACACTTATTTATTTATTTATTTACAATACCCCTAAGGGCCCTCGTGCGAGGATATTACATGGGGGGGGGCGATACAATCATAAAAATATGGCACAGGAATTTGAGCAAAATACACGTAATAATGAATTAAAACTAGTAATGTACACAAATAATAACAACAAACAACGCAGAATAAAATACTCAGTAAATGCACATAATACAACAAAAATACCAAATCTGTTAGTCCGTGGTTTGCTTTAGCGAACGCTGAAACGATTGTGGGTTAACCTCAATAGCTATGTGTGATGGCAAGTTATTCCAATCTATTATAGTGCGAGGAATGAATGATTTCGCGTAGAGCAATGAACGGCATGTGACGCGTTTTATTTTGTTAACGTGGTCACGGCGAGGAAAGACTGCAGGGTGTGGCAAAAAGAAGTCGTCGTGGAGGGTGGGATGGTGATACAGTTTGTGAAGCAAGGTTAGGCGAGCGAAATGGCGTCGACATGATAGCGGTTCCAACTCGGCACGTTGTTTTAATGCTGTGACACTGGTGAAGCGTGAATAATCTGAAAAGATGAAGCGAACAGCACGGTTTTGCAGGGATTCAAGGTTGTTTATGATGTAAGCTTGATGAGGGTCCCATATGGCAGAAGCATACTCAACTTTCGGGCGGATTAGCGTGATGTAAGCAAGTTTTTTTAAATGTGAAGGCGCGTGTTTGAGATTATGCCTAAGAAGGCCGAGTGCGCGATTTGCTGATGCTAAGATTGTGTTAATATGGTAATGCCAAGTTAGGTCAGACTGAAAGTGAACTCTTAGGTACTTGTAAGTTGTTGTAAGTTCAACTGTATCGTTATTGAGGAAGTAGGTTGTAGCAATTCGAGTGGAACGGTTAGTAAACGACATTAACTTTGTTTTAGATGCATTTAGAGACATTAGCCAGGAAGAACACCAAGCCGTTACAGCGTCAAGATCAGTTTGAAGTGAATGGCGGTCGGTTTCGTTAGTAATATTACGATATATTACACAATCATCCGCGAATAACCTAATTTGAGACGATACACACTTGGGTAGATCGTTAATAAAAATTAAAAAAAGCAGAGGGCCAAGTACACTTCCCTGGGGGACTCCAGATGTTACGGGGACAGAAGACGAGTTAAAGCCGTTGACAGAGGTGAATTGTTTTCTGTTATCGAGGAATTGTTTTATCGATGAAATAACGTTGGGATGGAGATTTAAGTTTGTCAATTTGGTTAGGAGCCTGTGATGGGGAACGCGATCAAAAGCTTTAGAATAGTCTAAAAATACTGCGTCAACCTGTAAGCCAGCGTCTACTGCGGAAAATATGTCGTTAGTAAATCCAGCGAGTTGTGTGTCGCATGAATAACCCCTGCGAAAACCGTGCTGCTATTTGAAAATGATATCGTGCTCCCCTAGATAATTAATCACTTGAGTATGAATTATGTGTTCCAGGAGTTTACAGATGTTGCTGGTTAATGAGATAGGGCGATAGTTAAGTGGAATGGTGCGGTCTCCGGATTTGAAAATGGGTATTACTTTCGCTGTACGCCAGTCGTCAGGAATTGTACCAGATGATAATGATTGTGAAAAAGTGACGTCAATACTTGATAGAGGTTTAGAGAGGCATTCTTTAGTATTTTGTTATTAAATCCAAGGTGATCAGAGCTAGTAGTAACTTTGAGGTTATTCAAAAGGGCAAGAATGCCTGATTCATTAATGATAATTTCTGGCATGGAAGTGACGGAAGATGACTGTAACATGGGCGAGGAAGTGGTGTCTTCATGGGTGAACACTGAGACGAATGCGTCGTTAAGAAGCTGTGCACACTCAGTTTCAGTTACTGGATCACCACCAGGATTAGTTAGTACGATTTCGGGGTGGGAACTCGGATTGATGACGCGCCAGAATCTATGAGAGTTATTGGTTAACATGGTGGACAGGTCGTGACTGAAGAAATGATGACGATACTGATGACCTCTTAGCTCTGTAATGAAAAGTCCGGTTCACGTACCTGATGTTTTCTCCGCCTTCTGTGATGTTGTGCTCAAGGCCTTTCTCCAGGCCAGCCACGTATTCCTTGAGGTGCGAGTGCTCGAGCACGCGCCAGAGCTCGTCGTCGCTAAACTTGTCGAAGGGATCCAAGTTCGAACGCAGAGTGCCGCTGAACAACACGGGGTCCTTAGAGACAGACAGTCATCATCATCATCATAATCAGCCTGACTATTCTCACTGCTGAGAAAAGGCCGGTGACCGTACGGTCACCGGCAGGTGCCAGCACTGTGGCGAGGTAGAAGATACCCACCACATGATTTGGGCCTGCCAGCAAAATTCAGACTTAACCCTCAACCCTACAATGGAGGACTGGGAGGTGGCCCTGCTTGGCTGCTCAGACCTTCAAGCCCAAAGGGCCTTTGTCCAGAGAGCCAGGACGGCGACTTCGACCAATCGGGTCCTGGACTAGGGACACCACCTAGCATGTAGGTCCACTTTATGGGGCCCACACCCCTCTTTATTGTGCAATAAAATCACCACCACCTCTAATATATCTCCAATTAACCCTGTCTTGTGCCAGCTGCGGTCACCTTATCCCCGCAAACACTTCTTAATCTCATCTGCCCACATATATTTATGACACCCTCTGCTACGCTTGCCTTCTCTTGGAATCCACTCCGTTACCCTTAGCCATAATCACTAATCTTGCTTTCGCCTATGCCCATTTAATTTTCTTGATACCGAATAAGGTCTCATTAACTCGCTTTTGCTCCCCGGCCCACTCCGCCCGCTTTCTGTCTCTTAACGTCATGCCTTTAATTATCCTTTCCATAGCTCGCTGCGTTGTCCGCAATTTAAGTTGAACAGTCCTTAAGCACAAATATTGTCAAAGGTAACATCTTGGTTGACCATTGAGATGGCATTAGTGGTGGCATTAATTCATATCGGGCCATGAGCAGGCATTTATTCTGAGTTTATATAATGCTATCGCCAAAATATAATTCTCAGTCTGTTCTCATTTTTTGCATTATGCATCAGGAGCATTCCGTCAAGAATTCCATATTGTGGTTACAAACAATGGCGCCTGTACTGTAGAACCGAACTCCAGTAACCACAACTCAAGCACCGCTCCAGAACACTCCTGTAAATAGTGTTCTACTCTTCTCTACCTTGTAAAGAACACCCCTTAAGTAACACACAATCATGAATAATCTACTTCGTCCACGGCATGATAAAAAGCTTTTCTGATGCACATTCCCTTAAACTCTCGGAATGCCGCTGCACAGAGGGAATCATCAGATCATCCCAATGATGTCTTACCTATAGTCGGACACGTCTGAAGAACAATGCTGCAGACGCCTCTCAAAAGAGACCCTCCAGTCATTGGGGCCGAGCGATTTCCATGACTCCGAGGCCAATCCCATTAGACCTTGGTTAATCTCCTTCAACTGTCATCCCCTGCGATGTCACGCTAGCAGGTTCGAATGGATTAACCACGACGCCATGAGAATTCGTAGACGCCCTTAGCTGGACGGCCTCATTTGAGGGGCATCTGCCTCTTCAATCTTGAGTTGTGTCTGACTATGGACTGGCAGCTTGTCATGTTTATAGCTTTTTTTTTTGCGATGATTCTTTCGCACAGAGGCCTGTGGCCCGTGTACTGTGCGATGTCAGTGCACGTAAAGGAACCCCAGGTGGTCGAAATTTCCGGAGCCCTTCACTACGGCGTCCCTCATAGCCTGAGTTGCTTTGGGACGTAAAACCCCAATAAACCAAACCAATCCTAGAGAATCTTTCCAACTGTGCCAAGCAGTTCAACGACACTCGCCTGGGGGATAATGGTGAGCTTGGAGCGCAGGTCATACAGGCCCAGGTTAGAGATATCGATGCCATCGATGCTGATGGCGCCACCGGCAGCCTCGATAAGCCGGAAGAGGGAGAGCGTGAGCGATGTCTTGCCGGCGCCCGTACGGCCCACTATGCCCACCTGGAGAGGAGAGGGGTGTTTTACAGCATCAGCATGATTCCCAGCTCGGAAAACCTTCCGAGGTAATGTCACACAATAAAGATAGCTGGCCTAACTGGTGGCTTCTAACAAGGCGCGACATACTACAAGCAATAAAAGTCGAGGACAGAAGGCGACAGGCCAACACCTAGTGGTGAACATGGTTTACGCAAAAAGCGTACTGGCGCTAAAAGACGGAGACAACACACACAAGACAGGATTGGAGCCAAGTGATTGCTTCTATCCCTGCTTTCCTTCCTTGTTTCAGAGCTGGTAGTATGTTTCAACCTCAACGTGGTGTCTTGTCTCACCCAAGGCACGGTAGTAATCATAAGCCGCTCATTGAGACTTTATTCTGATCCTGGACATTACCAGGAAATTTGGGACATGTGCATGGAGTTTCTTTGGCTGCTACTACGTTGCGCATGGCTTTGAACCTTCAAAAATAGCACGTTCATGTCGTCCGGGATGTAAGAAAGAAAAAGGATGGCCGACTGGCTGCAGAAAAGAACGTGATAGGCCGCCAGGCTTAGGGCACTGGCTGGGAATTCCTGGCAATGATAAGAAATGGCACGTAACCATTGCAGGGGTATATGGCACGTCAGCGCAGCAACCAACCTTCATTCTCTTCGGACACCAGACTCTCGACTGATGAAACTCTTTGGTTATGCCACTGCCCTCATACCTGTTCCTGGCCTTGTCAGTTCATTCTTTAAAAAAAATGCAGTATCGCCATCGACAGTAGATATAAGATTGAAATTCACTGCATAAAGGGCGTAGCGCATTATAGAACGGCTCACCAATCGCGGAACCCGCCCTCGAATGTTCTTCAGGTCATCTGGCAGCTTTCACTGACTCGTGTTCTTCGAGAACGAAAGTTCCAATTTGTTTTCGGCGAATATTGTTTTCGACGAATGAATCACTAAATTTTTTCGGTCACTTAATGTCGCAATTCTGGGAGGTCAAAAGTCACTTTGGAATACTTAGGCCGTTTTGTCAGCGCGAGCAATTTGTTTACCGGCAATTGACTTTCAAATGCTAGTACTTGGAGCGGGGCTTGTAGAAATTTCTATGGTCAATAAAAAAGTAATACAAGTTAAATGAGATAGCAGGAACAGAAATGCAAGTGGAAGTTTAAGTTACTTCTGTGGCTAGGTTGTCATTATTGTTAGGTTGCTGCGCTGGGTTCAGCAAGAGGGCGGGGCATCACGCGGTCATCGTGTTAAAAATTTCTTACACCAGGAGTTGGCCCTTCTCGATCTGCAGAGTCGTGTAAGCACCGTTTTATCGCGCCTTTGCGTCTCTTCTTGGCTTTGACTTTGCGTAACTAATACGAAAGAGTCAGCTAGCTGTGCCTTGCATGCAAGAATACTGATCTTTTCGGTTAAAATCCAATTTCGAAAGCTAAATTCTGCGTACTTTTATCAATTTTTTTCTGGTTTAAACTGAAAAGTGCAACGCATAATTACGCACTACGTCTAGCATTGCAGGCTCAGCTCAGTTCCATGCAGAACAGCGTGGACAGAGCGCGCGAGAGTTCGCTCCTACGAGTTGCGCTGGCCCTGAACAAATTCCTGTACTACATCCCTTACTGCCATCTTATAAGTACACAACAAGACAAACTAATCTAGGCCCTTAATACACTATACAAAGCAATACTAGGACTCCCCCCTCAGGGTTCTACAGACACCCTGTACAGAACAGGCCTTTTTTTTCCCCTTCAAGCCCTCCTTATTAAGACCTGCACCGAGAAAGACAAATC
This sequence comes from Amblyomma mixtum, assembly GCF_055824585.1. NCBI lineage: Eukaryota > Metazoa > Arthropoda > Arachnida > Ixodida > Ixodidae > Amblyomma > Amblyomma mixtum. Next base: position 117,286,263 of record NC_143021.1, read on the forward strand.
ATCCACCTGTCCAGCTCGCCAGCTGGGCGGTAGATACTATCCCAGACTCCCTAAGCACCCATCTCTTTCCCAGACCCACCGCAGTCTCCGATCTACCCCCCTAACCTCCGCCTCGCACCCATTCCACGCAACATGTCTGCACACACAGACACATGGGCCGCCGCCAAACATACGCATACAAACACAAGCCACCCTTGGACGCTGCGACGGTGGCCTACACAGACGTCTGTCTCACGGAAACCGCGGGCTCCACAGCAGCCTTCTTCCTCCACCCTTGCCTCTCTACAACCAGCACTCACACAACCGGTCCATACACCTCCCCACCCTCCACTCTCGCCCTAGAATACACGGGATCGCCGATGCCATCACACACTTTGCCACCCTACCCCCCGCCCACGCATACGTTGTCTATACAGACTCGCAAACAACTCTGCGCGCCATCCACGAAAGAGCCCTCCCCTTTCCTACCCGATCGACCTTAGATGTCGCCCTCATAGCATTGAGCCCCCGACCGGTGACCCTTAGGTGGATCCCTGGTCACACGGGCATTCTCGGCAATGAGCTGGCTCACCAGCTTGCCTGCGAAACTGTACACCGGGCGCTGGGGATCCCATGGACGAGCAGGAGACGGAGCAGGCGGTCAGGGCTTACAAACACACTGTCGACGAATACTACACGCAGCAAACATTGGACTTAGCTGATTTACCCCCGCCACATCCATCCTTATCGATCCGTGAAGCTCGCATTCTTCGCCGAATGAAATTTAATCTCCTTCGTACACCAGAAAAACTTTATCTGTGCCGGTACACTTCCTCACCTCAATGCCCAAACTGTCCACACCCATATGCCTTAGACAGAACACTGCCTTACACAGTGCCACTCAGTTTTCCAGTCAACCGCCTATCTTCCCTCCTCCCCCCCCCCCCCCCCCCGGCCCATCTGGCTCGCCTCCCTGGATCTAGAACTGCAACGCGCCCTCGTCACCTTGGCCCAAGACCTATTGAATCCCTAACATAAAGGCTGTTTTAATAAACGCGTCACACCACCGCCACCACAAGTCGCGCTGCTGACGTCAGCACCACTGCCACATGCACGGATGCTGCGATCAGGCAAGCGTTTTCTCGCTGTTCACTGAACACGTGGGCGCGTATAGTCGTAGTATAGTGTACAATACTTTGCAAACGGTTATCTTGCATTGGTACAGCCACTGTGCGATAAGAAGGATACGTTAGTGCTTGCATGTTAGCGCTTAGTGCGTTCAGTGGACGCTCGCAATGAGTGAGTTTTGTAAAAGCCTTTTGTAAAGGCTTTTATAAAGGCTGTGGCTAGAGTTCCGTCCAGACGGAACTACAATTTGCGCTAGAGTTCCGTCCGGACGGAACTGAATGTAGCGATGGGGTACCGTCCAGACGGAACTGTATCTGACACCATACAGTTCCGTCCAGCATTATCTGCCACAAGGGTTATGTCAAGACGGAATTAAAGCTGGCGTTAGGGATTGGGAAACCAGTTTGCCTGCAGACTTTTGCATGTCCATTTAAAAAATTGGCAATCCTGTTCCGTCTTATGTGTGACAGGATATTCTGCTGCATTATTTTATTTTCCAAGCAGGCAGTGAGAAATGGCAATAGAGCGAGTTTTGACTTGGGTTTGTTGGTGCGTTTGCATAATGCTTGTTGACCATTTGTGTACGTCTTTGTCTTTTTCGCGCTACGTCATCTTGCAGCACAAACATACAGGGCTTCACATCACTTCGCGAAGAGTTTCTGCACTCTGCTTCTAACAGTATCATTTTCCCGATCCTGCATGCATGCACGGAAGTTATACCTTCGAGGATGCAACTAAACGCAGTACGCGGACAGATATTTTGGTGTCGTATACACGCGTAGAGAGAACATCTGGATACAGCTTTGTCAACTGCTTATTCCGGTGGTAAAGAAATGCTCTATGTGGGTAGAAATCACCCATTTTTATAGTATGGACAGTACGGACATTATACAGTTTTAGTTTTACGTACGTAGAATCTCCACGCACGTAAACGTGAGCAGTCTACGTAGCGTACGCTCGTGTCCCTTCGTACAGATTTAGCTACACGTACGGGAATCAAACTGTGCAGATCTGCCATAGAACATAAAAAATGCGCCAGCATGTTGTGCCGCGCCATGCAGTACAGATGAACAAAACTAATTTTGTTTAGTCGAGCTGCTTGGAGCGGAGCTAGGCCAAGCCACAGTGCGGGCGGTAAATACTTTCCCCCTTTCTTCTGACAAACGTTGAGCGATTTCATTCCACCGAACTGCATGTTGGACGTTGTCTTCAAAGGGATTGCATTCCTTCACGTCCCGCAGCATATTGAAATCATCGCTTTTCGAGAAGCGAAGGCGCGCTGGTGTCCCACTCATGTTGACGACGTGTGCGTATGGAGCCAAAACGTGCACCGTTTTGCTTTTCCCGCTGGCTGTGCCGAGGGTCTCGCAATATCCAGCGAGGTTTAGAGCTTCGCGTGGTCTCGCGAGACCGTCGTCACACTCGTTGCTATGACGACCACAAATGCTTTTCCGTCAGGCTTAGGAGCTGCTGAAACGGAATTCTATCTGGAAAACATCAGCTAGTTCTCACCTAAAACTTCATGCGAGAGCAAGAATGGACCAACTGAAGGTAAATACAGAAGCTTACAGCATGATACCACGTCGAGGGTTTAGCGACGAAGCTGTTATCGTAGTGAAGCGGGCGGGCAGGGCGCCGCCATCTTGCCAACGCCACGTACGCAAGCAACGTGAAGGCAGCAACGCAAAGACCCGAATCTCACTTACGTCCGTGCGACCCACGCAGACACTTCATGTTCTGCGCATGCGCACTGGTGACCCGTAAGCGCTCTACTTACGTGAAGCTTCTACGTATGTGAAACTAAAACTGTCTATTGTATGGACGGAACTCTAGCTGCAGTAAATATTCCGTCTGGACGGAACTGCAGCAGCAGCAAATGTTCCGTCTGGACGGAACGCTAGACACTCCGCTTACAAATGCACATAGTAAAGGAATGGAGCCTCGTGTGATAATGCAAGTGTAAAGAAAGAGACGGTGCATAGGCGACTTCTCATTAATCTGTTTGTGGGGTGCATATGCAAGTTCCAGCATAGCAAATATCGACGGAGACCGGTGAATATCGAAGCGGAATCATCTTGCCTTCTGTCCAGGACTGAGGTCGCAGCTGATGCCCTTGAGGACGAGCTCGAGGTCCTCCCTGTAGCGGGTCGAGTACTTGTCGAAGACCACTCGGCCCGCTATCGGCCACGAGTCATCCGGTTTCGTGTCCGGCCTCTCCCACGGCGCCTGACCGGAAGGGAGGCAAGCACACAGATTTAGTATCACATAAAACAAATAATTATCGGAGAGACTATGCTACGGTTTACGAGGTGGCCGAAAATAGGTAACCGCAGTTGGCACAGAACATGGTTAACTGGAAGGATATGAGACAGACCCTTTTTGTGCTACAGTGGAAATGTAGAAAGGCTTATAGTGCTGGTCATCGCAATGCACAAACTGCGCCAACAGATGGGACCGAATTGAGCAGCCGACAGGGCGAACGCAGGTACACAGCTGGTTATCACTGAATACAATTAAAGAGCCTTCCTTTCAATATAACCATGCATGTCCACATTTAGAGTCTGAGAAACAGCCTGAGGCCCGTGTGGTTGGGGACTGAAGCTCGTGAAGGGAGGCGTTGTCCCTACTGAATTACTGGTATGTGCCCTACTAACGTTCTATCTTTATAAAATTGGTGTATCAAGTAGCCCTCTGTGCCCGACATGTGGTGTGCGCGAAGATATTCAACACTTGATCTGCCACTGCCAAATCTTTAATACTCATTGCAAGGCACTGTTAGGTGCTTTAGGACTTCGTCAGGATGACCCCATGCACCTGGAGCATGTCCTTGGACCCTGGACTGATGCGACTTATGCTGAGCGAGGGACAAAAGCTTTTAATTTTTCTAAGGGACACGGTTTTAGTGGACATACTTTGATAATCATTGTGTGTGTGAGAGTGCGTGAGTGTTGAGTATGTTTGATGTCACTCTTTTTTTTTCTCTCTCTGTCTCTCTTTCACCCTCTTCTTTCATCCTCAACTGGAGTAGCATGCCAGGCCTATAACCAGGCAGACCTCTCCATTATTCATTAAAGTCTCTCTCTCTCTCTCTCCTACTATCCGGATGGCCAGCTTCTGGAGACGAACTGGGCAGTGAGGATTTAGGACGTCCTGCGACTTGTGTTTCTCCAGACTGAACATGTCATGAGGAGCAACGAACAGTTCACCTGACAGCCATAAAAGGCCTGAGCTGATCATTAAGATTTGGACCTGACCAAACGGCTGGATCTCGAAGTGCGGGCCTTTAGGGAGCTTAAGCATTTATGGTCTCAGAGCTCCGCTGTACCATGATACCGCGCTCAGGGTGCACGCGTGCACTGATGTTGATCTCGACGCGCCGCCGCCTGAACGTGCGAAGCTTGCGCCGAGAGTGCTTGAGAGCGCGGGAAGAGCATGCCACTAGTAACAACGTGGAACAGCTATCATTCAGGGATTACTAAGCCTTACGGAATGCTCATTTTCAGAGGACATGATGTGACGCCCAACACAAGCAGAAAAATTCGCTGTCTTAGCTGTGATTGTTGTTGTTGCCTTGGTGGCATGGCACATACCCACGACGGGGGTAGGCCAGGGTTCAGTGAGGAGAGCTAAAAGAAGGTAAATTGGTGCCAAGCTAACGGTTCAACTTTAATTGCAAAGCTAATGATTTAACTTTGGGTAAGAATTCAGAATTAAAGGTGGAATTATAAATTAAAAGAAAAATAAAAGAGAAATAAAAATGATCTGGAAAAAACTAAACGGGCGAAAAGATAAGAGAATTGAATACAAGAAAAATTGCTGAGAGATTTTGCAATGCGGAATTTTTGGATACCATTAGCAAGGGAATCTGCCGGTAGCAATTATGTAATTGTGGAGGTAATCGCAAACTTGATGCAATTCGAAACCTCTGGCGCTAGCACCGAAGGAGAGAAGAAGCGGAACCGACGAAGTGAGTCCCATTAGAGCTGTGGTGCCGTTTGCATTCTTCGCCGCCTTTTACCCAGTTACCCGTCGACATTGGTACATATTTTTCAAAACATAGACTCTTTGGACCCAGAACTCTTCCGCAATCGTTACTTCACACGAAAAAAAAATGATGGTCGATTTGCGCAATTAGGCCAAATTCGTCTTCTGTTACTCTCTCTTTCTCTCTCGAGCAGTCCGGTTTTTACTCCGCCTCCGGCGTTCAGATCCAGTGTTCATGGGGAGTGATAATGGGGCAATGTCTATATATGCGGAATTAGTCCTTCTCTACTTTATATTCATAGATCCCTGGGAGTGCTCATGTCACTCCTGGCGCAGTAGTGCAGGGGTCAAGCGATGCGCCACTGCCCGTCTGTGGCAGGTGCTGCCATAGGCGGAAATTGGGTTGGATTGCGACTCGGGTCGCTTTTCCCGAACAGCCTCTCCCGATTAATTGACCTGCCACTTCACACGGTGCGAAGATCAGCAGCCCACCACAAATTAAGCCTTAAGAAAAACACTCAACGGCTAAATGGGGAGAATGGCCATTACAGGTGCTAGCACACTGAAACTTTAGTACAGCCTGGGTAGATCATTCTTTTCATTACGCTCAATGCTTCCGGTTTTTCACTTTATACTCCAAGTTAAAGCACCGTCTTGCATATCAGTTGTGATTATTCAATTCATCATCAGCATCAGCCTGACTACGCCCACTGCAGAGCAAAGGACCCTCCCATGTCTCTCCTGTTAACCCTGTCCTTCGCCAGTTGCGGCCACCGTATCCCCGCAAACTTCTTGATCTCATCCGCCCATCTAACTTTCTGCCGCCTCCTGCTACGCTTGCCTTCTCTTTGAATCCACTCCGTTACCCTTACGGACCAGCGGTTATCTTGCCTTCGCATTACATGCCCTGCCCAAGCCCACTTCTTCCTCTTGATTTCGACTAGGATGTATTTAACCCGCGTTTGTTCCCTCATCCACTCCGCCCGCTTCCGATCTCTTAACGTTGCACCTATCATTTTTCTTTCCATATCTCGCTGCGTTGTCCTTAACTTAAGCTGAACCCCCTTTGTTAGCCTCCACGTTTCGGGCCCATAGGCGAGTACCGGCAAGATACAGCTGTTGTATACTTTTCTCTAGAGGGATATTGGTATTATTCAATTACCCCAAACAGTGTCGAATTCGCAATTAATTTCACCCTTTCGTTTGTAGCACTTCGCAGTGTTGCCCAGGTGCCATGCATGTGCTCTAATAGAACTGCATGCCTCTCCCGCTCTGAGCAACCGCAGCTGCCGATATGGCCCAGTGGAACTGCACCTCCGAGCTCTCACCTCCTGCGGAGTGCGGGTGTACTCCAGGCATCTTTCGACGGCCACAAGGCTTGTCTCCGCGTCAGACGTCGCCCGAACGAGCATGTTCAGTGTCGACGTCACCTGCGGAAAGAATGAGAGTACCCGACAGCTTGACGAAAGTGTCGTTTATCTGATGGTGCTTGCGAGCAAGTGGCAGTAGAGTTGCTAGCTGGGCTAGTTGGTGAATATATACCAAGCTTGGTGAGAACAGACAAACTATGTCGACTTCACAGTCTTCTCTGTGCACTTCGCTTATTCAACGCAACGTCAAATTCAACTCAACGTCCCACTCACACTCGCATGTACTTTCTTGCAAGGACATACAACGTCCCTGGCATGCGATAACATCCTTTATCCATATGTCATTCTGGCTCATTTCCTTCCAGAATCCCCCACGGACAATCACTCTTCTCAGCTCCCTTCCCCACCCCTCTTTTGCGTCATGCCTGGTTTGCCTCCGATCAGCTGCAAGACCTGTTGACCCTTTTGCTTCAGTCCTGCTGCCTTCATGGCGGCTGATTTTGAGCTAGCAAATAAAATGAGTCTACTACTACTGCTGCTACTAGCTGCGTGTGCCGGTCAACTTCCTTCTCTAATCCCACGTCTGTTATCGCAATACCACTCTCTACGATGGATGAACAAAGACCCTTCGTAGAAATGCTCTCAAAATGGAACCCTCTAAACAGAGAAGATCGAGGCGTTCGGTCCTTAGCAAGGATTTTATCACATTTCGAATCGCTCAATAAGTCTTAAAATGATTGGAAGTGCGATCGCTTCCTATTAATTTCACCCATTTTCGAGTGCGTAAATAGCAACACCTGGAAAAGAAATTTAGACTTCCACGTCCTAAAGGTAGCGTGGAACACTATTCAAAAACGTATCTCTATGTCTGGGATGTTAAAGGATGCCAGTTCACGGATATCCTCCAGCAAGAATTTTTTTTTTCAGCGCATTTTGTAGATGTGTAGTCATCTGGGGCTTTATTCCTTAAGTGTCCATATTAAAATGGCTATTTCGCGTCCGTCTGTTCCTTGCACTCGCAACTAAGATAAACCCGCCGCTTTCAAACGTCCGTGGATGGTTGGCGACCGGAGCTCACCGTTGGCTGGCATCGATTGCGATATGTAGCCACTGGTGATGTCGGGTCGCCTTTCACCCAAAGACAGGGTCGCTTTCCACGGACACTTGAAAGTCGCGGATTGATTTGAGTGACCAGTGACAGAGGACCAGACAGACGCGAAATGGCCATTTTAAAATGGACAGCTTTAGAATGCGATCCCTGGAGTCAAGAAACAAATTTCAGCGTCTTCGCCCCTTTTCCTTCCGTTCATCACTTTTGTTCGCGCTGAAAGGTGGGCGCTCCTCTGTTACCCGCTTCTGTCCGGGCTGCCGACACGCACGGAAATTTTCCGGGGGGCGGAGCTTCATGGCGCACCGGCACAACACGGCTGACTTGAGCCGCGGCCACGGTGGCTGCGTCACGTCTGAAAGATTCCTCAACGTATAGCCAGCCAAGTCTTCAGCTAGCGTGCTCGACGGCCGCCTTTTCTCCGCTCCTGCGCCTTGCGACGGAGCAAACTTGCGAAAAGATCAAATGTAAGCACAGGTACACGAAGCCCGTACTTAATCTTGAGTTTTCAGCATGTTTGCACCGTCTGTAAGGCGCAGGAGCTCGCAAAAGGCCACCGTCGAGCACGCTAGCTAAAGACTTGGCTGGCTATACATACATATGCGCGCAACACAAAGTAGGGCTTGAATGTGAAAAAGCCGTCGGAAAGAGGTCGCTCGGTTTTAAGCATGACTGTAGTCATCTGCTGCGTGCAAGGCCCCTTGAGGGTACGATTTGTGCTGCCAAGCAGGCTCTAGGAGAGGGCTCCGGGTAAACTGCGAACTCTTACGTGCGTGGAAGGTTATATAGCGCCTGTGTAAATTAGCACGTCGACTTGCAGATGGGAGGTCTGATTTACCATGTCTCACAAGGGCTGCTTTGAAAAGAAGAAACGTCGAATACCACTGTTGTATATTCGGTGAAGAAGCGCTGGCTTTACGAAAATGTTTATGAGCGCCGTTGTAATTCCCCATGATATCGGATGACTAAATCTCAATTGAAGTGAATTAGATTATTTGCATCGGATGTAATTTGCCCTCTTTCACTGCTGCACGGTAATATAATGTCACTTGCGAATAATTTGTCAAGCGTGCATCTTCAACGTGGGTTTCAATAAGCCTTATGATGCCAGCTATATCGATGCTGCCGACAGCTCTATGTACAAAGCGTGGCGATCTTGTATTAATTTGCTTCTCTTTTTCTACCTTTAGCAGATATTATTGTCGCTTTATAACACGCGGCAAGAAGCTCACTCCTGCGGCCATGTGAAGACTCGTCGAGATATTTTTATCTATAATCAACTTCTGGGAAGACTGAAAATTCCCTCCCTTTAAACAGTGCGACAAGCAGACAGGCCTGCGGTGTGAGCCGCTAATAACGTAAGGTGTTGTTTCTTTATTTTACTTTCATTCGTTCCGTAAGCAATATGTTCGGAAAATACCGCTTGCTCCGATGCTTGCATTTTCAACGCCGCGCACCTGACCGGCAAAGGCAGTTGTTTGTGCCACCCACCGTGAGCGCGTAGCTGACTGAGAGACCAGCGAGGCCGGGCGAGAGCGTCTCCCGGGTGAGCACCGCCAGCAGGGCGGCTATGAAGACGATGCTGTAGCCGAGGAACTCCAGACGGATGGAGAGCCACCTGCAATGCACCGCAACATACGAAGTCCGCTATTAAGCCTGTCCCGGGACCGCCAGTCGCATACGACAGAAACACTGGCAAGGCGCCAAGTGCTTGAAACCCGCCACCACGCTCCACTCGGTAGCGAGGGCTAATGCGACATTCGGCAGGGGCTCTGGACGCAGACACTCATGATGGCACTGTCGCAAACGCTATGTGGCAGCGATGGCAGCCATCAAACGTGTAGCAGCGCAGTTTATAGAAACGGAAAAACACGGCAGAGCAATGCAGCAGGCACTTTTGCAAAAGAAACTTTGCAGACACATGCGCGAAAACGAACGAGATGAAGTTTAAACTTAGTTTAGCATGCCATATTGCGAAGACAAGACGTTAGTCTGTGTGCATAATCATTAGCATCATCAGTCTGACTACGACCAGCTGCGGCCGCAGTACCAACCCCCCCCCCCCCAAAAAAAAAAAAAAAATCTTAATTTCATCCGCCCACCTAACTTTCTGCCGCCCCCTGCTACGCTTGCCTTCTCTTGGAATCCACTCCGTTACCTTTAATAAGGACCAGCGGTTATCTTGCCTTTGCATTACATGCCCTGCCCAAGTCCACTTCTTCCTCTTGATTTCAACTGGGATGTCATTTACCCTTGTTTGTTTGCTCACCCACTCGCTTCCGGTCTCTTAGCCTATCATTTTTTCTTTCCATAGCTCGCTCCGTTGTCATTGAGTTGAGCCCTTTTTGTTCGCCTCCATGTTTATTCCTCATAGGTTCGTAAAAGTTCACAATGTTAGAAAAGCTCTTAAAACAGCTAGCTGGAGCAACTGTATTTTCCTGAGACCCGGCTATGAAAAATTGGTTTAATACACTTTACAGCAGAAACGCAAGCGTGGCATCCGTAGGAGTACCTACAGTGCCACAAAAAGCTATTTCATAGAAAGTTTTAGAATCATTTCGAACGTCAATAAATTATTTTTATTGCGAGAAAAGGCAACAAGTCATATTGCTGTAATTAATTTTACAGCTCACACCCGTCCTTTCTTCCTTGAATATAGGGTTAAAGCAGTCAATATTATATACAAATACAGACTAATGTACCATCTTAGGTTTTCAACCTCTGTCTCATTAAAGAGTCTCTCTCTCTCTCTCTCTCTCTCAACCTCTGTCGTGACTTCATTTCGGAAATCCCTTGCCGAACCCAGATTGAAGGAAACGTTGTCGTCACAAGATCTAGGAAACAATGCGCTCTCACCCGTCATAGAACAAACTAGGGAAATCAGACACTACACTTTCTCATGCAAGCCATTTTAAACAAATATAACTTATGCAATACACATGTTCACACTTTGGCCCCAGAAGAATCTAAAATGCATTTTGTTCTGACTAACGTGTAGAAGCTTACATTTGCGAATTTAAACCATTGTAGAGTGCACGTGCAAACATAATTTTTTGCCATTTTGTTGTTTCTGTCTCGCCCCGTGGTTGTGCTTATGTCGCGTACCTGACCTGTACATTACAGTGGCTTATTTCGAATATGTCTCGCTCTGCCACTGGTGCCGAAGAACTGGAGAACAAGGCCAGTATGGCGGCATCTATGCCGTCTTAAAAGGCTCTAGAACTGACATCAATGCAAAATTAATTTCCTTGGCCATCTTAACAACGGTCAATAAAAGCAGATAAAATCATGATAAACAGTGGCGCTCTGAAACAAGTGACACTTGGAGGGTGCTCTACGGTGAGTTGACGAAATTCCTGAAAGTGGAGCAGTCATTTCCTGCTCAAGATGGGCATTGACTGTTAACAATGAGTAAACAATCAATTTTAGCCGTGGGTAAACGCAAGAGCTTGAAGCACTGTCTCACCTGCTGGCCGCTATGCTTGGGAAGACGCTGCTGTGGTTGACATCGGTCAGCTCGTTGGACCTGGCCACAAACCTCTGGCCAGCGCGGTATGCTCGGATGGAACTGCTGCCGGACACCGTCTCCGAGAAGTGCACGTAGATCGGTGACCGCGAAATGGACTCGAGACGCTTCAGCTGGCGCGACGTGGCGATGTAGAATTTCTGCGGAGAGGTGAGATAAAAGGCGAATGAATTGGGTTCGTCGGTTAACGTTCATATATTCCAAACAGCGCGAAGGATGGGGCACAAGGAAGGAGACGCCACGAGCGCTTGACTGTCAAATGGCGGATTATTATTCCAAAAATCTAAGGAACGTATATAGGTTTGCCAAGATAAGAACAACGAAATAATTTCAAAAAGCGCACAGCGCGGCATGATAGGGAACGGCATGTGCCAAGCACTAGACAAACAAGTGGACACATGCAACAACAAAATTCATAACAAGTGTAAAACAGCTAACGCGCGCCCTGTCGCTATAATTTAGCTGTACTATACACTTATTATGAATTTTTGTTGTTTAATGTGTGCACTCATTTTGTCCAAGCTGGGCACGTGTCATTTCCTCTGTCATCTCTGTCATGCCGCGTTGTGCCCTTTTGTTGCGAAAGCAACACTACGCGAGTCGCCGAGCCATTTCACGGAGCTGAGCAAAGGCCATACTGCGCATGCGCGAGGAGCAGGGACGTCACACGGCACACAGCTGGCGCGCCGTCGCTGCGCGGGTGGCTCAGAGGTGCCGCCGCCGCGCTCGCCAGTTGCGCATGCGCAGTAGCGGCGCATAGCTAGCCTGCCGGGCCGCCGCCGCTGCCGCGCGCTCTCCATCGCCTCTCTCTCTCTCCTCGTTGCTTTCGCAATCCTACAGGTTTAACCAGAGCTAAACCACTGCAAATTTTTTGTAATTATTTTATTGTTCCTATCTTGTAAAACCAGAGCGCGTTCCTGAGCTTCTTGGAATAAAATCCGCCAATTGACAGCGCTCACACTGTCTCCTTCCTTGCGTCTAGTTTTTCCCGATGTTTTAAATATGAAAGAATAGGCTTATGTGCACATATGATACCAGCTTCGCATGTCATGCGCTGCCAGAAGCTATCCACTAAATTACAGCGCGTTTTTGTTCGAAATGTCATAGAGCTGTACGTCATCGTCATTAAAGCCTACAGCCCCCGATATGACCTTTGCACAAGACCTGGTGCGTGTGGGTCTATGCCTTGCGTATGGCACGTCATGTTCATGTTGAAGGCGCGATAGCATGGTAGCCTCCTTAATACGATCTGAAGATGACCCGAGAATAAAACTGCCCTCGCAGTCACTTTTCATCAGAGCACCGGCAACAGCGCAGCAATCACCATGGGATCTGAGGTTTTTGATGCGCAAGCGAATCTTCTCACGGCATCTGCCGTTTATGTCTGCCCATAATAGTTCGCGGCCATTGCTGCTGCTTGTTCGAAACAGCGGATGTGCTTGCATTCTTCGCGGCTTCGATAGCAACTACCGGATCATACCCGCTACTGTTAAAAGCTTGAAAAGAATCGAAGAACTTGAATCCAAACCGAACAAGGAGATAGAAATACATGTATATTCAGTCATTGCCATATTCAAGAAAATGGTGCGAAATTTTCAGTCATCCAAGGTCGATATTCCAGAAAAAAAAAACCAAAACAAGTATATCTTTGACAGATATATAGATTTCTTCAATGAAGTCTCAGGGGAACTACACAAAACTAGCAACCTTGTGACACAAAGAGCTCATATCTAGTGCTCACAGAGAAGCTTCCTGTACTCGAACGAAATTCGCGGATGGACACTTTCAAGATGCCATGTCTTTCAAGATGCCACTTTCAAGCGCCATGTCCTATGACATTCATGCAGACCATAAGCTCTTATATAAGATGGCCCTTTTCACTCATGGATATCAACGTTGTCCACGAGTTTCCGACTAAGGTGGGAGCAGATTTAGTTATCGAACTGCCAGATATTGTTTTGTGCCCCACACTGCGTTTGAGTGCTGCTTTATTCTACAGCTGCTCTGAACTTCTGGTCCTTAATTTGGTGTCTACGTCGCTACGGGGTTCGTCTTCAAGCGTTTCCTGCTTAAACGAGTTCCGGTGCAGATGTCCGGTGCTTCGAAAGGCTAACTTCGCGAAAAAAAAAGGAGCTTAAAAATAGGAGAGCCTTAGCTGCCGGTTGGCGACGCACCGCATACATGCACTGCTGATAACATTATCGCCTTAGTTTAGCAGCACTGTAATTCTTGAGTTGAACAAATAAATATCAGCGCAAAGAGACAAGGACAAGAAGAGACAACAAGGACGGCGCTGGACTTCCAACTTTTATTTCTAACGAATCGTGCGAGCATATATGCACTCTGTACAATCCGGCGTCATCGTCAGTGCATGCGCAGATATGTCAGCTCTTTATCAGAAAGAGTGATAGAAGCGGAGCTAACACATGCTTCTCCCCGATTATAAATCAACTCTGATTCAATGATTTCCCGCGTTACACGTTGATTATTCTTTTTTCTAATGACGGTGCTAGCAAGGTCTGGAGAACATTCTTCACACGTAAGACAGTGGGCGGCCAGAAGTCCTTCAAAATCTTTTCCTTTAAGGGCATTATCTACATTTTTGGCATGTTCCCTCAACCTGTCATTCACGCATCTCCCAGTTTGGCCGACATAAGTTTTGCCACAGATTAAAGGAATTTCGTATACCACGCCTTCTGCGCATTCAACCAAGGGCCGCCGATGCTTCTTCCCACAATTCTTTTGCTTCGCTGTCTCGGGATCTGTCATCTTGCACAGCTTTGACAGCTTGTGAGGAGCAGAGAAGACGACTTGCACGTCGTACCGCTGCGCTACCTTTTTCAGATTGTGTGACAGCTTGTGAATGTAAGGTATCACAGCTACCTTATGCCTACGCTGCGCGTGGGCGTCACACATTCACAAGCTGTCACACAATCTGAAAAAGGTAGCGCAGCAGTACGACGTGCAAGTCGTCTTCTCTGCTCCTCACAAGCTGTCAAAGCTGTGCAAGATGACAGATCCCGAGACAGCGAAGCAAAAGAACTGTGGGAAGAAGCATCGGCGGCCCTTTGTTGAATGCGCAGAAGGCGTGGTATACGAAATTCCTTTAATCTGTGGCAAAACTTATGTCGGCCAAACTGGGAGATGCGTGAATGACAGGTTGAGGGAACATGCCAAAAATGTAGATAATGCCCTTAAAGGAAAAGATTTTGAAGGACTTCTGGCCGCCCACTGTCTTACGTGTGAAGAATGTTCTCCAGACCTTGCTAGCACCGTCATTAGAAAAAAGAATAATCAACGTGTAACGCGGGAAATCATTGAATCAGAGTTGATTTATAATCGGGGAGAAGCATGTGTTAGCTCCGCTTCTATCACTCTTTCTGATAAAGAGCTGAAATATCTGCGCATGCACTGACGATGACGCCGGATTGTACAGAGTGCATATATGCTCGCACGATTCGTTAGAAATAAAAGTTGGAAGTCCAGCGCCGTCCTTGTTGTCTCTTCTTGTCCTTGTCTCTTTGCGCTGCTATTTATTTATTCAAGTCATGTACCAACACGCCCAATTTTCCGCGTTAATCAAGTTTAATTCTTGAGCTTTGCGCATTTATTACTGTGCCGGGAAGAAGCAAAATTGTTTGCTGTAGCGCGACTTGTTCTTGGCCGTCATGTTTGACGAGAAGAGTGCCGAGTGTGGTAAAGCTCTCCCCAAGCAAAGAAGGTTTTTGGAATGTTGCCTCTTTTCTTACAACTGCTAATGACTGTTGCAATGCGGCTGAGGCTACGTTTAACTCCCTTGTACCTAGCAAACGTTGCAGATGGCGGAACACGCCACGGCGTTCCTTGCCTGCGTCGCAAATGAACTTGGCGTCGGCTTCGGTGATGTCACCTTTTCTATAGTGTATTAATAAATGTATGGACTCCCTATACGCGTTAAACACAAAAACTGAAAACAATTTGGTCTTTGCGGTGAGCCCAGTACCTGAAGAAATGAATACTATTTTCCAACAGGTTCCTAAGTCTGTAAACTTCCTTGCTGAGAAGTATGACGCTCTGTTTCATTCGCAAGAACCTGTGGTGTGGACAAAATGAGCACAAAAGTTGCGGCTCTTGAGGTGCGGGTTTTTCCTCAGGACCCGATTATTCAGAAGCAGGGAGACAATGGACGAAACGCGAGGATGTTACCCAGGAGAAAGTATCGGTTTGCAACCCCGCACTGTAAGAAAGAGAAAGGGTATTAAAAAGATGAGAGAGGGAACGTCTCAGTTAGAAATGAAGAGTCCATCTGAGAAATGAAGATTAGTCAAAGCCTATCACGCAGGCACGACACACTCAAGAAGCGGAACATTGCGCACATGCCTTTAGGGCGGACACTGTCCGAAGGCTTTCACTTCTTTCTGTGGACAAGGGTATTAACTATTTACTAAAGTGACTTCTTTCATCATATTGCACTGCGAATTCCAGAAAAATAACATCGGAAATTCTGTACCGTAGTTCCTCACTGCTTCTCTAGAAGTGCCCCATTTCGCTAGTATCGTGGCTCTTAAATTTCTTTTTACAGGATGGCAAAGACGAACTGATTTTCTTTCATTGGAAAATAAAGATTCCACATACCTACGCAAGAAAATGTTTGGAGTGTTACTTGGGCCATGCTAACGTTCTGCATATAACCGAAGTAACAACTCAACGGCATCCTAGAAGGTACATCATAGCGCAGGAAAAAAAAAGAGAACAGCACACTGCAAGACACCACCGGTGCTATTCTCCCGTTCTGTTGTCCTCATTTTTCTACGTTATGGTGAACAAGCAAAACCCAGCTCTCCGTAATCCTAACCCTCGTAAGATACAATGATCGAAGGTTTAGACAAAATATATAAAAATACTTAGTGGTGACCTCTTCAGGAAAAACTGAATCTAAGTAGGTATTTAAATGTGTAGCATTTTATTAAGGGCATGCGACTACATTGTGCTCATAGTGATCTGCTGTGCTTAGTATTTCATGTGCAGTGGTGAAAAAGCACCTACACAGTATGATTGTTATCAATACAAAGGGTACCAATACAGTAAGCGCACAAGGACACGCACACAAAAAGAGGAAACACACAGGACAGCGCCTGTCCTGTGTGTTTTCTCTTCTTGTGTGCGTGTTCCTGTGCGCTTAAATTCATTTCAAAAAAAAAAAAGCTATGCACCATCAAGCCCAAACAGAAGTTTTGTTAAATTATCAGTACAGTCTGTGGACTAGGAGACCTTGTGAATAACCTTTCAATATGAGTTGCTCGAATAAAGGCTGTTCTGATTTCAAAACAAAGAGAAGGATTTCCTGGTCACCTGAACAAAGTAGTAGATGATGAGCAGTGGGATGACCGCCGCGAGAAAGATTGGGTTCTCCATGGAGATCAGGATAAACGCCACGATCGCCTTGAAGAATTGCATGAACAGTGTCCTCAGGTTGAATCTCAGAGTCACGTCGGCTGTGTCGATGTCTTTAGAAAACCTGGGCAGAAAACAGCAGTTCGTTGTCCTCAGTGCACGGCATTCAGCTGCGTCGGTTTCGCGGCGACAGTTGAGGTAACTTCAAGGCGCCGTGACTAGGTGGCAACTTAAAAAAAAAACTCCAAACCATTCCTGCTCTCTTAATATTATCAAAACGGCCATCCATTCCTCGAACTGTGCTAGAAACGAAAAAGCATATTTATTTATTTATTTCATTTGTTTCATAAATACTGCCGACTGCCCTTTGGCGGTCAAGGCAGGAGTGCACAAAGTTAGAAAAGAATTGCACAGTAGTAACAACAAAATAACAGCAACAAAGGGCGATTACAGTACGAGGACATAAATTCAATAAGACCAACGGGAAGCAAAGGCAAATCATCAGACGTCAAACAGACTAAGTTAACAAAATAAAAACAAGGAAATCGAAATACACTGTGTACTAGACGCGCTACTGCGATACATGAGCCGAAACAGCAGACAAGAAAGATTCTGAAGATACCAGGTTGGTGATATCGCTTGGCAGTCGGTTCCATTCGGAAATGGTGCGTGGAAAGAAGGAACAAGAATATGCTTTTGTTCGGCATCGTGGCATCAAGATAGTCCGTTCGTGTTTGTTACGGGTGGGGCGTGTTGTGTTGTATTGCATGTAACTCTGAAAATTCAGTTTTTTTTATTATGTACAATATTGAACAACATTTTGAGTTGGTGCAGCTTGCGACGGGATTCAAGCGTAGGATGCCAAGCGTATGCTTTTGTGAAAATCGTCATTGTTGAGCAACGTATTGTTGAGCAGTACGTCAGAAAACACAGCTATAGCTATGGACGGACTGGTTCTCCTAACGACGCTTGAAAACTAGTAGCCCTAGGTCTGCTGATGAGGAATTTCGAGTAGGCAGAAAATCAGCTCCCTGTTAGCGCGCTCCTAAAGAGAAATGGTCGGCTTCAGTCTTTCGAGGCAACAGAGGAGGGCAAATCTTCTAGCCAATAGTTCTGATGCCCTGGTACAGATGCCCATGAGCCATAAAAGTTTACTATCATCGTACACAGTTCTAAAGCGGGTAGGGCGAAATCTCGACGCGCGTAAGAGAATATGGTTTGCTGTTCTCTGTAGTCGCCAGTCAAAATAAGTATCTTTTTAGTGCGCTATCACTTATAGTGGTGTGCGGTTTTTCCTAAAGGACTTAGCCCTCAGGTCCTTCACCGGAAAGGCCTTTGAAACATTAGTACTAGTCACTAGATAGTAAAAAAATATAGTTAACTAGCAATCTAGGATGACAAACAAATGCTTTCGTATTCACAGCACGAAAGTAGCCTTAAGTGCCCTTTAATTTTTTAGCTCGTATTTGTGCGTTCCTGCAAGCACTAAGTGTTATTTTTCCCGAAATTACTTTTACTTTTTGTATTTTGCATCTGAGCCTTGTATTTATTGCTGTATTTTGTGTTACAACTTGTATTTAACATTTTTCAATTTTGCTAAACCTGTTCTTTTTTGCATATATTATGTATTCGCCCCTCCTGCTTGGGCCTACTGTAGGCCTGCAGTATGTTCTAAATAAATAAATAAATAAATTATCTTCGCAGCTTCTCACCCTCACATTGTTGGAAGGAATAATCAGATGTTCGAATAATAGTGAAAAAATTGATAAATCTCTATCAATACGAAGAATGCGACTACGGGTAAAATCCCATCCTGAAGGGTCGAAACAGCTCTAAACGAACTCAAAGGACTTGTAAAAATTAGACAGGGAGTGCACTGACTCGAAACTGAAAAACTTTTAGTCGAGTTCGAAAGTATAACGTATAGAAATGAGCTGCACTAACAAGTCTCGTGCAGTCACCACAATCGCTCAACATATTCAACTGATTCAACTGCAGTTCTCCAGCTGAGACTCAGCGCGCATCGTGTCCGCCTCTTTCCTTTGCTCTGCGTCCTGCCCTCAAAATCAATGTTGACCAACTAGCTCGCCTAAATTTCTATTCTTCTGCGGTAAAAACTTTTTATGGAAGCCTCTGGAAAACCTCGCCTCTATCGCAACGTGGCCGCCGCGGCCGGGTTAGAACCCGGATACTACGGCTGAGTAGCTGAGCCCTAACCACCGAGCCAGTGAGGCGGGTGCACACAAAATACGTAAAAAAATTAATGTATTTCATAAATGGCAGTATAAATCGAATGAGCGGAGTGGAAGTTTCGGCTAGTTGATAATCCATGGTTGAGGATGGAGGTTTAGCACTACAAAAACAAGGACAAGAGAAGGACACAGAACGAGCGTTCGTCCTGTGTTCCTCCCTTGTCGCTGTTTGTGCCGCGCTAGAGCCAAGCCGTGTGAACAAGCCGTGCATAGTAGTGCGAATCTAAAATCAAATGAAGTTAAAGCGTTCATTTAGCAATTAGATTATTTATTTATGCATTGATTTATTTATTTTCATTTTTATTTATTTATTTATTTATTTATTTATTTATTTATTTATTTATTTATTTATTTATTTATTTATTTATTTATTTATTTATTTATTTATTTATTTATTTATTTATTTATTTATATCCTCAGGACCAAAGGCATTTCAGATGGGAGTGGTTACAAAATATAGAATGAGAACAAAAACAAAAAATTCAACATACAAGCGTCATGTTCCTGGTTATATATCAGAAGGGTATATGCTTGGGCTTGTTGGTTCATAACTGAAAGGTGAAAAACGTAGCGCAAAGAGACGAGGACACAGAAAGACGGACAACACACGGCGCTGGTTATATAATTCAGTAAAAGAAGTAAGCATAAGTTGTAAGCGCAAGGTAAGAGTGCAAACAAAGGTAACTAAGGTAAACAAAAGGAATGGAGAATAATGAGTACATTTGTTCTTAGCCTTAGTATACAATGTTAGCTAAAGTGTTATGGAAGCGCAGGTTGTCGATCCGGGAAGGTGGTTCCAATCTGCTGATGTACGGGGAATGAACAACTGAGAAGAAGCTTTTGTTTCGTGCGACGTTATACTGACTTTGTGAACGTGATCCAGCCGTGGATATATAAAAGACGGAGGAGATATCATTTCATCGCGTAGATTGGGACAGTTGGGTCGCGTATATTGGGATTAAGCCGAAGGAAGCAGTTGGAGCACTGAAAACTTGACTAGTTGGTGTCCGTGTGCGATAGATGTGCAACGCCAAAGGCACGATGCAAGAGGCTCGCACCCCAAGGTCTATGCTTCGCTTGCGCGTAGTCCCTTATTTCTGTGTCGGCAGCGCCTTATACCCGTTTTTTTTTTTTATTGAGTAGAGATCTTTCTTCCAAAAGCTGTGAAAGAGCGCAGTCTGTGCAGGTTGATTGTACGTCATGGCGGACACTATGTCCGTGGTACTACGTGGTTAAAAGGCCATTAGATATATATTATTAACTAATCAACGTTTTAAATCTTTTGTTTTGGAGCACAATATCCTACAGCGGAATCGAAGGCAATCAAGGTCGTAGGTAGGCTAACCCAGTTTTTTTTTATTTTCTAAATCGACATTGCGGTTCTAGATACTTAGAGTGGAATTAAAGGCGCAAAGCGAGTCCGTATCCAACGATCTATATGTGCCAGAAGAACTAAAACCGCAATTCACATCGGGCAGACGTGTTTTAAGGCTTAAAGATGAAGGGATTCACAACAGCGCTACGGAACGAGGACAGAAGGAACACGAAAAACACAGGACGGGCGCTGCCTATTCTTGCCTATCTGAGCTGTAGTTGTCAAAGGCTGTAGCTGGGTCATGCACATCTTTGTATCTGTTAGTCCCTTTATCATTAGCTTGGTAATGCTATATTTTGATAGTGCATGCACTTTTTCATGAGTTCTTTCGAGCTGTGTTATGACTGGCCAAACGTGTGAGGCGTTCCTTCGCTGTGTCCCGTGGCTGACAGTGTATCACGTGGTCCAGGAAATAGTATAAATCTGTGCTGGTTTTTTCACGGAATAAAGAGTTGGTAGTCAGCGCCCGTCCTGTGTTTTTCGTGTTCCTTCTGTCCTCGTTCCGTAGCGCTGTTGTGAATCTGTTTATTAAGAATGAACCAACTAGCCCGCACCAGAATCCTCTTAAAGATGAATCAGTGTTCCTTAGGCGCCCAGCAGACCGGTGCCTTTCATGTTTGCTTCACCGGACACAAATCGTCCACTTAGAAATGGCGGCACGACGCCGAAGAAACGCTTCTGTGTTTCGGCTATGAATTACGAAATTGACGCCGTCTTCAGCGTGGCAGCGCAGCGACAGAGAATGCATTGGGGCGGTTGAGGCAAAGCTAAAAGCGAGACTGGCAGTTCTTATTACCTTCTCCGCATTGATACCACCGGGAACGGAAAGAAACTCTCATGCAGCATGCGTCTGCATGGTTACGCCGAGTCATGTAGGCGTGCCGCGAACTCCTAACATAATGAGCCCTACGAGTGAGGTGCGGTCATACTTTAGAAAGTTGGCGTGTTTTTTTTCGCGACCAAAAGTCTACCGACTCGCCGGCGCGTGTAGTGCGTCTGATTTATGTCTTGTCGTTTTGCACGCATCACTCCACGCTCGATATCTCGAATCGCAATGTCGACTGAAAACATTTGTAAATTGAGCCTGCCTAGGACACTGAAGGCCTCCTATTTCGGAATTGAACATTTTGCACGCCTTAAAAGCAGATATTAAGAAGTAGCGTAGTTCATAAATAGAATTTCGACTACCTAATCCCATGGACATAATATCCGCCATGACGTACAATGTATATATGTGCAAAGACCACACTGTCCTTTCTTTCACGGTGTTTGAAGACAAATAAGTCCGGATTAAGAAAAAAACAGCCGGTATACTTTTAGCTTCGAAGGCAATTCTTGCTTTTTAGATAACAGTATACACTGCGGCGAGCGAGAAAGCACTCACCTGTTGAGAATCCTGCCCATAGGTGTGGTGTCGAAGAAGGACATGGGCGAACGCAGGACTCGTTCGAGCATGCTGGCGTGCAGGGTCTGGCTGCCTCGGAGTGCGGACAGGTGCAGAGAAAGGCTGCCCACCAGGACGAAGATGGCTGGAAGTGAACATAATTCGCAGAAGCTGACGCGGCTAATGTCTGCTGCTCAGCGTATTCTTTGCCGTTTCTTGTAGTTTCGGAACAAGCAGGATGCCCTCGTTTGAGCGATATTTGCAACTACAGGTAACTATAGCTGATGCGTACACGTCGATAAAAATTAAAGCGTGCTTATTATAACACTGAAGAGACACGAAGAAACAAACTTTAGGTGCTAAAGCTAGCGAAAATTTTTATATATTTGGCATTCTTTGCGATGTTATAATGACTTTGACGTGAAGAAGCCTGCACGGAAGCTTTATATCTATCCCATTTTAAGTAACTTAAAAAGTGACCTTACAGATACGGGAGTTTATAACACGGGTTATACAGATGTTTTTTTTTTTCGAAAATACTTTGTAAATATTGCATCTCTGAGTCATTTCTTTCAAGCACTCTTCCCTTCTCGCGACCCGCCCAATGTTCAGCCTAAAACCCAAAAACCCCCTTCTCTGCCTTGTCTGAAGAGACTTTTGGGTAGCTGGGTGAACGTGTGAACGTGATATGATGTGGTTCTCGGATGGTCTGGAGTAACAGGCCACATTTTGCCTCTCTGGCTAACCGCTGTATCATAATCATCAGTTTAACTACAATTTCAAGGCAAATCCCTTACAACACTCCAGTTAACCCTGTCCTATGCCAGTTTCGGCCACCCCATCCCCGCAAACTGCTTTATTTCATCCGCCCATTTAACTCTCTGCCGCCCTTAGCTACGCTTGCCTTCGCACTTTGGATCCATCCCGTTATCGCAAGGGATCCCTGGTTGTCTTCCCTTCACGTAGCAGTAACTTAGCTGGACCGAACAAGTTGATTACATCGTCTGAAAGGGTAACAAAAGATTAGGCTACATCAGGTGCATGCGAAAAGAGGCTTCTACTGTTACAAAACCAACAGCGTACGAGATACGTGTCAAGGGTGGAAACTTAAGCAAGTCAGTATCGGCGATCCATGGCGTGAGGGGTAGCGCAAACCAATACGGCGGACAAAGAACAGATACACACCACAAGATGCTTGCAGGCGCGATACTTGAGCACGAAAGTGAAATATGGATATGTACTACAAAGAACCTCCAATAAACTTGAATAGGTTAGGAGACATGCGTTACGCTCCGATGGTTACCGATGGTTAAAATCTAAGATGCCCGTGTATGTCAAGCAGACTTTCATCTGCTTTCTCACAGATGAAACTAAAAAAGACTGACTGTTTCATTGCGTGATAAAAGGATTAGTTCATGTCTACAAATAACAACGAATAAATAAGGCAAAGGTATGCTTTAGTCATAATAAATGCGTTCAAATAGAACTACATTTATTGCGATAGCATTAAAAGGACCATAAAAGCGAAAACTGACTGGCAGCGTTGACGTTTTTGTGAAGCGTCCACCTGCTAGGCGGTGTCTAGAGAGATTCGCCTCTCTCTACTTCCCATCTGTAAACCGTCCCCATGGCCCCTCTGCCCTTCCCCTCACCACCTGTTGTGAAGAAGAGGGAGACGCCACACGAAGACTCACTCGGGAAAAATGAAAATGACTAATAAAATGACGCAGACAACAGAAGGCCTACGTGCAAAATATGCGGCCTCCCAAAAAATTATCTGTGCGAAAATGAAGCTTGCGGGAACTACTCCTTCTACAGCATTGCCCAGGAAGAGCAACCTGTGGCTTACAAGCCCTATCGGTGGCTATGTTTGAAGCAGCCACCTGCCAGGGCAGCGGTGCAGCGGGGAACCGCTGCGCCACTGCGCTGGTACATGTAATGTTAACAAAAAAACACCCAAATGGGAGTTAATGGCTTGTCCTGTAGCGCACGCTCAAAAGGAGGTTTTATTTATTCCATATAAATTGAATATTTTACTTCTTCATGCCGGGGAGGTATTTACGGGTGCAAGGGAGTAAGTTTTTTACAACCCACAGAAACGGAGCCTAAAAATAACGTCATGTTGATTTATCCTGATTCAGGCCCATTCTTAAAGTGACAGCGGCGGAAACAGGCAGTACCCGCAGGACCCGTCGCCAACCCAACTTTGGAAATAAGGGAGTGATTACTCATTGACATCCACCTAAGCGCAGCCATACGGCCACAAAGGAAAGCTTATGTATCAGCAGCACGAACACAACACAGGAAGAAGAAGGAAAAGATAGTACAGAGCGCTGTACTACCTTCTCCTTCTTCTTCCTGTGTTGTGTTCGCGCTGCTGATACATATGGATCGCAACCAACTAGCCCGGCAGATGGTGTTATTGAAGGAAAGCTTCACAGCTTTCTCAGAAACTTCGCAGTTGAAGGAAAATTCGTCCCGGTCCGGGGCTCGAATCTGAGACAACCGTTTCACCACAGCAGTCGCTCTACCAACTGATCTAACCGGTACAGCAAGCTTATGGCAGGGCGAGAGCAAATTAATCAATAACTGAACGGAACGGTAAACATTCCAGAAAATAGCGCATAGCTACGGGACACGAAAGAGAAGTAGGCACAGGAATCTCTCTGTGTCGTTTCTTTCATCCCGTCTCTTCGCGCTGTTTTATGCCATGTTAGATTTGTTTGTATTCGGTCATTTGTTTCTAAACATCCTGTGAACTAGAGGTTCGTGAGGACTGGTTTCTTCTGGGTGCATGCACGTGCAAAACTTCTACTAAACAAAGTTGGCAGCTTAGAGGATTTCTATCGCGCAGTGTGCAGCATAGTAATTATTCGAATCCTTTTTTTTTTCTTGACATGTCTGTCAACACCAAACGCAGTGCGTGGATAAAATGACAGCGCCTGAACACGCTGGCGGCGTAGTAAATCCAATCATCAGCCAGGTCAAGTTCCCTGCGAAAGAAAGGTCCCTCCCACAGACCTCCAGTAACCTCCGTTCGACTTAAACACCCTTTATTTATCTCAGCATATTTCCTGATTTCGCCTTCGCAGCTGACCACGACCCTGCGCTGCGCTTATATTAGAACACCGGAAAAAGCAAGCGTTATTTCCTGTTCGCCCCCCCCCTCCCTCCCTCCAAAAATATCAACTAGCTTCTTTACCTTCAGCCAGGTTGTCATTTAAAGGAGAACATTCCTTAACCCACTCTGATCACTTTGGCTCTCATAGCAAGGATCATTAACATTATAACTTTCCTTTCAGTGGTTCGGTATGCTATCCTAAACTGATCTTGATCTACCTTGAGGCCTCCAAGTCCCGCACCACAAAACTGAAACTCCCCCAGGCGGCGTTTCTCCGGAAGCCTCATAGCGGAGACTGAATGAGCCATGGAACTTGGAATGAGGGGTGGCAAGAGCACTCACTCTCCACGATGCCGTACATGGCGTACATTCCGAGGCGGTAGTTTCGCTGCTCCGGGTCGGTGGCCAGCACGGGGTCGAGCGCGTCGTTA
This sequence comes from Amblyomma mixtum, assembly GCF_055824585.1. Lineage (NCBI taxonomy): Eukaryota > Metazoa > Arthropoda > Arachnida > Ixodida > Ixodidae > Amblyomma > Amblyomma mixtum. The sequence continues at coordinate 117,311,294 of NC_143021.1, forward strand.
CTCCACAGGCTGAGCCAGTAGCTGCCCATGATGTTGAATCCGTGTGAAATGACGTACGAGATGAAGGTGACCACCGTCAGCCACTTGCCCATGGCCTTGATGTAGGCCAGGTAGACCCACCACTTGACCTGCATGCAGCGAAGGGAAAAGACGAACACTGTCACCACACCGACGGCTTTCGTTCATGCAAGAGTTTTCTTCTCACTGATTAGAGCAGAACGCTGCTCCAGACTCCGAGCGACAAAGAATGCGGGAACTTGTACAATGCTTGTGCGGTTCACACGACGCACGGGCACTGTCAGCGGAGATCTTCTGTTGCGTTAGCAACACTACACCAGGTTTTCGCCTCGTCGCGCAGCCGGTGGCCGGTCGGTAGGCACGAATGGCCTTGAACAGCCCTCGCCTAGCAACCGTTTCAGCCGAGTTCCGCAAGATGGCGTCGCCGTCGTCGGCGTCGTGCCGCTGCCGCGCGCGTAGTCGCTAGCTCCCGCCGGATTTGGCCAGATGCGTGCTCTCCGCCGAGGTAGAGGGTGAGGGGGTGGCTCTTCGCGGGGGTGTATGCACGCTTCGCCTCAGTGGAATCTTGTCGTTGTGGAGAGCGCTAAGGAGAGGCAATGGCGACAGGACCAAGCTAGAAAGAGACAACGAGCTCGAGAGACAACAGAAGAACACACTGCACGACTCGACAGGCGTCGTAACCAAGATGCGATTAGAAAGAGTCATTCTACTTCTCAGAGTTACACCAGGCTGACGCCTACTAAAGATTCTGGGATGAGTTCCCAAGCTCGACTCGAAAGGCGTCGAAACCAAGATGCGGTTAGAAGATGTCGTGAAATCCTTTGCGCCTAGGTGGGTTTTTTTCCCAAGTTTCAAGATGGAAAACCAACTAGCCCGTCAACATGCCTTACTGGTAAGAAGGAGTCGTTCTACTTCTCAGAGTGAGACCAGGATGACGCCTACAGAAGATTCCGGGATGAGTTCCCAAGATCGTCGGAATAAAACCAAGCGCCAACGACGTGCTCGGGAAACGGATGAAGAACGTACAAGAAGGCTCGAGACACAGCGGGCCGATGCTGCAGTTAAATGGGCCGATGGTGCGGCGGAAAAAGCCAGACTTCGACAGAACAGAATTCAGAGGAGACAGCGTGCCGAAGAAACATTGTATCCTACTATGTCTTTACTATACAGCCAAACACCTAGTTACACCCCAAGCCGAAACTACAAGCGTAGCCATGCAGCTGTTGCTAACGCAACTGACAAGGCTTAGCCAGAGCTAAACCACGCCTATTTTTTTGGTGCAGATGTAGCACTTAGCGTGCCGAGCGTTGCTTCCGCCCTTATCAGACAGCACGGTTGGGTTTTTAAATTTCACCTCAATCGAGATTCAGGACACGTGGTCGGGAATCGAACCCAGTACCACGGCGCCAGGAGGAGAGCGTCGCTTGACAGCCTGCGGCAACGTGCGGCTCGTCCGCGAGTCTGGCCACTTTCAACTCTGACAGGCGTTGTAATGAACAGATGTGTTTCATTTCTTTTCATACAAAGCAATTCATTTATTCACCTTGTGCAAAGTTTTTTTTTTTTAGTATTGGAAACATATTGAAGGAACTGCGATGACCAGCTAATGTTGGCCTACGGCAAGTGAGTTCCGCTTCGTAATGACAAAAGTGCATACCCGCTTAGCCCTGAGCTTTTTTGAACAATAAATGACAAAGAAAAATGAAGTACATGTTTCACCGTGGCAGAAAGTACTCACAAGCTAACTTCGATTGCATCGAAACCTTATTTTTAGTGCGAATCTCTGAGGCTAGCAAACACCGCCTTCAACCTTTTTTCGCCAATCACGGAGTCCTTATTTATTTCGATGTAATCAACGACTCAATTTTAAATATAATGGGGGAAAAAATGTCCCGTTTTCAACTACGAATTTCTCAGAAATGAATGCCCGTTTTGCTACCGAAGGTCTACAGAGCCACAGAAAGTCAAATAAACAAATTTTAAATTGCAGCGTAGTTCTCCTCAGGGTGCCTTAAAGTCGGCGTAAGACGGATGTAGGCGCACCTGGGCGTCGTGAGATTCCCTATGCGACAAGACGAACAGTTTAGCCACACCTTTCTTCGATCGCATGCAAGGAATTCTATGTAAATCGCATTCAATGCGGACGGAAAGCGCTGATGAACGAGAACGCTGGTTGTTAGGGCACGTCACCTACTTGATGTTTAACTTGTCTGCTCCTTCGTAGATTTAGGGCACAGTGCGGTTTTCGGCATAGGTAACCAGGCTGCCTTAAACCTTAGAAAAATTTATTTAGACTGTTTATAGGCTGTTCATACACATTTTTCGGTGGTGTTCATAGACTGACTGTAAAAAAAATCATAAAGACTAGCCTATAGACAATACAAATCCTCTAGACGGTGTATATGCAGTTTATATTTATCGGTATACACTATTAGTGGGCTTTTGCGCATATAATCTGTAGACTAGCAGCTACAAGAAAACAATATATTCTATATGAAGTCTGTGGAAAGCATACCGGCCATTTGTATTAGGTAACTGACCACGGAGGAACCAAGCCTGCGATAGGGCGGCAACGCTGCGGTCGCCAGCCTTCGCTGGCTGCGCGTATACCCTGCGTGACGTTCAGCTGCAGCAGCGCTACCCTCTTTTGGGCGGTTAAAATGGTCCTCACAGCTTGAGAAGTGGTAAAAGTTCACCTATGGCAAAGACAGTGCATCCCAGCTAGTGCATTCTATAGCGTGTATCCGTGCGTTTATAAGTGTACGTCCGCGCCTGCCCCAACCCCTTTCAAGCTCGATGCAGCTCGCCGCAGTCGGGTGTTTCAGCTCACCGATCCCACTTGGGCGCTCTCCGCCTCGGTCAGCCTGGCTCCGGCAGCCGTGGGCGCCTTCCCCGTCCTCTCCGGTTTCCCCTTGGTGCGGACGGACTTCTCGCCAGCGCTGCGGGCCGAAGAAGTGCGGCGCCGGGTTTCCGACGTGGCGGCGCTTTCGTTGGCACTCATCTTCGAGTACTGCCTGCGTGTGCACGGGCGGTAGCAAGTTAGGTATGCAGGCGGCGCACCGTCATTGTAGACGGCACTTGCACTCCAAGGCCGTGAGATACCCAGGCTGGTAAAGTACAAATGTCTAAGGGCATGGGTAAACGAAAGACAGGAATGTATGGAAAAGCACGAGCAGACTTTAGGACGAAAGGGCACAGAGATGCCTCGATAATGAAGCATGAGGCATTATGGGGGTACAGAAGGTATGACAGGCCGCCGCGGTGGCTCAGCGGTTATGGTGCTCGGCTGCTGACCCGAAAGACGCGGGTTCGATCCCGGCCGCTGCGGCTGGAATTTCTTTGGAGGAGAAATTCTAGAGGCCCGTGTACTGTGCGATGTCAGTGCACGTTAAAGAACCCCAGGTGGTCGAAATTTCCCGAGCCCTTCACTAAGGCGTCTCTCTTAGCCTCAGTCGCTTTGAGACGATAACCCCATAAACCAAACCAAACCAGAAGGTATGACAGTAGAACACATTTTGAGGCAAGTTGGTGCATAGCTTGAGTAGATGAAGCGCACAAAAGACAGCACACAGACAAAGAATAACATGAGACAGGTGCTATTAACACCAGAAGCGCCTGTCTCGTGTTATTCTTTGTCTGTGCGCTGCTTCTCGTGCACTTCGTCTACTCAAGCGGAAGATACGAAGTGCTGAGACGTATTTGAAAGGAATAATGGTGTCGGGGCTTACTTTCCGGAATGCGGTTCTGTGCTTAAGAGCAGAAGTTCAGTCAAGATTAGAAGTAAATCAGGGAGCTGTCGCAAGATGAACACTAGGTGCCCACGGCAAAACCACAAACGAGGCAGTACATGGGGATATGGGCTGGGCATCGTTCGAAGCACGGTAAGCTCAGAGTAAATGATAATACAAAGAACTCCGAGGAAAGTGGACGATAATGGGCGGGCGGCTAAGGTGTTAAGCACATATACAGAAAGAGCGTTTACTCACAATGCCGGAAAAGAGCTAGGAAGCTAACGAATAAGTATGCAAGACAGGAGGACGGAGAAAGGAAGAGCATCAAACGACAGGTAAAAAACGCGGCTGGTAAAAATTGGAAGAATTCAATGGAAAAGAAGCATATTGTAGAACTATATAAATACTGCAATAGGCAGATCAGGAAGGAATCGTTCCATGATACTCTTTGAAGCTAGATCAGGGTGTATTAGAACGCGAAGCCACAAAAAGAAATTTAACGTAGTAGGTGACATATGGGCGATGTGTGGTGAGTCTGGAGAAAAAAATAGGACATGTTATAACAGATTGTGGCAGTCTACATTCGGATGTCGATGCAGGCACAGTAACTCTTCCTGAGGCCCTAAGGTTTAGAACAATGGTCATGTGAGTGAATTTGCGGTAGAAGTAAGCAAAAAACGATTGGAAGATTGGTTGTTGCTCAAAAGCAGGGCGGTGACGTAAGGTTACAAGTTAAGAATTAAAAATTGTATTTAGAAAAATGGTAAATTTGTAGATAACATCATTAGGTTTCGGATGGCTTTCAGAAACTGAAGGGGAGAAAAAAGCCCATCATGGTGGTAACTGGCGCCACCCGATTATAAATGACGCTCCTAACTTCCACCCATACATCATGACGCGCAGGCCTTGATTTACAAAGCGCTATGCTTTGTGGACCACTCAACGCCGCTGCATGTCACTTGTCGGAGTAACATGGCTGCAGCGACAAGCAAGGGTCCACATTGCTGGTAACTTTTCGGCGTTACTGCAGGCGACATTTCTACGCAGCCGCACTCGGCGCCGACGACGATAAAGCCTTAAGCATACGTGGAAGCAGATGCAAGAGGCAGGGTGAACACACTCCTTTCCTGGTGGGCATCAACTTCGGCTACGACTCTGACCAGCTACATCGGCAACCACGTGACCTCGTTAAGACGTGCGAATTTGGACCTGTTCTTTATCCATGAAAACAGCTAGCGCACGGAACGGGACGACAGAAAGATAAGGACAGACAACGAGCGCTAAGAATGCCTTCAGCAGATCCTGTCGCCGTGAACTGAAAGCCAGCTTTTATGCCCAGCTAATCCGGCTCAGATCGGCAGAGTTCCCCGAGCACATTCTTCGCAGCCTGTCTGAAAATATTTTGGCCAAATTACGTGCTGCACTGACCACAAAAGAAAAGAAGAAAGGTCTGGTGGTGGCGGTTTCCTGAGTCCACGCGTTAGCGCACAAACTGAAGACGGTTGGAGCAAGGTTTTGTGTTCGAGTAGTCTTCTCTGCACAGCACAAGCTGGCCGGAGTATGCCAACCAGTAAACGGAGGTGAACGAAAGAAGGCGGAATGTCGTAAACAGCACCAGACTCGTTTCATACCGTGTGAGGAAGGTGTGGTGTATAATATTCCACTACCACGTGGCCTGTCGTACACTGGCCAAACCGGCCGGTGTGTTAATGACAGCATGAGAGTGCACGCCGCCTCGGTGAAGTAGTAGGCGCCCAAGCCCAGACCCGCACCCGAATGCAAAGATTGCCAACTTAGCGATAGGAGGACACGCCATCGCAACTGCAGCATGTGTGGACGGATACAGGACGACCGTCTGAGGGAGGGTGCTGAGCTGTTAAGACCTTCGGCCCCCAAGAGCAACCTCACGCTGCATTGCCGTGATTGCCAAGAAGGCGCGTGTGAGCCAGACCTGCTTCACTAGAAGACCTTGAAAAATCACGGGGTACAACCCAATCAGAAAAAGAGGCACAGATTGTGCTAGCGCTTTCTCTGCCAGTTTGTTGGCTAAAGCGATAGCCTTCTTAGACAGCTGTTAACTTTTGTCTGGCGCCGTTGCGGTTCTTTGGTTTCTGTTTGTTTGTGTATGAAAAAAAAAGTGTTCGTGATGTGTCCTTCTATTTCTGTCGTCCAGTTTCTTCAGCTAGCTGTTTTGACCTCGTTTCCTGCACAAAAGGAGCATCGGCAGAATATACTTCTAAACAGAACTGTCGTTTGGTTTGTGGCGGGGATTTCAGCATTATTATTGTTTGAGCGGTGTTTGAGCCGTGCTTTCACCGAATGCACGCACGAACCTGGCCAGCTCGGTGGAGGCGCCGACCTGGGAGACGATCTCCTTGAGCAGTTGCATGTCCTCTTCGGATACACCCTCGGTTTCTTCGCCTTCTTGCAGGAACTGCACCAGGAAGTCGGAGAAGGCGCCACCCCGCGTCAGCAGCTCGTCGTAGGTGCCCACGTCGCTGATCTTGCCGTCGCCCAGCACGACCACAGTGTCCACTTGGGGCAGCACGGCCAGTCGGTGGGTCACCAGGATGCGGGTCTGCGTGCGGACAGTGTGCACTGTTCAGTCCAATACTTGTTGAGATAGTTGGTTAAGTTATGTTATGTTAGGTTAGGTTAGGTTAGGTTAGGTTAGGTTAGGTTAGGTTAGGTTAGGTTAGGTTAGGTTAGGTTAGGTTAGGTTAGGTTAGGTTAGGTTAGGTTAGGTTAGGTTAGGTTAGGTTAGGTGAGGTCATAGTTCTTGTTCTTGTGCCTCTTCCTTAATGCGCTGCTAGCATGGATTGTTCAATCCAGCACAAATGAGCCCAGTGCAGGAGGTACCGAGACGCAAGCACGGGGGACTTCCGGGTAGTAATTGCACAGTTCGAATACTAAGTTTCAGGAGGTGAGCGGTGAGCCAAGGCCACAAATTCTGCGTAAATCATGAACATCATACTGCTTTCATAGCAAGAATATTGGCAATTACGTAGTAAGAAACAGAACACTTATTCAATAGAACAACGTTCTCTGTAGTGCAGGGCACAGTGCATGCGGGGAGGGTTAACGCAGTAACATACCTCCGAAATAAAGGTATAATTCTGTAAAAGCGAATATTATTCAATACACAGTCAAAAGAATGATTGTAAAAAAGCGTTGTATTAGGTTCATGATTTTTTGCCATCATATAATTTATAAGTTTGAAGTTTAAAGTTTATTAACGAATCCAGAGTTACAAGCGCATACAGCGAGAGGTCTCATGGTACAAGACCGCGGGCGGGACCTCTCACAAAAATAAATTTCAATAAGCAACAAAATAGGAAATACACAACACATTAATTAGCGACGCAAAGAATAAATAGATACACAGTGTAATTTGAGTTGCCGATATATTAAATACAAACAATATAATGCAGGAGCTGCACAATAAAACACTCACAATGCCGCGATACATAGGATAAATAACAAAAAATCCCACATTAAGGAGGAAAAAGTTTAATTTGACCCTGAACAAAGAAAGCATATTGATTTGTTTGATGTCTAAGTTCAAAGTATTCCAAAATGATATGGATGAAGAATGAAGGCATTGTTTCCCGTAGTTAGTTCTGACCTTAGATACTAAAAATTTAAGTTATTACGCAGCGCAAAACAAGTGACGAAGTTGCTTATGGTCGTGCCGGGAGAAAATATGCTTAGCGGGAGCTGATGATGAAGTATCTTAAAGAATAGGATACCTAGTGTTGTAAAAATAAAGGGCCGAGAAAGGTAGAACGTTTAAATCTATGACCAAAATGCGTGACGGTGATATCCGAGGGGTATAGGTTATGATGCGCATGGCTTGCTTTTGTAGTTTTATTAAAGGCCAGAGATGAATATCATAGGCGTTACCCCAAGATGAGATACCGTAGTTTAAGTGGCTGTGGATGAATGCGTTGTAAAGGGATAATAAAGTTTCTATTGGGAAATAGCTTTGGGCTTTAATTAGTGCGCGTAACCCATACGAAACTTTCTTGCACGTTTCAGCTACATGAGGATGGAATAAGCTGCGAGATGAGTTTGACGAAGGGCTGCTTCTGATAAATAATTCGTAATGAAGTTCAAAAACGATCACTATCAAAAGCAGCCTAGCTTCTGTGATCATAAGCCCTGTTTACAGCACATTCCGACGAATGTGTGCACAACGAAATGTCCGTAAAATTTGGTACCTGTTGGCATGCGCGGCGATCAATACGGGTATCACCAGTTATTCATGTCAGCTTGCAAACTGAAAATCTCTCACGAAATTGGAGTGGGTTGAAGGATCCCGTTACACCTCGCCTCTTGAAATTTGTTGCCAAAAAAACAACGGGGGGGGGGGGGGGGGGGGCTTTCCGTTTAGAGATTGTGCCACTCATACTTCTTAATCCAGAGAACGACACCCTTGGCCCTCAACTCAAGTCCCCCACGTGTCCCCCAAGCTGCAAGGCGCATCAGCAGCTGCCTCTTTTTGTTGAGATATCGGTCTGTCATGGAATAACCGTTGAAGCCACCGTTCGAAGGTGAGGTCCACTCGGGGCCACCAGTGGGCAGAAGTCGTTTCTCCACTGGGAACTACACGCATCAAGTAGAGGCGATCAAAAGGAATGTATCCGTGCTGAGTATTTGTCATCCTTTCCAAGTTTCCCGACCACGTGTCCCCACGGTTACTTTTGCAGCCTCATTTTTCCCCTGTACCATTGTGGACTGGAACGACCTTCCCAGAGACATTGCAGCCATCATGTGCTCCGCGACCTTGGCTGATAATATTCATGCCCATTTGCCATCCTGTTAACACTTGCCGCCAACGAATATTGTACGCACCCCTTATGTAATGTTCCTCACCGGGCCTTTAAGGAAAATAAATGAAATGAAATGCAATGAAAGTACTTACCAGTGCAGTTATCCAAGCGATGGCACTACGTGCATAATGCTGCATGCGATAGTATTGCCGCAGTTGCGTGCATCGAACGCAATAGCAAGAACATGAAGTGTTTAAGATTATACTGTCCATTTCTCTCAAGAGTGTTGCAGGCATGTGCTAGTTCCCTGGCTGGTACGTACTTCTGCCTGCATGCCTGGGGAAGGCACTGTCACGCATAGTACAACCGCGGAAGCAACGCCGTCCACTACAATGCATTTCCCGCGTCTGATCAATACCATGGCGCCATGGCATGCACTCCAGAAAGCCCTAATTTTTCTGCTGGCAGCTAGATCTCGAAGGGAGCTCTTGCCGTAACTTGCGCGTTTCCAGTCGCACTGGGCACGCTGTGAATGCTCACGGCAAATATTATACAACACCTCACGCACGTCCTAGTTTAGAAGAGTTACTCGAAGCGATTTGCCCGTAAGCTGGTCGATCTGCGCCTACCTTCTTTCTGAGGAGTCCCTTGGGGCCGATGACCTTGTCGAAGATGTGTTTTCCCACGTGCGAGTCGACAGCGCTGAGCGGGTCATCGAAGAAGTAGATGTCCGAGCCGCTGTAGACGGCCCTGGCGAGGCTGATGCGCTGCTTCTGGCCCCCACTCAGGTTAATGCCCTGCAGACGTGAGGAATGGCAAGGCCGTTTGCTGCGCTGTCGTGCCACAGTGTCACCAGCCAGCTTTGTTTTGCACCCCAGTGTTATCTAATGCTAGTTAATATATTATTAGCTCTTTGCAAGAGTACACAGACTGTCCTTATGCATTGGACCTGAAAACAATCCCAGGCGTTGGTACACTCTTTCCCAAGCGTTGGCACACCCATTCACAGGCATTGGCAATCCGATTCGCTAGCATTGACCCACTATTCCAAGCGTCGCTAAGAGATAAAATACACGTCATTTCATTGGCTTGTGAAATAGGAGAAGTTCTTAAAGCCTGTTTTCCATCCTTTCAATAGGTTTTTAAAAAGGCTTTAAGTTTATGGATAGTCACAAGCGCAGAAATATCCTGCGCAGACTAGAAGAGGGTAAGTTGATGTCATACCTAAAAGCTAATTAATGGCGCCCATCTTATAGTTGATGGGTAATATCTCTCTCACCATATTAACCACCAAAACGAAAAATAGGCTCCGTGCTCAAAAGATGCACTTTCTCTGTTCATTCTAAATTAAGTACGATGGAAAGACAAGTATCATACTAATAATAAAGTTTGCATTATGTCTAATAAAACGGACATTAAAGGGACTTCAGCATGCGCACCCTAAAATGAAAAGCTCGCCGTCCCTAAAGTATCTGGAAGCAACAGAATAAACAGTGCCAAAAGACTGGATTCCGCGGGATAAGGCTAAGGATGACTGTTTAGAAGACACACTTTGCAGTATTTTCATCTCAGGACGTATACTTAGGTTAGTAACATTTCTCGCACAACAAGGGACGCAAGGGAAGTTACCTTCTCTCCAACCTCCGTGTCGTCACCGCCGGGCAGGATGTCCAAGTCTTGCTTGAGAGCGCAGGCCTCTATCACCTGCTCGTAACGGTCGCGGTCGAAGGGCTCGCCAAAAGTGATGTTGCTCTTGACGCTGGCATTCTGGATCCACGCTTGCTGTGGACAGTAGGCGACGGAACCCTGGGGGCGCAGGAATGTGCTCTGGGTTTGTCCACTGTCGTATACAGCTGAAGACCAGCACTTTTGTCTGGGGGCCCGACTCGCCCACTATTTCAAGAACACGAGGCTACACAAGTTTCGCAGAGCATGTTGAAACCAAGAAAGGCGGTGGCTGGAAGTAATAAGGGAATATGGGATCGCTGATCCGGATCAGGGGAGGGAAATGACTAGAAGAACAAGAATTTGGTGGAGCGCATAGGTCAGCTTCTCTCAGGTCATGAATTGCAGTTCACCAGTATCCCTCAAGAGAAAAGTATAAATATAGCTGTATCTTACCGGTGCTCACCTATCGGCCAGGAGCATGGAGGCTAACGAAAAGGGTTCAGGTTAAGTTAAGGACAACGTAGAGAGCTATGGAAAGGAAGATGATAGGTGTAACGTTAAGAGACCGGAAGCGGGCACAGTTGTTGAGGAAACAAACGTGGGCTAATGACATCCTAGTCGAAATCAAGAGGAAGGAATGGGTTTGGGTAGGGCATGTAATGCGAAGGCAAGATAACCGCTGGGTAACGGAGCAGATTCCAAGAGATGAAAGGTACAGCAGAGGGCGGCAGAAAGTTAGGTGGGCGGATGGGATTAAGTACTTTGCTTGGATACAAGGCCGCAGCTGTCGAAGGACAGGGTTAATTGGAGAGACATGGTAGAGGCCTTTGCCCTGCAGTGGGCGTAGTCAGGCTGATGATGATGCTGCGTTCTTCTTGTCGGAGGTTTTATGGTGCTTTCAAATGATAAGAAAAACCATGCTCATAAATTTCGAAGGCTTTTATCTAGACCGTTGGTACGTGTGTTGTACAAACGCAAAATTTCTAGTAATGAAGAGATAAAAAACAGCGCAGCGACGACGGGCAAGACCGAAGAAAGAAGAAGGACAAGCGCTGACTAACTGAGCGCTTGTCCTTCTTTCTTCTATCTCGTCCGTCGTCGCTGCGCTGTTTTGGCCTCTTCAGTGGGCACCAACTCACTCAGTTTTCGGTTCTTCTGCAGTTTCAGTAATGAACTTCGTCTATGTCTATGTGGCGGTGCCTATGTCTATGTCTATGTTGTGGCAAAGGAAATAAGAGGGCATCTCGTAAAGGAGACTACAATTTAAATGCGAGTATTAAGCGAGTATTAAGTCTTCGTCCCGCGCTTATGCTAGTCGCATAAGAAGCCGCTTCCAATGTGGATAAATGCATTGAAGCAGTGAAGCTGAGAACTGACAAGCTGGAACTGCGGGGCAAAAACCGGAGTGTAGGAAACGACCCGCTCGAGGGCAGACCTAGCAGATGAAGGCGTTCATTGCCGAACGACAGAAACAAATCAAAAGAAGAATAACACGAAAATGAGAAAAACTGAAAGTGCTAGCACATGAAGCACTATGAACCTAGCCGCCATCCCGAGAAGTGGCGCTGGCGACCATGAAACACGGTGTCCGTGCTCCTTTCTTTTTATGTTGCCAAGCAATCCCGTGTAAGCTCGTAACACTTCGAATGAACTAAGCCATCTCAAAAGCTCTACACTCTAAACTCGAATAAGCTTGTATGGGGGTAAAAACGGAGTAAGCTCTGCTCTAGCGCACTCCCTTTTATGGACAGGACATGCTGCCGAAGTTCCGGAGTGGATTTCGATCACCAAATTTACGGAATACTTATTCTTGGTGACAGAGGTAAAGCCTTTGTCAAAAGTTTGGAGCCCAGGGGGTTTGCTTCTGAGCCACACTGTCTGGTTCGTAATGCATCTCCAGCGCTCCAAATTTGCTGAAGGTTAGAAGATTTCTGGCCCTGCCTCCTCCAATGGGTAGGACTACCACGAATGTTACACGAGTCCCACTGCGAGGTTTAGAAGCAAACCCCCTGGGCTCTAAACTTTTGACAAAGACTGTACCTTCCCACTGAAAACCACAGCAACTTGATGCAGTTAGCAATGGCCGGAGGCTTTTGAACGCGGCACCGGAGGTGTTGAGGTTAGCAAACTGAGGAGACTGAACCCTTCGTAACCGCTTGAACTTCGCATGATCTGAAGAGGGAATTTTTTTGTCACACTCAACGGCCAGTATTCCAAGACCTCCGTAAATTTCCATCAATGGAAATCTACTCCTGGAATTAGGCAGCATATACCCGGCCCCTAAAAGGGATTGCGCTAGAGGACAGTTGACCCTCTTTTTACTGATATGTAGGCTGGCTCGGGTTTAGAGTGCTACTAACAAATCCGAAGGGTTAACTTACATTGATGTTGACGGTCCCCTTCTTTTTAACCATGTCGCCAAGGAATGCGGAAAGCATGGATGACTTCCCGGAGCCAACCGAACCGACGATGGCGGCCAAAGAACCTTTGGGGATGCTGATGTTCAGGTCATGTAAAGTGGCTTGGGAGTCCTTAGACCATGCGAAGCTGGCATCCTTCATCACCAAATGATCGCCTGCAGCGAGAGCAACCGTAATATTTTTTTAATGAAAGGGTCATAATTCCAGAAGTGGTAATAGGTCCCACACACTTCCTTGAAACAAGAGGTGGGGCCGAGGTGGTCATGGAAGAGCACGCGGATTAACAATAATATAGAATATATTTATGATGGGTAAGCCGCCCTCTTGCTTCTAGTGAGGACAGCAGTTACCATCCCATTCTGTATTATTCATAACGAAAAAAAAGAAAGCCAGGCTAGTTGTGAATGTACCAACATATAAAGTTATTTCAGCGCAGAAGGACGACAACGCAGAGGAAGATCCATGACCAGTTTCTCGCTTTCACACTGATTGCGGCCCTAGCAACAAAACATTAGTAATGCTTAACAAAAACTGAGGAGGCACTAAGGCTCCTCCTTAAGGGTATGACGCAATAGCGGTAATTGGTCCCTTCAGTGGCCTGGAGTCCTCTTTGAGTATCAATGCGTAGACATGGCCGCTGCCTCTTTCTTTAACCATCACACAACGGTTAACCGACGTTAAGAGTACAAAGCGATAGCATTAGAGATCAATCAAGGCGGAAAGCTGGGCTAGTTCTTGTGTCATCGTTAATTAAAAGACTAGCTCGTAAAACTAGGACAAAGACATAGGAGGAGACAGGACGAGCGCTAAACATCAACTGTAAACAGCTAAACAGCATGTGCAAGAATCTGGCCACGAGATTAACGGGGATCAAGTAAAGATATTGACAACAGAAAAGAACACATCAGCACGGCAGAATCTTGAGTCGCTTAGCATACAGACATCGTCTAACACACTAAACAGGACTCTACATCCTATCTATGCTAAATCATTAAAAACGCTACTGAGTGCTACAAAAGGACGGATCCGTGCGCCGATTGTTTCATAGTGAACAAGGGAGCCGTAGCGCTCCCGGAACGTCTTTCCATCTTTATTGCCTTTGGCCAGTGTCCAGCAATCATCATCACCATGATTCCTGACCAGACGGTATGCCGTCAAACCCTCGACTACATCAACTGAAGATTTACGACGACAAACAGGTACTTAAAAACACTTAGTTGGCACATGCGTACACTGGGTTAAAACGAGCACAAACTAATCAAAATGTAGCAAACTGCTTCTGAGATACATCTTTTTCTTTTCTGGTCAGGACAAGTGATGTGCTGACACAGCTATCACCTTCCCTGTTAATGTGATAAGCGTCACAAATCTCACGGCATCAGAGATCCCTCCCCCGCAGGTACTCCTTCTTTGTCGTCCAGGCTCCTACATGACTACATACGCAGGATTGGTCACTCTAAATCACTTTCATAGCTTGGTAGGAGTCTCCATGCCACTCCAGGCACTGTGGTGCAGTGGTTGAGCAATTCGCCACTGCCCCAACAGGTGGTTATTTAAAACACAGCTACCGATGGGACTTGTGCGACCCAGGTTGCCCTTCCAGAGCAACCTGGGCCCTTCCAGAGCAGCCTGTCGTTACCAATAATTAATTTCACTGCCACCTGGAACTGGGGGCAGTTTTCTAACAATCCGGTCGGTAGGTTTTGATCCTAGAGTTTCTTACAATTACCTAGAGGGAAAGCTGACAACCCGTCTATGGGAGTTTGCATGGAGGCCCCTCGAGACCACTTCAGCCACCATGGGCGCTCAAAGCATCATGGGGCGGTGAGCTACCGACTGCAGAACCACAACTTTTGGCCAAGAAATAATAGAAAAATAAAGCTGTTCGATAACTACGAATGTTCTAACATTCAATGTCCTGACTATAAATTGCAACAAACGAGCAGAAAAGCATCTAAATGCAAAGTTTACCCAAAATAAGAGATGGCTAGCTCTCCTACTGGGAAAGTAGTGAACACTACAAAAACTAATATTTTGCGATTAACAGGCGCATTTCTAAAAGTAAATATGTTTGCAAAAAAAAATATTGTCGCTTAGATACTGTAGGAGGTTTTTTAATGGCATTTCGGAAAAGTGAAACCTTTTATTGGAGTCGTGTGTCGTTGCGTTTTCACTACTATGGTTTTTGCACACTGCGTTCGCGCGAAAGTCGTCTGCGCACACACGAACAGCGTTTTCGGAATGAAACAGCTCAGTAGTGCCGCTCCGTGTTCCCCAAAAAATACAACTGTCTCGCACCAAGTAGCTCACCGTACCATGATGCTTTGAGCGTCCGTGGTGGCTGAAGTGCAGCGCCGCCGGCTTTCCCTCTAGGTAATAGTAAGAAACTCTATGGCTTTGATGGCGTAACAAGGTCATGTGACCTGGCTGATAGCTGGGCCGCCCCTTTCCTCGACACGCCGACGACGCCGAGGTTACCGCTGAACGGGACCGTTAACACTATATATCGCGTTAATAAGAGCCGGTCGTTTCTGCCTCCATGGCGCACTCAGTATAGAAATGGTGAATGAGCCAAGCGCACAAACCTTCTTCCGCGTTGTGTTTCACAGCATTCGGGTCCAGCTCGTCCGAGCGGAGGTACTTGTTGATGCGCCCCAGGGACACTAGAAACTGCAGTATGGAAATTCGTTCAGTCGAAAGCAGTGTGGGGATTACAAAACCTGACTTAATTTTGAGTCTAAATCAAAATCTTCTCGCCTATTGTCTCGACAGCGTTTATTGCACCGACAGTTAAACATCGTTCATTACTGCATCCGCACGTTGCGCACAGCCGCCTCCAAGAGTTCCATTTCGATCACCCAGCCTAGAAATGCGCTACCTTCTCCGGAGCATTCCTGAAAACGACGGTTCAAAGTAATTAAAATTTTAATGCGTCAGTTGTAGCCGCTGTAGTTTATCGTAATCGCTTGCGATCACTCCCACCATTTTTCAGTAGTAGATACTACTTATTACCGGGCAACTCATGTCTTGCTTAGAGACAGCAAACATAGCGCATTTCATAGCGTTTTTTCTTTACTAATTCAGCGCCAGACCAATTTCAGCATGTTACGTGAGCGTAAAAGTATTCGCTCATTTTACGCGTGAGTTCATCTAATTAACCAAATTTGCTGGGTGAAACTCTGGATGCAGCCTTCCCACTTGAACTTAGTTAGCGAAACAGCTTCATTAGTCATCGTTCTTTCGTGACATTTTGAAAAATGTTGCGACTAAGCGTCTCGGCTTATGTAGACTGGAATCGACCCCCGAGTGAATTAGTGTGTCCACTCGCCATGGCGGTGAAGGTGATGAGCATGGGCAGGAAGGCCATGGGGACACGCAGGATGTTGAAGAGGGAGAGGGAAACGAACGCCTTGTTGGCGTCCAGCACGTTCGCCGGGTCGATGGCGATGAAGACGGCGAAGCTGGCGAGCGCCACCTGCGAGAAGTCGAGTTGAGGGGGAAAGAGATACACAATTGCATTTAAGAGGGAAGCACAAATGCCGAATTGCCTATGTCCGTGTTTGCCTGGCAAGCACAGAAATAGGTTGAAGCAAAGTTTCATTTCGGACACACGTACCTACCTGGTTGAATAGAACAGCTTAATAGGGATGGAGCACAGCCTAATATAGATGGAGCACTTGTTTTTTTCAGTGCAGTACCCAAGGTAAAACTTATCGCGAAAAAAAACATGGCATGAGCGGAAAATAGACAGACTGGTTCATCAAGTGTGAGCATAGGCTGCTGATGTAATACCCGTTATTCCTTCCTAAAACTGAGATCAAAGCAGCGGACACACACAAAATGACCTTCCAAGCATAGCGGGATGTGTGTGCTACAGTAATCATTCTACTGTTGACTGCAATCGGCGTCTACGGTTGTATTATTGAGTCAAAGATTGTTACATGAAAATTTGTCACTCTCCGGAAACGGTACTGCACCGAGCAATGTGACAGTTGAAGTTAGATGTGAGTGAAGCTTCTTTGAAAGATCATATCTCGAACGGAAAAAGTATGCCATCCCTGCTCATTGCGTGCATTTAGGAAGCGCAACCTGAATAAATGCTCATCCGCACGTTGGTTCTCAGTGTTATGTAAAAAAAGACATCACTTTCAAAAACTAAAGCTGTTTGGCTCTCTTTAGCAGTTGCCATCAAAACCTGCTTGTGCATTGTGAGTATTAGTAGGGAGAATGTTTAAAAAGTCAAAGATTTGACATGTCACTTCCTGTGTGCCATCTTTTGTGCACACCTTTTATTTTGTGCACGTTTCTTATAGCGTATTCTACGGTTGTGCCTTTAGAGGTGTTTCCAGACAAAAGCAGAAGAATTGGACGGAATTTGTTCAAAAGTGGCCAACGCTTATCTGTTTTGATAACGTTTGAAATAGTTAGCACTCCATGTTTGTTGAAAAGTGAAGCAAAGTAGCATAGATAATGTGCGTTCTCAATAAGGCTCTCTTTTGTAAGATGTGCGGTGGCCGCAGCTGGCGAAGAACTGTGTTAATTGGAGAACCATGGGAGAGGCCTTTGTTCCTACTGTATATGACTGCTGCTAGAAATTTTCACTTATTTTATCCTTTAAATTTAACGGCGCCATTTCCCCACTTTTCTTTTCGGAAACCACGCTGTTGATCCTTGATAATGTAGATTTTGTCGCAGAATTTAAGGTCGGGTATCGAAAACTTGTTCGATGACCTTAAAGAAAATCGGTGTAGCAGAATTGGGCCTGTGATCACATAAATGATTTTGATCGCCTCCTTGTGAAGTACAGATATTTCTGCGATTTTTGTTTGTTTTGAAATACCTAGGTGCTTAGAATTAGATCGCATATATGAATGAGTGGGGATTCAGTGATAAGCACTGGGTTTTAAATTCAGTGGTAAGGAACCAAAAGAGCGAATCTGTGCTCCTCGATGCTATGTACGGTCATGGACAAATTTATTTACAATACCCCTAAGGGCCCTCGTGCGAGGGTATTACATAGAGGGGGGGGGGGGCGATACAATCATAAAAATATGGCACAGGAATTTGAACAAAATACACGTAATAATGAATTAAAACTAGTAATGTACACAAATAATAACAAACAACGCAGAATAAAATACTCAGTAAATGCACATAATGCAACAAAAATACGAAATCTGTTAGTCCATGGTTTGCTTTACCGAATGCTGAAACGATTGTGGGTTAACCTCAATAGCTATGTGTGATGGCAAGTTATTCCAATCTATTATAGTGCGAGGAATGAATGATTTCGCGTAGAGCAATGAACGGCATGTGATGCGTTTTATTTTGTTAACGTGGTCACGGCGAGGAAAGACTGCAGGGTGTGGCAAAAAGAAGTCGTCGTGGAGGGTGGGATGGTGATACAGTTCGTGAAGCAAGGTTAGGCGAGCGAAATGGCGTCGACATGATAGCGGTTCCAACTCGGCACGTTGTTTTAATGCTGTGACACTGGTGAAGCGTGAATAATCTGAAAAGATGAAGCGAACAGCACGGTTTTGCAGGGATTCAAGGTTGTTTATGATGTAAGCTTGATGAGGGTCCCATATGGCAGAAGCATACTCAACTTTCGGGCGGATTAGCGTGATGTAAGCAAGTTTTTTGAAATGTGAAGGCGCGTGTTTGAGATTATGCCTAAGAAGGCCGAGTGCGCAATTTGCTGATGCTAAGATTGTGTTAATATGGTAATGCCAAGTTAGGTCAGACTGAAAGTGAACTCCTAGGTACTTGTAAGTTGTTGTAAGTTCAACTGTATCGTTATTGAGGAAGTAGGTTGTAGCAATTTGAGTGGAACAATTAGTAAACGACATTAACTTTGTTTTAGATGCATTTAGAGACATTAGCCAAGAAGAACACCAAGCCGTTACAGCGTCAAGATCAGTTTGAAGTGAATGGCGGTCGGTTTCATTACTAATATTACGATATATTACACAATCATCCGCGAATAACCTAATTTGAGACGATACACACTTGGGTAGATCGTTAATAAAAATTAAAAAAAGCAGAGGGCCAAGTACACTTCCCTGGGGGACTCCAGATGTTACGGGGACAGAAGACGAGTTAAAGCCGTTGACAGAGGTGAATTGTTTTCTGTTATCGAGGAATTGTTTTATCCATGAAATAACGTTGGGATGGAGATTTAAGTTTGTCAATTTGGTTAGGAGCCTGTGATGGGGAACGCGATCAAAAGCTTTAGAATAGTCTAAAAATACTGCGTCAACCTGTAAGCCAGCGTCTACTGCGGAAAATATGTCGTTAGTAAATCCAGCGAGTTGTGTGTCGCATGAATAACCCCTGCGAAAACCGTGCTGGTATTTGAAAATGATATCATGCTCCTCTAGATAATTAATCACTTGAGTATGAATTATGTGTTCCAGGAGTTTACAGATGTTGCTGGTTAATGAGATAGGGCGATAGTTAAGTGGAATGGTGCGGTCTCCGGATTTGAAAATGGGTATTACTTTCGCTGTACGCCAGTCGTCAGGAATTGTTCCAGATGATAATGATTGTGAAAAAAGGGATGTCAATACTTGATAGAGGTTTAGAGAGGCATTCTTTAGTATTTTGTTATTAAATCCAAGGTGATCAGAGCTAGTAGTAACTTTGAGGTTATTCAAAAGGGCAAGAATGCCTGATTCATTAATGATAATTTACTTATTTACTATTTACTAGATACGTGTTCACGAAAAGAAAAATTATTTCTGCACGGTCAAGCAAAAGACGTCAATGAAGAGCATGGAACGGACATGCGTGCTCCCTCCGTGCGACTAATACCAACTGAGTGGCAGCCGGAGCAACGGAGGAGCAAGTTGTTTTACAGGAATCCGCATCCCGAAACTTTTGTCCATAACTGTACGTGCTACGCTCACAACCGCCCAACGGGGCACTGCAAAGCGCCTGATTTTAAGGCGGAAACCTGTAATGCCTCATCGCTGTAAGCAGGAGTTGTCGACAGAAATGTCACGCTTTTCAGCTGGTCTAAATGGTCGTGACGTCAGAGTGCGCGAATTTCAAACGGGGCCAAATGCACTTTGGCTAGTAACCATGCAACCAATTAACTCTTTTGCTACCGCAGAAAAATGGACGATTTGGAGTGTACGGAAAGAAAATTTTTTTTCACAAGAACTAATACACCCAGCACATATTGCAATGCATGAAATTGTAGCTTATTAGTTACACTTCTGAATGAAGCAAACATGAGAGTTGTGTGTGCGAAAGTAAATGAACATTTATTTGTGAAATTTGCTAAAAACACAAAAAAAGTATATAGCAAAAACAAAAATTACCGGCTGCACTAAGCCAGAACTTGATTAGAGGAAAACTGGAATATACAAACTGTTGCACATGTTTATAGCTGTCATTATTCACAGTTTCAGCTATGAGAAAAATTTACTGCACTTTCCATGGCCTGTCAAGTCAGGGGTCCTGACTGTGGTGCCACTGTGAAGAGCAATCAGGGGTGAAGATGTGAAGCAGAGGTAGACTGACAGGTGCTTCACATAAGGTTTTATCTTTGTTCCTCCCTTGTCCTCTGATAGCCGAGCTTGCAGTTTCTTCTTTTTTTAATTTTTTTTGGTTGGTGTTGAATGGATTCTATGGGAGGATTGGGGGCGTGGACTTCATTTTCCTCATCAGACCCGGAGATTTCTTGAATGAGCTGCTCCCTGATAGCCAGCTGATAAAATTTGGCATTTTAGGCAAGCTCTAAAACATCAGAATCAATGAAATAAGTTTTAGCGATGTGGTTCGAAAGCCAGGACACTTTCCAAGTGTTGCCAATAGATGCTGCCGCCACTGAATCATCCGGGTCCGTTACGTGCAAAAAACAAATAAACAAAAAAAGCGAAAAACCAATTTTGAGAAATGATTTTTGATGGCAGAGGGCCAGAATAGATTATTCTGGTATTTCAGTAGAAATAAAGTTGCGGCAGATCAACAATTCCATTGTATATGATGATTCCAATGAACATCAGCATCTCCAACAGATTCACGTCTTTCCATGAGCCGTCATGCCGAACTTGGCGAAAATCTTCATCCATGCATACTTATTAGTGTTTCCGCACATGGTCTTCATCATTTCCGCCGTGAAGAGCTTCAAAAAAAAAGTCGAGAAGTCGAGCTAATCTCCAAGCGCCGCTCTGCAGCGATGTGCCGATATGGGCACCTAGCTGTAGTCTTGGTTGAAAAACGCGACGCTACCTTGAGCATTTGGCAAACTGCCTTCGCCATACGTTGTCAAGACCCTGAAGCACAAAAATAAACCACTCTCATCAATTACAAACCGTATGAACCGCAGAAAACCCACAGCGAACGAAAACAGAACTTACATGCAAGTACGCGCTGACGTTCCAGGCTCCCGAGGCGAAGTCTCGCTGTCGAAACCGAAATCCAACGTTTGTACATTGTTGCCCGACTAATAACCGCTTCTTTCGTCGCAAAAAACGAAACCGAAACCGGCCGACGTACTCGGTGTCAGCTTTCGTTTTCGAGGAGCGCGCGGCGACGCGGACGCCATTTTCTCCGGCTGACGCCGCTGCGGCCGTTCAAAGTTTTATTTTTTACGGCGCCCCCTCATGTCAAAACACTGAAACCAAGGCTGCAATCGAAAGAGCAGTTGTTGTGCTTGCTAGCTAGATGGCGGAGCACGTTCATGACTCTCCAAAATGAGCTTTTTCGCGCGGGCGATTTGAATCGATCATATGCGATCGATGGCCTATGGCGCGGTAGCGAAAGAGTTAAAGGGCCAGTATGAGTTATGATCCAAGTAAAATAAATAAATAAACAAATAAAAACCAGTAGGAAATAGGTCGAGTGGGGGAATCGAACATCTTAACCACACATCAGTGACACAAGCAGCAACACCGCGCTTAAGGCTTTCGCATCACCGCACTTTAGGCCAGCAAAGTGCCCCCCTGAATTGTTTCGAAAGCTTCTTAAAATGTTATTCGATTAGTAAATTCACTTTATCATGTCACACCTAATGTCTACCTTACCCCTGATATTCCTCGATCAACCAGGAGCCATCACAGCCTTAATGTTAAGCAATACTTCGCCCATACTAATAATTCAAACACAGCTTTTTTCCTCGTACTATTGAGCATTGGAACTTAATTCCTGGTATAACGCGGTCTCTTCCATTAAACTCATTTTTAACAGCTATCGGTGCCACATGATGTTTTCTTTGTGTTGTGTTCATTGTACATTGCTTCAATTTGTTAGTTACTGCCTACACATTGTTCGCGCTATGTATTTGACCATGTTAGATGTAATCTTTTTGTGTGTGTATTGTACATTGCCATTTTTTTTTCGAAATTGTTATCCCCACTCCTGCAATAGCCCCAATAGGGGCTGCAGTATGTAAAAATAAATAAATAAAATCAGTACACATGTTGATTGAAGAGGTGGCTTGCTGCTGCTTTTCTATCAATTGTTATACAATGCACTCGAATGGATTGCACTTTTGAAGGCTACCACACATTCTTCAGGCAGTAAAGTGTACTCCTCAAGCGGAGCCTTTGCGAACCGTGCCGGAGTCAAGACCAGCGATGCGGCCACTCACCAGGAACGGGGCGGTGGTGAAGGCGAAGATGATGGCCGCCCCGAAGTACGCCTGCACCTTGAGGGACTTCATCTCGTCCTCGCGAATGGCGAGCACCCGCTCCTGGAAGGACGTCTCCCAGGCGTACAGCTTCAGCACCTTGATGCCGCCCAGCATTTCGTTCATCAGCTTCAGTCGCTTGTCCTTGTGCCGCATCAGTTGAACCTGCAAGCCCGCATAGGAGCGAAGACGCACGTTCGATATCGTTCAATTCTTATAAAAATGGTCTATACACAGTCTACAGACTTCTTTTTGACTCTATTGACTTCCTGTATATATAGATTTTTGTTTATTCAGAGCCTATAGACTGTCTATATACAAAAGTATATTAAAAGTGTATGGCCATAAATCTATAGACTGTCTATAGACTGTCTATGACATTTGTGTTGCCTATAGACTTTTCTTTAGGACTTGTCTATAGACAGTCTATAGACTTCATAGACAGAAGTCTATAGACACTCTATAGACTGTCTCAAACTTCTTTTGAAAGAGAACTACAGTTATCATCAGCCGAATTGGCTGCACTGGGTGACAGTGAGTTCTCCCAACACCTCCAACTCCTCAAGCACCTGTGGGCGCGTGATACCAGAAAATTTCATGAGCTATCGTTCGGTACACCTTGAGTTAGCGTGAAGTTCCGCCCGCATTCATGACCGCCACACACAGCTTACCCGCGACAAGCAGGCAGTACCTTTTTAAAGCTTATCATGTTACTTAAACAAAAAGTTATTTACAAGACGAAATTATTAACTAAAGAATTTTGCTCTCTCCGGCTCGTTTATTACACTGAAACATTTCAATGTTGCTTTCGTTTACTGTTTTGATTGGATCCCGCAGCAATACAAGACGCTGCAAGCCGTGGTCCAGTGTTGCCGACAACAGTTTAATTTGTATCCGCTATAGTTGTATCCTGCTATAGCCACTCCAAGAGACTATCTACCGCCACCACGGAACTCGGTGAGCAAGCAAGCGACTCAGACGTTCTTACAGCTACCATGAGATCTTGCTACACTACAGAAGGGCAGGAAACATGGAAAAGTTGCATATTCCTTAGAGTGGATACCTTGGTGCAATTTAAGATGTTTTACGTCATAGCGGGAGCTGCAGCCTTTAACCTAAATTCTCCTCGTCGTTTAGAAGCCTAAGAAACGAAAATTGATTGCGTTTTGAAACATCATAACTTGGATCATAACGTAACCAGTAAAACTGGATGCAACATAAGAACACACAAGATAAACACTTTCACGTCCATTTCGTTGAAATCTCTCTACTAGAAGCTCAGGAGAACCGCTTTTTCAAAATAAATCTCTCCCGTGAAAACAAATTCACAAAATCGAATTCATAAAAACTAGCAAGAGATCAAGCTATAACGTCAACAAAGCTGCCCCTTAAATATCCGTTATATTTTAAAATAAACTATGCAATAGTATTCGCTGTTTGAGTGATATGGCAGCCTCCGCTAATTGGCCTAGGTTCTCTGCGAGGTTTTTTCCGTAGCGAGATTTTTAAAATAGCAGTGTGGATTAACAGGCTTGGAAAGCCGACATTCTTCGTGCTATTGTGCTATGCCCTGCTCATGCAGATTTTACTGAGTGCTCCTGTCAAACCTAGCAATATGCACTGAATTACTGAATTGTGACCGACTATTCTCTTTATTTGTTGATTTTAATTTCACGTAACGCACCCTCGCATGAGGCCACGGCAGTATAAGATGGCCCACAAAGCAAGAACTGAATCACATAAACATGACACCCTGTGTAGGCACATGGAAACGCAAAGTAGTAACACGTCAGCTACAAATCGCAGAAACTGAAAGTTCTTTCACAAGTAGAGTACGAGTTGGGCCAGGGAGGAAACTCCAAAATTTCTATACAACGTGAAAAATAATGCTTTTGACGTGCCAGCAGGGTCAGTAAAAGGCGCCATGTTTATTGTTTGATAGACTCCTAATTGTGATGGCTTAGAAATTATTAAAATAGATGTCAAGTGAAGCTCAAAACACACACGGTTAGTTAACGGGGGAAAGAACTTTACACATTCAGTTTGACAATGTGAGAAAAGTGGAGTGAGACCCCGATCCTACAGATGAGGAGGCGAAAAATTTATGTCACATTGGTGAGGTGTGAAATGGGCAGCCGTATGCTGAACTTACCTGGCACTTCCTGATGTATGCAGTGACCGCACCGTTCACGGGTATCAAGATGATCATCACTCCGAGGCCACCCAATGTGGCGATGCCCAGCTGTCCCCAGAGAAGCCAGATGGCGAGACCGATCTGCAGGGGGGTGATCCAGATGAGGTTGAACACTTGGATGTAGTCCATCACCCTCTGCGTGTCCACCGACATGAGGTTGACGATCTCTCCCGTTGTGTACTGACCCCTCGCGACGCTGGACAGAACCAGGGCCTGCGAAACAAGCAGGAGCGACAGTGTCAACATGAATGCACATATATGCAATTTGATCCTAAGTTCGGGTGTCTTTCCTGATAAACTGAAAATTGCAAGAGTATCCGTTGTTCATAAAGGAGGTGATAAATGTAGCCTTAATAACTACAGACCTATCTCTGTCTTGCCAATCTTTTCTAAAATAATAGAACAGGTTATAAATACACGCCTTCTAAACTACTTCCAGCACAACGACGTCATAGTAGAACAACAGTATGGATTCCAAAAATCTAAGTCAACGGAGACGGCCCTTCTATACATTAAAGATCGAATAATAGATAACTTTGAGCATAAATTGTACACAGTAGGATTGTTTCTTGATTTCAAAAAAGCATTCGACTCTATCAAATATGAAATCTTACTGCAAAAGTTACCCAACTACGGAATTAGGGGTGTTGCTCTCGACTTAATTAAGAGTTACCTGTCAAACAGATTTCAGTACACAGCGGTAGGCAAAGTGCAGTCAGATATTGGTGTTATCGCATATGGGATACCACAAGGGTCTATACTTGGTCCATTATTGTTTCTGTTATATATTAATGATATTGTAAATATTCCACTAACCCCGCAAATTATCCTGTATGCTGATGACACTAACGCCTTTTTTTCTGGTGCGAATATTGTAGATATTGAGAGGCAGGCGAATGTCTGGCTGTGTAACCTATCGGTGTGGCTTGACGTAAATAAACTAGCCCTAAACACGAACAAAACAAAATATATTGTATTTCGACCAAAAAATAAATGTATGTCAGACATTCTTCTGCGCTTCGGCAATGAGCAAATTGAACGCGTTGCATCACATAAATTTCTAGGTGTAATCTTTCAGGAACACCTAAACTGGTCTACACATGTCTCAAAAGTTCGAACAGATATATCAAGAACGATTGGGCTTACCTATAAACTAAAGGATTTGCTACCGCCATGGTTAAAAAAGCAATTGTATTATGCTCTAATACACTCCCGTCTGCACTACTGTGTTCTTGTATGGGGTACGACCACAAAAACAAATTTAGAGAACCTACATGTACTACAAAAACATTTTCTGCGCCAAATAGAAAATGTCCCACGCCGAACTCATTCAGCACCGTTATTCCAAAAACACCGAATCCTGACTATCACAAACATCCTATGTAAAAAACTAGCACTAGCTATATACACTCAAATCAAACAGAATGCATCATCGTTCACT
Organism: Amblyomma mixtum; assembly: GCF_055824585.1. Taxonomy (NCBI): domain Eukaryota; kingdom Metazoa; phylum Arthropoda; class Arachnida; order Ixodida; family Ixodidae; genus Amblyomma; species Amblyomma mixtum. Next base: position 117,337,175 of record NC_143021.1, read on the forward strand.
GAGAAATATCTTCATAAAGAACACATGTACAATCTCCGGCATACCATTTATAACAGAGACAGGATTCGTACAAACTACGGAACACAAAAGTTAACATATCAGATTCCTGACTTCTTGAATAAGCACGCCATGGTTATGAATATCATTACTGACAGTTCTTCAGCTCTAGCCTTTAAAAGAAACATTAACACATTTTTTTTGAGCACACAATTTTGACTATTTCCTTTTTTTTTTCTGGGTTCCAAGTAGACACCGGATGGTTTCTGTTGTGAATGTCTTATTGTTCCCGCTTGCTTATTTTCTCTGCCTATTACTGCATGCGATTTATTTTTGGCTGTTTGTTTCCTCGCAGTATGACTTAGCCCTGTATGCTATGCTGTATTAATGTGTTCCTTTTATGTTGATCGAAACTTTGTTCAACGATCTGACTGTACCTGCTGTTGAGTGATGTGTTTGGGAAGGGGGGAAGGGGGCCGACACTGAGTCAGGCATTAATTTGCCTTTATGTCTGCCTCCTAGGCACCTATTACTGCTGCCTGAATAAAATGGCTTTGACTTTGACTTTGACTTTGAAAGTCAGTCAACAAGGCGGAAGTTTAACCACCATCGTCATGTTTGTTGTGGGTCTGTGAAATAACGGTGATTACATTTCCAGATGGCAGTGCACAGAGACTCAGCGTGGCAGTTTCTTATCACCTTGAATAATACGGCTCGCCACAGGCGTCCTTGAAAGTTCACCATCAAAAGGTAACGGGGAAGGAGCACTAAGCTTCGTCCCGCTTATACAAACAGTTTTTGTTTTCTTCCTTCCAAACTCTGAAGGGGCCTTAGAAAAAGGAGCCTTAGCGGTGGCTCAGTGGTTATGGCGCTCAGCTGCTGACTCGAAAGACGTGGGTTCGATCCCGGCCACGGCGGTCGATTTTGGATGGCGGTAGAATTCTAGCGGCCCGTGTACTGTGCGATGTCAGTGCACTTTAAAGAACCCCAAGTGGTCGAAATTTCCGAAGACCTTCACTATGGCGTCCCTCATAGCCTGCGTCGCTTTTGGACTTTAAACCCCGCATAAAACAAGCCAAACCAAGCTCTGAAGCTGACCAGTACCGGCGATCTAACTAATGCATGAGGTTTGCAGCGTGCTCCTGTCGTAAGGAATTAAAGCGATGCTGCTGGAAAAGTGTGAACAAGGAAAACAAAAATAAAAGTTTTTCGAATGCCAACAAAGCTATTTCTGGTCTGGAAGAGGAAGCGTGGTGGAGACCTTCGGGGTAATTTCGACTAACTGAGGGGCCTTGACGTGTACACGAGGTGTGGATGCACAACCGTTTCCGCATTTCTCCTCGATCGAAGTGCACCCGCTCAGCTGCAGGATAGCTGCCATGCCACATAGATGGCTTCGGGAGTGCCCGCCAACTGAGTCAATGTGAACTGTTTCGTACCGGAAGTAACAAATCTCCCGTCTCTCGTTGTCTGTTCGCAGGTACTTCAGCGCGGTGGCCTGCTATAGGTTGGCACTTAGATTCAATTTCTAAATCCTTTGCTGGCACCAAGAGAGCCTATACGTGGCGAAAGACACCAATCTCTGCTAAATAACGATTATTAGAAGATAGTCTCATAGCACTACGTAACATAATGTGAAGCAACTAATTTTATGGCATAGAGCACGTCTATTGTTACGGGTACCGTTGATGTCCAGTCGGGGCATGCTCGAGTCACCGCAGCTTCGATGTCTCTGCCAAAGTGAGCTATGACTGCTGCAGAGTTCACCGTCCGTGCCAGTCGGTAGTACCGTAGGACTCCGCACGACAGTAAACACACCAAAGCAGCGCTCGAGAAACCAGCAGGACACTAGCAGGCAGTTTAAACGGCACTTGGAACATGCATAAGCAGGACAGCCGCGCATTATACCTTCTTGTAGATGGCATTGATGATGGCTGAACGCATGCGCATCGAGATGACGTAGATGCGGTAGTCGTACTGGCCGTTGAGGATGGACTCCAGCATGGCCGAGAAGAACATGGTGAAGGCGAACAGCAGGCCGCGCCACAGGGGGTCGTTGGAGCTGACGAAGGCGATCAGCATGCTGCGATAAACGAGAGGAAGGTCGGTGCCAAGAGGCAGCAGAGGTGCAGTGAATACGAGGGATGGACACCACGACGAATTACAATACGCCGCTTCCTCAGTCAAGAAGTTTCTCCGCACTGAAGGTACGGAACAGCTCTGCGTAACTCGGACCCTCCAGCTGCACGTCGAAGCCGTATATTGTAGCAACAGCAGCTGGAAGTAATCATAAGTCAGTTGTTTATTCCTTCTCTCTCTTGTATTTCACACGCCAGTGTGTGCGATAGGACAAGAGGAAAGCCTTTATACCATGGCTTTGGTGGTTCTGAGCCCCGAAATACAACGGCAGCGAAAGCGCTAAAAGACGGTGTGTGCCTGCAGACGTGCACTTTTGCACGATAGCGCGCTGTACTCGCTGTCCGCTGACGGGCTTGACCCACTTCTACCGACCGCCCAAGCCGCCCGTACGTAGGTCACGGTGTTCAGTGCGATGACGACCATTGTTAGTTAGGGAGACGCCGCATTGGGGCTCGGAGATTGAGTTACATCTCCGATATAGACACGTACATGATTCTACATGAGACAATAGACATGATTCTCTTATTCAAGAAAAGTGAAAATCGCCACCGGAGGGTTATTACGGAAGCCAGTAGTATTGGTCATCCGGCATATAGCTGATCGCGACTTTCACAAGTGTGCTGTTCTCAAGCATTTACGGCTGACCACTTCGGTGTAGACAGTGGTGCTTCGCGCGTAGCTTCGACTGCAAAGGAAGTTGTCCGTGAGTACAGTTTTCGGACGGGCATGCAACTTCATCGGCTTTTTTGCACTCATCAGTGCCATGCCAGATCAATACACAGGTTTCAGAGTTTTATGTCTGTATCGAAAGCAGTTTCGCCGAAGATATCTGGTACTAAACGGAACTCCGACGTGTCTTGCAAAAGGTCGTTTTCCACCTTGTACTTAGGTGATGACCACCAAAAGCCACCAGCCAGCATAAACCGCTACTATAGCGACGAAGTGTACGTTCACGTGCAGTGACACTTTCAGTTACTCGGTCCTAAGTAAAAGTAGTTGCTCCCGGGGAACGTTCGCTCATACGTTTGCGTGTTCATTGGGGCCGTTCACATTTCCTGCTAGCACACTTCCGCAAGGAAATGTTGCACCCATGGTTTTCATAGCAGAGTCGGCACCTGTTCCAAAATGCCAATAACGTTCTTTGTGCAGACATAGGCATGGAGAGGCTAATTAATTTTTAAAAAAAAACGACTTTTCCTGTCATTTGGAGATCACTGACATGTTACTCCACTTTGACTTTGAAGAGCGGCTTTAGATAATAAAGACTTTTACGGGAGGCTGCGGAAAGTAGTTAGATAAAGAGAATATACAAAAAAAAATTGAGTCGTCGATATACGTGAACTGATCTCAAGGTAAGGTACTAAAAGCGTTTAAACTTTTCCTGCATGTCCAATTTCTGCAACTGCTGGTCATTTGTCTGCGATAACAACATAGCGCAGTGGGCTAGTTGGTATTTCATCTTGAAGGGAAGAAACAGAGCAACTAAAGCGAAGGATGTAAGTGTATTTTCTTTCCCCTGTCCTTCGTTTTAGTTGCGCTGCTTCGTTCTTTCATGACTGGCCTGTGATGCAAGGCGTCTAGTAGAGGGCCGTGCAGTAATTCTGAGTGATAGGATTTCTTTTATCGTACTTTAATTTTAGTTTCACATTCCTCAAAATGGCTCGTTTGGATTTAGATCTGACTCCTCTTTCTCAGTAGCAGAATGTCCCAGCCACTGCGACCGTAACTTTGACCGTTTCACCCAGGGGCCCACAAAAGGTTCGGCCTTTTCATCGCACTTTTGTTATTTGCATGCATGCTATTTAGGTGAACATGCCAAGTGGTAGGCGTCCTCACGTGCGTTATTTGAGTAGGAAAATGATATTCGTCGATACGGCCCGCACTCACTCGAGGATGAGCGGTCCGACGAAGGTGAGCACGCTGGCCACCAACTTGACGAGCGCCACCAGGGTGAGCTCCAGCCAGTAGGTGCGGAACAGGGGCGTCATTATACCGATCATGGACACCAGAGGGCGCCGGCCATCGGCGTCGGGCTTCTTGCTCGGCACAGCCCTGCGCCAAGAAAAGGAGGAAATGGTCGTCACTAACGGTTAAGAGATCGGAAGAGGGCGGAGTGGGTGAGGGAACAAACGCGGGTTAATGACATCATAGGCGAGATCAAGAGGAAGAAGTGGGCCTGGGCATGGCATGTAATGCGAAGGCAAGATAACCGCTAGTCCTTAAGGGTAACGGAGTGGATTCCAAGAGAAGGCAAACGTAGCAGGGGGCGCCAGAAAGTTAGGTGGGCGGATGAGATTAAGTAGTTTGTTGGGATACAGTGGCGGCAACTGACAAAGGACAGGGCTAATTGGAGAGACATGGGAGAGGCATTTGCCCTGCAGTGGGTGTAGTCAGGCTGATGATGATGACCGGCGGAAGGTCGAGCTCTTATTTCCGGACTTATTAAAGCTGTACAAAAACAAGTTTATCTGCTTCGAAGTATCTAGAAGCAGCTACAGGCAAACTAATGGCATTTATCTTTGGTTATAGGCGCGAAAAAAGACAGAACACAAGGCACAAGACGGGACGAAGCGCCTGTCTTTCGACCCGTCTCTCTGCGCTTCGTCCCGTCTTTCTGCCCTGTGTCCTGTCTTTTTTCGCGCCTGTAACCTAAGGTGAACAGTTACCAACTTGCCCAGCAAGACGTTCTTTCAATGGCATTTAAGTTCCCTAAATTTTAGAGCCAGAATGGCGCATTCGTGTTAATTTTTGCACGCTCTATTGTACAAATAGCGTGACAGCATGTATCAGCGTGCACGTTTTAGAGAATCCCCGCTTGTCTAGTCCTCCCCCTTTCCGTGTTTGCTGCGCTCTTGTGAATCATGCCTACGCGATAATCTGCTGCTCTAGAGAAGTGTAGGCTCAGGCTAGGTGGAAGCAATACATGATGCGCTTCTACAGTGCGACAACCGATGGAGTCCAAGGAAATAGGAGGCAAGAATAGCGACGGTTGTCTCGTTAACTCGACCTCTGCCCCTCTATTCTATTTGTTGCGCTGCAAAAAAGTTGGGGGACAGTTAGCACACCTCGGAAGTAAAATGCGATTAAACTAGAGAGCCCCATTGCTGCTACTTTAGTGTTCCTGTTTCCCCGAGTGTCCACTAAGCCTTAGAAGAGGGACGTTCTTCTCTAACCGAAGCCAGAACTGATTCCTATCTGGTTTTCCCATCATGTTTCTTGCCTCTTTTTTCTTTATCTTGCTCTTTCTGCCCTCTCTTTCTTTCTCAAGTGGGCAGGTTGGGATGACATCACAAGGTCACGTGACCTCTCTCAGCCAATCAGTGAATTTCGTGACACACGCCGTCATTTTGCGGAATGGGGACTCGAATGCTGTCGTATTAAATCTGCTCCGAGTTCGCTGCACTGGCATCGCGAAAGACCCGTCAATACAGTCAATCAATCAATCAATCAATCAATCAATCAATCAATCAATCAATCATTTTTTATTCCAGACAATAATACAAAACTGTTGTCTTGGGGCACGTGACAAAAGGCGGAAAAGTGCCTGACGAGGTCACGCCACCCTGTGGCAAGCAGCGGTTTGACACTCATGCAGAGTTTACAACAGTGTTAGATCTTTGCAGGGAAATATCTAAGATGAAACTTCTCACGATGAAGATGAACGAGTCACGATGAAGTTCTCTGCTGTGACTGGTGTATTACGACCTCGGCTCTAAACTTGCGTGCAATGATGTCTATTCGCCGAATTATCTCGCAATGTATTTTGCTCGAGGGTCTAACTTGAATGCCGGCCTGTGTATCTAGATTGGAGAATGGTCTCACTCATTAAGGTATACACCAACTTTTCACAAGGCACCGTATCACTGCTCTGATCCTGAAGGCGAACAAATGGAAAGATAATCACGCACCCTCTCTTCTGCTTCTCTTTCTCGAAATGGTGGGAGAAGTCTTCCGAGATCTTGGCCGTCTGGTTGGATTCGTCCAGGGTCCACATCTGGTACATCTGCAGGGGTCTCATGAATCCCAGGATGGCCATGCTGGTGGGGAAAATCAGTGGCGTAAGTGACGCGCAATGTATTTTATTTATTTATTTATTTACTTATTTATTTATTTATTTATCGTACCCCTCAGGGCTAGACGCATTACAGAGGGGAAGTGGCAAAATACAAGAATAAGATTAGAAATACAGCAAAAAGACAAATTTAAATAACACCTGAGTACACAATGCTAGCTATAGCTTCGCGGAACATCTCGTAATTATTGATGCCGGTAATATCTATGGGAAGGTGATTCTAGTCACGCGAGGTACGCAGCAAGAATTACTGATAAAAATATTTGGCGTTAGAAGAAACTAAACCGACTTTGTGATTATGGTCAGTACGATGGGATACATATAATGACTGTGTGATTTTTCGCAGAGAAAAACCTTGTTCGAAAGAGTTGAACGCTTAGCGGTCAAAGACGGCATCCCCTTGGATCTCTTAATGAACAAATCGGCACTAATCAAGCACGAGCCCCGAGGCCGCTCTGACTAGAAAATACAACGCGTGCTGAGAGCAAGCCCAGCTGCTGCTTCAAAGCACCATGTTTAGAAGGTAGTGGGAAAAGCCGAACCATGTCCAGCTTTCTCCGTAAAAAATTCTGAAGATTGGAAAATTGTATAATATTCTCATGGAAATGTTGAAGGTAATGGCGCATTTTTCTGATATATAGCAAAATCTTTCTATTAAAGCGTTTCCATCGATCGCATCGAACAGTGAAGACTGCCATAAAATACCAATGCAGAACGTTTTCGACGATAGCAAAAACGTTAATAGAGATAAAAGATTCGAAACTTACGTCCGGTGATCTACGGATATATTGATTGTCGTAGCGAAATCTTAAATTATATGAAAAAATTGCCTTCATACATGGCTTCCAGAACAAAACTGCTTTTCTCCAGAACTGCTGGGTACGTATCGAATATTTTCGCGCCCTGCTGAAGCCTTGACGCCTCTTGCCCTGTGAACATTAAACTGAAAATATCGTACGCTGTAAATTTTGCCTTCGACAGCCTTCGTAATGCTTTCTTTGGACAAAGCTGAGGCTCGCCTAGTAGCTGTGACAGTTTGCGCTTCTTCTCCAGTTTCCCCCTCTTCAACCTCTGAACTTCCAAAAAATGACCGATACGAGTTCGACTAAACTAAGACGCAAAATCCGTAACGCAGCTCCCGATGTAAAAACACTCACTTATAACATCCTTGTAAAACCTGTAATTGAATATGGTAAAATTGTTTGGGATCCTTACACAGCGTCTAACAAATTAAAAATTGAGAAAGCTCAGAAACTTGCTTCCCGTTTTATTTTCAATAAATATCGCCGAACTGATTCACCGAGTGAATTATGTAAATTAGCAAACCTTAAAAGTTTAGAATACCGCACTAAGGTAGATAGGCTGAAGTTTCTTTACCTTTTAATCCATGGCCACTTGAATATCAACACATCACCATATTTTACAAAACACCCTAATGAAACATCAAGACATCGCCATTCCATGTATATTCATGTGCCGCGTTCTTATAGCGATTGTTTTAAGTACAGTTTTTTTCCTCGTGTTATTAAAGAATGGAACATGCTGCCTGCAGAGTCCATTGTAAATATTAACTCCCTCGACGCCTTTCTAGAAAGCCTGAAATCTTACCTGGACCGTAGTACACCAATGTAATAGTTTTGCCTCAGCACTTGCATGCGTTATTCTTATCTACTGTTTGATTTTTCCTTTGTTTTTTGTGTCGATATCGCAGTTGTGAAATGTACCTTGTTTTGAATGTGAATTTATTAGGTTTTCCACTCCTGTAATAGCCTGAGAAAGGCTGACAGTATCAATGAATGAATGAATGAATGAATGAATGAATGAATGAATGAATGAATGAATGAATGAATGAATGAATGAATGAATGAATGAATGAATGAATGAATGAATGAATGAATGAATGAAAGCGAAGTTCAACGATAATGAATGCTGCGTGACCCTCTAGCTGTGTTGCGTACCGGAAGGGCTTTTCCGCCCCATCTCTCTCCACTATTTCACAGCGACAGCAGTTAAAGGCACGCTCTCCAATTCAGCGGCGTAGTCGGCGTAATATCGCGCCACGCTGATTGGTCAGCACGCAGTGACGTCATGCTTGACATCCTTGCCACGACCCATCACATCGCGCGACGCGCCACATCGATTGATCCGCGTGCCGTGACGTCACGCATGACTTCACCGTAACGCGCCACGCTAATAAGCCCGAAGCTTATCTTACATTTATCAGATCTCAAATAGAATACGCATGCTCAGTCTGGGATTCCCATCAAGCTAATCGTTCTAACACCCTCGAAGCTGTACCAAATCGCGCTGCCAGGTTTATTTTCTCAGACTACTCTTATCATTTCAGTGTCACTGCACTCAAATCACGGGCTAATCTTACTAATCTTGAAAAGCTACGCTTTTCCTACCATACGCCACTCAATGTTTCAGCAATTTTACCAGTTCATCGGCAATCAAGTCGCACCAGCCATCCTAAAGCCGTCTATCCGCCCCCAGCTCCGACCACAGCCCATCTTCGTTCGTTTTTTGTTCAGACCGCTCGGGACTGGAACAAACTGCCTGTCGACGCTGTGCACCACTCCGACCCACATTCCTTCAAGACTGCCATTGAACCACTCTGCACTTGATCACTTTGCCCATACCTCATGTAATACCCCACACCAAGGGGCATTTGAGGTGCTAATAATAATGATAATAATAATAATAATAATAATAATAAAAACTATCCTCATGAGTAACGGAATAGTGACGTCACATGCAATTTTCCTGCAAAGAAGAAAAATAATAAAGAATATACAAAATATAGCACTGCCCACCTCAAACAGCAGTTGCTGAATCTCGCGTTGTACAGTGGCAACTATCTTGACCAACTTCCCTTTTTTTTTGGGGGGGGGGGGGGGGGGGGGTGGGCGTTCTACACATTCGCCTACCTTACTATCTTCTGTAAAAACTATGCCAGCGCATCAAAGCGAAGAACACATTCAGTCAACTTATTTCTCTCTCTAAGAATTCCGGTCTTATAGGCTGCACTCTCCCAGCTCCGATTAACACACCTCCCGTGAGCCTTAACAATACACGACCCGTAAGTGCGCCTCTTCTCTGCTCTGCGCAAGCGCGCATGTACGGACTCACAGATGGGCCTAATGAAAGGCGAAACTATAAAATGAAAGGAAGCCTCCTGCATCCCTACACTACAGCAAATTAAAGGGCGAATCAGGTTACACCGTCTATCGCATCTCAACCGTCGTTTCCCCAAGAGCTAATAGTTTTTGTGGATACTTGCGCTGTTGTTATGTATTCAGAACAACGCTAATAAAAAATGTGATCGTGCCAAAATAGCCCGCTTGCTGTTTCCAACTCCTGAAATGTTATATATATAAAATGACGACAACAGCAATAACTTGAGAATCAACGGTATTCTGAATAGACACGTAGTAAACAGAATAAACCAAGTTATTCATTGTTGTATAGAAACAGTCTGTAGACTGTCTATAGACTTCTTATGGATTGAATTGCCTTCCTGCAGATATTTCATTTGATCTATTCGGTGTTTATAAACTATCTATTGACAAAATTCTACTAACGATCTGTAGATTCACTACAGACTACAGTCTACTGGATTCCTTTGTAGACAAAAGTCTTGGGACAGTACAGAGAATGTGTGAAGAAATTTTTGTAAGGAATTTTTTAGAACGATTTCCAAGGTTAACAGGAATATCAAAACCCTTATGAGCGCTTGTTTCACTCAGGTGCGTTCAGACGCTGCCGCTTACCCGTTGAACCACCAGAAGAGAAGCTTGGACAGGAACGATGCCCGCGCCTCGGGACATTGTCTCTGCCGAAGAGAAGGGCAAGAAATGAGCCGGCAGCGATCGCGCTACAACGCCTTGGCTGCGCTCACCGGGGCCACCTTGGGGCTGATATCCTGCGGGGTGTCCGCGAAGCAGCTGAGCAGGAACTGCCCCACCAGCACTGGGCAGTACATCACGATGGTGACGAAGCGAAACTCGATCTGGTCGTCCGACATGGGTCGCACGTCCTGAGGCCCCAGAAAAGGACAGATTAGCGCATCAAGGTTCAGTTATGTCTTGTAGCGACACTTCGGCAGTTGTCGTATTTCTTGACCACTTGTACAGTACTTGGGCAATACTTTTGCCAGCGGACATCCGCTTAAAGGGCAACTGCAGCACTTTTTTGAGGATTTCGCGATGTTCAAGGATTCAAATCTCTGTAGGCTGTAGGTAAATCATGCCAAGTGTTTTTGCACTAGCATTTAAAATAGTGGCGTAATCGACGATTGAAATTTGAGCTTCGCCTCAATGCACCGGAGAAGTGCTGGAAAATTCAGCATGACGTCACGCAAGGTATGATTTCAAATTACCGCTGTCGTCAGCCACACCCTGCCCTGACTTGTTAGACGCTGCGAAACAACTCTCAGCAGGGTTTGCCTTCGGTGGCGTTGGTTGTTTTTTTTTTTTTCAAAGCAGGCGTTTGTGGGTTGGAAATGTACCGATACCTTCGATGACGTCATCATGCGTCCCCCACTTGTCGTTGTGCGCTGCGGAGAAGCTTTAAGGGCATCCGGATTTTAATCGGCGACTGCTGCACTATTTCAGGTGCTAGCCCAAAAAGACTTCGCATGCTTTACCTGCATGTTTCACACATTTGACCCCCTTAAGCTCGTTGATTTCTGAAGCCTATGCACTTTCCCTTTAATCAAGATAGCCGGTGCCCACTAGCTGGCCTGACTTGTATGGAGTTTTCACAACCGTCACGCATGTCGCTTATATGGTTACGAGGCTTCAATTTCTAAATGCCGCGAAGAAAAATATTTTAGGAGGCTCGAAGTTGTGCACAAGAAATATTTTTTCAGTAATTAAGACAAATGTAAAGTGGATGATTTTTTTTTCTTTTTCACTAAATGCCAGGAGTAAAACTGGGCAAAAGGGGACTTTTCAAAAAATTTCAGGGAAAATTTAAGAGCTGAAATTGTCGTCCTTTTTTCTAAATTTACGGAGTTCTCAGCTGCTGCAGGAAGGAAAGGGTTGAAAGAAAGAAGAAAGTATTTAGCATAAAACATGAAATACAAACACACAACTTCAGGGACCCAAAAAAATTTTTTAAGGGTCTAATTGAGGGAGTTTTTCGGTAAGGCATGGAACATCACTGTTAAAGTGTCCGTCAACTTCTGCGCTGAATTTCAACTCGTGTCACTGCACGGAAACTGAAGATTGGTTCAGTTTGGTTTATTTGGGTTTAACGTCCCGAAGCAACTCAGGCTATGAGGGGCGCCGTAGTGAAGGGCTCCGCAAATTTCGACCACCTGGGGTTCTTTAACGTGCACTGACATATTGCACAGCACACGGGCCTCTGGAATTTCGCCTCCATCGAAATTCGGCCGCCGCGGCCGGGATCGAACTCGCGTCTTTCGAGACAGCAGCCGAGCGCCGTAACCACCGAGCCACCGCGGCGGGGCTGGAAACTGAAGTGATTTTCAATGGCGTGCACGGGAAGACCTCACCTCACTGAAGACCTGCAGGAGCACCGACCGGTAGCGCACGACCGAGGTCAGGGACATCAGCAGCCAGAATATGAACAACGGGCCGGACGTGCAGACTCCGCGTCTACAGGCAGTGATTATCAGCGCCAGAGCTAGAATCTGAAAAGTGAGGGTAAACACGAGAAAAGAAGAATTGACTTTTGCAGCCATCTTTTACTTTATTTATTGTGAATTAAATTTTAATTACAATGTGCCCCTTCTAGTGATGCAAAACTATCGGTTAATTAACAATCGGAATATTTTTGAAACCCTCGATAGGGTTGTCTGTCGGTAGTATCACTATCGATAGTACGATCTGGACCTCTGTCTGGGCCACCGGCATTTTGCCTTCATCGAAATGGCCCTGGCCAGGATCGGACCCGTGCCATTAGCGTCAGCAGCCGAGCACAATGACCACTGAGCCAATGCGGCGGCTCAGTTTCAAATGTGGCCACCACTATATTCGTTCGGAAAGTCGCCAGGAAGGGCTCGCCAACTTTCGCGCGTGATTGTGGGTCCTCTGCTGCGTGTAGAGGAAACCTATACAGCTTTTTCGCTTGTGTGGATGTCATTGAGTAATTACTCTCTTATTAGAAATCTACTCCACCTTGGGGGATTCCCCGAAACATTTGACCAGAGATGGTTACGAAATGGAAAACTTGGTGACTATAAACAGTTAATGTCACGTGGTGTAAAAAGCCATAAAAACGATAAAACATCAGTAGCATGGTAACAAGGGTAAAAGTGATAAAAACTGAAGAAATGAAATTGTCGAAAGAATATAAACTGAATGTGACAAGGCACGACTAAAAAAAAGTGCAAAGACTTTAGCAATATAAACGATGAAACAGTGACACTCAATGATTCAAACAAGCGCAGTCAGCAATAAAAATTTAGCAATGTTGTTCCACAAAGACAAGTTCACTCCCGTACAATGATTTTGACGCGTCACTGACACATCCGAAGCCCTTTATTTTTATAAAGAAGGCTTCCTACAACTCCCGGGCTACGCTGTCTCTACTTCCATCAAGAACAACAGTTCGCGTAAACGAGTCATGCATTTACATCCTTTGCAATGAAGCGCTAAATTAGAGCCAGTGCTTTTTTTCAAGTGAGCGTTCATATTCCCGTAACCGTTCGTTCAAGCACCTTCCGGTCTGTCCGATATAAACTTTGTCGCATGTGAGCGGAATCTACTAAATCATCCCTTCCCTACACCTGACGAACATGTAGGCATGCTGTAAGCCACAGGTTTGCTCTCTTGGTTTTTCGTTATTAACCTTACGACACAATATAGCTAGCTTGCAAGGAGCGGAAAACACTACGGCGATGTTGTATTTATTGCCAACCATTTTCATATCATGTGCTACCCGGTGGGAATACGGGACGACGACTTGTCTCACCCGTCTGTTGCTTTCCTGAGTAACGTTTCTTTTCTTGCCTTTAACTTCCTGAAGCAAAGCTTAAGTCACTGCCGATATACTTTTCTGCGGTTTAATAGGATTAATAACGAAAAACCAAGAGAGCAAACCTGTGGCGTACAGCATGCCAACATGTTCGTCAGGTGTAGTGAAGGGGTGATCTACCAGATTCCGCTCACATGCGACAACGTCTATATGGGACGGACCGGAAGGTGCTTGAACGAACGTTTATGGGAACACGAGCGCTGACTTGAAAAAAGTACTGGCTCTAATCTAGTGCTTCATTGCAAAGAATGTAAATGCATGCCTCGTTTACGCGAAACTGTTGTTCTTGATGGAAGTAGAGACAGCGTAGCCCGGGAGTTGAAGGAAGCCTTCTTTATAAAATGAAGGGGCTTCGAATGTGTCAGTGACGCGTCAGAATCATTGTACGGGAGTGAACTTGTCTTTTTGGAACAACATTGCTAAATTTTTATTGCTGACTGCGTGTGTTTGAATCACTGTTTCATTGCTTTTATTGCTAAAGTCTGCCCTTTTTTTTAGTCACACGTTGTCACATTCAGTCGGTTCACATTCTTTCGACAATTTGATTTCGTCAGTTTTTATCGGTTTTGCCCTTGCTACCATGCTATTCATGTTTTATCGGTTTTTATGGCTCTTTACACCAAGTGACATTAACTGTTTATAGTCATCAAGTGTCCTTTTTGTAACGTTGACTGTAACCATGTAACGTTGACTGCATCTGATTCTGCAATTGGGTTCAGCTTCAGTTAAGGACAACGCAGCGAGCTATGGAAAGAAAAATGATAGGTGTAACGTTAAGAGATCGGAAGTGGGCGGAGTGGGTGAGGGAACAAACGCGTGTTGATGACATCCTAGTTGAAATCAAGAGGAAGAAGTGGGCTTGGGCAGGGCATGTGATGCGAAGGGAAGATAAACGCTGGTCCTTAAGGGTAACGGAGTGGATTCCAAGAGAAGGTAAGAGTAGCAGGGGGTTGCAGAAAATTAGGTGGGCGGATGAGATGAATAAGTTTGCGGAGATGCGGTGGCCGCAGTGTGCAAAGGACAGGGTTAATTGGAGAGACATGGGAGAGGCCTTTGCCCTGCAGTGAGCATAGTTAGGAAGATGATGATGCCTTGTAATGCAAGGATGGTACATGGTAGAGTGCTACTTACAAATGTAACCAAGCGTATGATAGGAGCGTAGTATTCGACGGGGAACACGATCTGTCCGTCGGTGTAGCGAGTCCGGGCTTGAGCGATCTCCAGCAGCGACAAAACAATCAGGAGGAGCGACAGCAGCTGCAAAAACAAAGCAACATGGTGTCTGGATCAATGTTTTTCGTTACGTACGCTTCGCAGTTATCACTCCGTCGAGGCATGGGTTGGCACGACGAGGACATTTGAAGCGTAGATGTCTGTTGTCTCTCGTCGCGTGCAGGACAAGTGCACATAATTGAGGCGTAACTTTCTAATGTTTATACTGAATTTAATGGCGCTGATGTTACGCCGCCAACGCCACTCACCTCCTCAGATATGGTTCAGCGCAAATTGTTGCACTTAATATCGCACATAAGTCCAAGCTTCTTTGATTACTGCGCATCACTTAGACACAGCCACAGGGCGGAAGAGATAAAACACTTCCACGCGTCGAGCGCGAACTCAGAACTCTATAGAATGCATTTCTCTTGAGTTTGTAGGCTTTTTTAACGCATTCTTTGACGAAGTTACTTCCATAATAATACAAGTACTGCCGCATTTTTCTTCGCTGATTTATTACATTTTTTTTATTAGGGCTATTTCACGTGCAGTCAATGCAATGAAAGGGTCGCTATCAAGGCGGAAAGCTTGGCTAGTTGCTGTGTCATCATTAATTAAAAAAACTAGCTCATAAAATAAGGCCACAGACATAAAAGGAGACAGGACGAGCGTTAGACATCAACTGAGGAATTTACTGCGAGTTTGCGCTCGTTCTGACCCAGTGTGCGCATGTGGCACCGAAGTGCTTTTATGTGCCTGTTTGTCGCAGTCAATTCCACAGTTTAGCGCTCGTCCTGTCTCCTTCTATGTCCGTGTCCTCGTTTTATGCGCTAGTCTTTTAGTTAATGAAGGGTCGCTATTGTAGAGTGCTAATTCAGCATTGCCGTCAATGCCAGCTGCGGCAGGTTACAGCTCCCTTTAATCGAGAAGAGCTGAGACGCGCGGCCCTTCTATGTACGTACATTAGTGCGATAGTATTTATTTTGTCGTCTCGCGAAAAATTGCAGGCTTCTCTGTCACGAATGTCCTGATTGGTCGCGAGAGGTCACATGAGCATTGGTCACAACCTGCCCACCGTTGCGAAATTCAGTCCACTTGCCACCTGCCAACCGTGGCGCCACTCATGAGCCTTACGGGAAGGAGCACCTTGGGCCTCAGTGGCGCATAACATACCGGCTGCACCGCTGCGCCATGAGTGGCATAGGGACTCTCTGCGGTCTTTAATATTCCATTGAGAGAGTCGTGACGTCCTCAACGCCACGTAACGACCAGTTGACCAATCATTAGGCCCCGCAAAATTTGGAATTTCGCCCACTTCCGGAAATTCTAAAGGGCCCCAAAATTTTGAAGTAAGGCCACCCCAGAAGATGGATTAAGGTAGGTTGGTGGGGACTAGGCGGGAATTAAGGTGGATTAATATAATCCGATATGATAATTCGGTGCAAGATACTTGAACAATCTGGACGGCGATGACCCATGCATACCATAAAACATAAAACGCGAAAAGGAACCGGTTCCAACCGGAGCTCGGGTGGGAAAATCTCAATGACTTTAAACACTCATTTTTATCTGTATTAAAAATGCAAATTGATTGATTGGTTGATTGATTGATTGATTGATTGATTGATTGATTGATTGATTGATTGATTGATTGATTGATTGATTGATTGATTGATTGATTGATTGATTGATTGATTGATTGATTGATTGATTGATTGATTGATTGATTGATTGATTGATTGATTGATTGATTGATTGATTGATTGATTGATTGATTGATTGATTGATTGATTGATTGATTGATTGATTGAGACGCCATAGCAGGCAATCTACATGCATGTCCTTGCCCTCAAGGTTTTCCTGCGCTAAGCACGCGCTACAGCTGCCATGCGCCATTTCGAAACACCTGACAAGGGCCTCTTAACTTTCCTCCTTACAGCTCGAAGCCTATTCGGTCGGTTCTTCTCAGTGCCATGGTCATCCTAGAAATCTAACGACGCCTGTTACGCGCCGCAGATCATGCGGCGACTGAGCTGGAAGCACACTAGAGGCCACTGGCAGCGAACGTACCACTTTGGTGATGTTGAGGAACGTCCAAGGCAGCGGCAGCTCGCGGCTCCTCTTGAAGGCGACCATGTCGAAGGGCGCCGTGAGCCACAGGACGAGGCATGGCGCCCACAGCAGCACGGTCTCCTGGAAGCAGGGTGTGAAGTCCGGAGTATCCGTGTTCCACGTCACGGATTCATCCTGCGGTGGAGAAGACATTAGGGGAATGCTCTTTGTGTTTCCTCTGTAGCAGCACCGATCAACGAAACTAGCCCAGAGTTCAATGTACCTCCTATTTTGCAAGTTCGAAACATGCATTTCATTATTATTAAAGAAACAACATTTACGCAGTCATAGAGCCGTGAGAAAACGTTACCACTTACTGTGCAACCATAGCACATACAAAAAGTAAAAAAAAAAAAGAGATTTTTATTTCTTTATTAATTCTGTAGGCCTTCACAGGCTCATACAGCAGTGGGAACACAAAAACACATTTCTAGCAATACTATACGTTCAAACAATACATCTAAAGGTAAATAAAATACAAAAATAAAAACAGTGCAGACTAACAGAAAAGGGTACACGTTATTCACATCTAATTAACAAAATGTACTACGAGCGGCACTCGCAGGAAAAGGTACAATGCTTTTTGGCCACAATAAATGTTTTTACAAAGACGCATGCTGTTCCTGAACGCTCCTGAATTCCTCTGAATTCTCCTCTTATGCATTGTGAAAAACCTCTCACACAATGTAAAAATTTTGCTTTAGCAAAATAACAAAGGCAAAGGATAAAACTCACAGTGTGCTTTTTTACATTTGCGAGCACGTTTTCAACTACAAAGAACATGACATACGAAAGTTTTAAGAAACGCACAACTTACTTCATAAGCGACTGTAGATTAGTCAGCCTTCAATTTTGCTTATTTTGGCGTTATCTGACATATAATTAGTTATTTTAGCCTCCAATGTTACAACTGCTTTGAACAAAATTAACGATTTCGTGCATCAATCTTTCCTCAACATCACCGCAGTGGTACGCGACTCTGTCCTCTGCCAGGGTCCCTTCATGGGGAGCCGGAAAAAATGTCCCCAGAAAAAACGTCCCCGGAACATACATCCCCGGAAAAAACGTCCCGATTTACAAAGTAGGAAAAAAGGTCCCCAAACGGGTGACATCAAACGCATCGTAAGCCGCCGTAATTTGAGCATCCGGCCGCCTCGCATGTGTACATGCATTCAACTCGCATGCATGTACGGCTCGCATGAGGCGGATACAAGTTGTTTGCCGGTGGAACGAGTCACTGCCCCGTAAACGCAACGGCATGGTCAGGCAACGCAAGTGTGGCAGTGGTTTTTCGCTCAACGCTTGGAAGGTTTGCAACAAAACACATGTTGAGAAGGACATCTCGATACACAAGCTAAATAATTGGTTTTCACCCAGCAACTCATTTCACCCAGCGTCGCATTTCACTGATTTTATGTTACACTATCATTTTCACCGTGATAAGAAGCCTTAGACTCCGTTTCTTCTTGGCAAGCCGTAACATTGCAAGCTAGAACGATTACATATGTTGGCACGGAAACGACTAAACAACGAACAGATACGGGCGTTCATGAAGAACAATGATGACGGCAGTTCTACTGGGATGTTTTGCAAAGAACCCTAAAAATGGACTTGCCACTGACACCGCGCGGAATTCGGTACTTGACCACTGAAAGTATTGTTGCACAGTATGACCAGATTATGTTATTGGGCCTTCACAGCATTTGGAGGAGTAGAATGGCTGTAAGACATTGTGACCTGGATGCACGATCGGTATGTGGTTATTTTGTGGAAAATGTGTGTAAGTTAAGAGAAGTCTTGAAGCAACAAGATTGCGCGGATGATGTATTGAGTCTGATGGACCAACTTGTGTTAATGAAAGTCCATTAGACACGGTTGTCTGCCAAGAGGCACGACAACTACGACATTTTACTGATGTATTCATTCATGCAATAAACAAAACAAAAAAATGATGACGGCAAAACGAAGGTGGTCGAGAGCATGCGTCTCTGGATCGTTCGGCGTTTCTACTGTAGTCACCTACAGATGTGCTTCTTCTTTGCGTGACCTGGACTGCATGACCATGGCGTGGTCTTGTACTACAAAATACTTCATGCTTACCACTGTTCTCAAGTACAAACGGGAGTCTAATAAAGAGGGCCATTTTCTGTCAAGCGGGTTCCGGAAGAAATTTCTTTATTCACTTGGGGGCATTTTTTCCTCCACAGTGCTTCCTCAGGGGTCCTTTTTTCCGGGGATGTATGTTCCGGGAACGTTTTTTCTGGGGACGTTTCTTCCTACACTCCCCTTCATGTGCCTCGAGTTCAGTCGCTCCTTGATCTGCGGCGCAACACAGGCGTCTGTATTGCTTAAAGTGTTTCGAGTACTTTTAAGCAATAATATAACTTTTCTGCCCGTTACACACGGCTGTTCTCAGTTCCCGGTAGTTTTCATGAAAACATTTAAAGCAGCATGAGATTTTTTTTGTGAAATGAAAATGTACGGCGGGGTTGTATTTCCTCGGCCTATAAACTGTGGATAAATTTGGAATGGAACAAGAGAACAGACTTTCGAAAGGCAAATCCTATGAATTAGTCCAGAGACAATGCATAGATTTATAACCACAAAATTCCTTGACTTTAGTGCATCGACCTATGAATAAAGTAAATATCTATAGAAAGGCAACAAAGTCTATAAGGAGACTGCAGAATTTCTGTAGAAAATTCTTGAAAGGAAAGAACCTAGCAGAGCGGAAAATTGGATTTAGCGTGGGTACGTTACAGATAACCTGAACGCTTCTCGAAAAACTTCAGTGTTCTGCAATGGTTTGTTGATAGGGCTGAATAGCGAGTATCCAGTTTCAGAACCATTTAAGTTGTTTCTTCCGAGTTAGTTTGAAAGATGCACGCTATGTGTGTGTCACTAAATTATATGGCGATCAGGAAATATCAGTGCCGACTTCATACATCATCGCTGGAAACCAATCAAGTGTGTAAACAATGTCATTAACAGACATAAGAACCAATGATGGGTCCAGCACTGACACTGCCGACACTCCTTTTCCATCTTTGGGCGTGTTCATACCACATCATCTTTAGCCATCTCACGCTGATTATAAAAATAGCCACTGAGTATGTCTATGGAAGTGCCTAGCAGATATACTTTCGCGAATTGATAAGCAATCAATGAAATTGTACAAAACCAAATGTATTTTTAAAGAGACACTAGCAAGCAGGAGCGTAGCCAAGTGGGGCTTTTCTGAGTACCCTCCTCCAAGCTTTCTGAAGAGGGCAGCGCGGATTCCAAAAACTAAAGGAAGCGTTCCGTCCATGGATTCGGAAATCCGGAGTAATTAGTGAAGTGTCCGGTTGCGATGGAAGCGCTTTATGACTCTGATGTGGCTGACGCCGAGACTGAGGCGCGAACAGTCACTTTATAGTGACGAGTACCTTTTTAATGTTTTACTGGCTGAGAACAATGCAACAAAACTTATTCAGTGTATAAAAAAACTCAAAAATACGTAACACAAAATGGAGTACACAACACTGTGCCTGGACCAGCGACTCAATTTCATACGAAAAAACAGGCTACGAGGTAACAGGATGAAATTTCAAAGCAGGCTGAACCAAATGCCCCGCTATTCAGCTTTGTTCTTTCTACTGTACATCTTCTCTCCCTCTGGTATTCCACGAAGCTTGATCTCTCTCATTTTACCATTCGAGCTCCGTCTGAGAGCGATATTAAAGTGTAAGAGTGCTAGAGTTTTCGAAATTTTCGAATTTCGAATCCAGTATCTAGCTATACGATGAGCTTAACGAATTAAGTTGTGCTTATTCATAATAGTTCGAAACGAGTCGGATTCGTCTCGAAGTTTTCGAATAACGGCCACGAGGTTCGAATGCGGCCAGCCGTGGTTTTCTTCGACGGCTGTTTCAAAAACGCGGCCCACTCCGTCATCACACAGCATGGTGTGCGGCGTGAGATTGGAATGAGATTCCCGATGACATCAAACTCAAACATAATTTTCCGGCCTTATTGAAAAACGTATTTCTGCTCTGTCCAGAGCTGTGGGACTAAATGCGTTTGTGTTTGGTTTTGTACATTTCAGAATATGCATGCGCTTTACATATTTGCAATGCCGCGATTGTAGTATCTCACGTCGTTTTGTAGATGTAGTTTTGAATGTCTGCCATGTCTTTTTTCTTTTTTTCATTTCTTCCATTTCTGCCATTTTCTGCCATTTCTTTTTATCTGGGCCTTTCACTAGCCGAGCTGGCTATGGGTCCAATTAAGTTTTGATGTATTGGTTTCACGAAATAAAATGATGATGATGTTCAAAAAATTACGAGGAACTTTAGCGGCTAAAGTGGTGAAAGGCGAAAGCCTGAGTGCTGCATTCTGCTACGCGATTGTTCACTTCACATTCTGTTGGTGCATTAATTAACTGCAAATTAATGACGCTTTAGCTTCGCCTTTAGAAGTGGAACGCGACAGCCTGTTGTAGCGCTGCCAGGCGTTCCACGGAACGCCACCACCCGTTAGGCGCAATGCGTTTCCCTTTGAATGCAAGCAACGCTTTTTGAGGAAAGGTTGTACGCCTTGCTCGTCGGTAAATTGGTTTTTGAGGAAAGCAAATGTATCAGTGTGTCATATCTCGGTGGTCACCTAAACCTCGCCGTAACATGAAGGGAAGATGATGGGAGTGAACGAAGACACCGTATTCACTAGACGCGCCTTTGTTCATTCCAAGCCATCGAGCTAGCATGGCGGAGTGGTAGCGTGCTCGTCTCGCACTCCGGAGACCGCGGTTCGACTCCCGAGCTCGGCCAATTTCCTACTCGGTTTTATTTATTTATCTGGTCTGACTAGGAAGGCTAATTAGGTTAATTGGTCAAGTACGTCCCACTAACTTGGAGAATCACTATACAATCGTGTACTGTGCGATGTCAGTGCACGTTAAAGAACCCCAGGTGGTCGAAATTTCCGGAGCCCTCCACTACGGCGTCTCTCATAGCCTTAGTCGCTTTGGGACGTTAAACCCCATAAACCAACCAACCAACCCTTTAATTGTTTGCATGGTTAGTAGCCAAAGTACAATTGGCCCCGTTTGAAATTCGCGCACTGTGACGTCACGACCAATTCGACCAATTGAAAAGCGTGACATTTTCTGTCGACAACTTCTGCTTACAACGATGAGGCATTAAAGGCTTCCGCCTAAAAAAATAACGCCAATAACAAAAGAAAGTGCGCTGGGTTGTCGAAGGGAGAAAAGATCTTTAACACCTACGCTGAATCCGGAGCAAACTCATGGGTGGTCATTCAACCAATCATTCATAATTAAAACTGCGCGAACAAAAACAAGGACACGAGCAAGAAAACAGACAACACACAAAAGCGCAGACTTCCAACTTTTATTCGAAAAGATTGTCGCCGTCTTTTATACCCTCTGTGGATACAATCAACACACCCTCAAACCCATCCGTGATATTTAAAACACGTGCGCTTATCTCCTCTGAATGTCCGAAACAATCCACGTTAATGACCAGGCGCCTAGCGGCACACAAGTGACTCATAAACACGCGCAAATTTTACCTCAAAAAGACGAAGGTCATGAGCCACGTGCCTTGCCCACGACATGTCTAACACGCCAAGAATCACAGAAAAGCAACGAAAAGAAAACAAAAACAATGAATGAAGACGTAAACATGGAAAAGGAGAGATCACTAAAATCTGAGCAAAAAAATGCGAAACCAACAGGAACGCGGAAAACCAACTCTGTGGCCATACATTGGAGCTAAAAAAAGAAGCTAAAAAATTTTTAATCTCATACCTACATGAACAAAAGTCATCTGAAACATGAAACAAGTGTAAAGTGACAACAAACCCATAGAAAGCTAAAAGGGTGACATGAAACAGAGTAAAGTGAGAACCTAACTATAGAAAGCTAAAAGGGTGACGCATGAACCCTACAGTACTAAGAGGAAGGCGAACATCTAACCATGACGGTATGCATTGCTCCCTTCTAGAAACTAGATTTCTTTATCAGACAGGTGAATTGACGGCGTACTCACACATTGATCTGCGCTCTTGGCAATAAGAAAGGCCTCAATAATTTCCCTTTCTGTCTTCCCTCCCGCTTTCGCGAGGAATTCAGCATCTTCTAAAAACGCTCCACAGTCGCGTTTTTCGCACTTCGCGCAGTGAATGGCCATATTGCTTCCTGATTTGCTTGACAAATTGCGCTCATGCTCACTCGCCCTTTCATCAAAGCAACGCCCTGTTTGGCCGATGTACGTCTGGCCACACGATAAGGGAACTTGATAAACGACTTCAGACGCGCATTGAGTGTACATGGTGCTGTGGCTTACTCTGCACTCTTGTCGCCTACCTTCACTATTCATCATGGCGCACACCCTAGACAACTTAACCGGTGCCGAAAACACAAGCTGGACACCATATCTGCCTGCAGTTTTCTTTAGATTATGAGCCACGCGATGAATGTATGGTATAACGCATACTGGTTTATGTTCCTCTTCTCTGCGTCTACGGTTCCCTTGTTTAATCCTTTGTAGCAGGTCTTCGCAAACACTAGAAACTAATCGCCGCGGATAACCTGCGGCATACAGTCTCTCTATCTGCATATTAAGGCTCGATTCCTGATTATGCAATATGACTTTTCAAGCGCAAAACGGCAAACTAGATGAACAATTGCCCTCTTCACTAACTTCGAATGAGCACTGTCATACGGAAGGAACTGCTTTTTCAGTCGCGGATTGTAGGACCCACAGATATGTGAGCTTGTGAAGTGCAAGCTAACACCTAGAAACTGAATCCGACTGTCCTTAGGCAAATCATACGTGAAGTTAAGTCCTGTTCCTTCTGCTTTGAAAACATTAAGGACGTTGCTAACAGTTTCAGAGAGGCCAGACGTGGAAGGGAGGTTAAGGACTACTAGGAAATCATCGACATATTTAAACACGCACACAACATGAAGGTCACCAAGGCGATGTTCCATGCGTCGGTCAAAGCAAGAAAGGAATATACTACACAAAACAGGTGCCACGGAGGATCTTATACAGATGCCACTTTTCTGCACGTAAAACTGCCCTTGATGGCATATCGCAGTCGAGCGCAGGTAAAAGTCCAACAGTTCCAGGAACTGTTCCGTAGACATGCCAACCTCGTTCCGGAAGCTAACTTCACCATGTTCTTCGATATGTTGTCTGACGGCTACAAACAAGGCATCATGGGGAATGGAGTAGAATAAGTCTTCTATATCTACGGAGAAGGCCGTGTTGGCGGAAGGGATGTTCTCTAGCGTGCCAAGAAGTTCTTTCGAGTTGCGGACAAGAAACGGGTCTGGTCCCACTACTTTGTTCAGGTGGCTCTTTAAGAAATCTGCCATCATTCTTTGCCAGCTGTCCTTCTCTGACACTATCACTCGAAGGGGGCAATCCACCTTGTGCGTTTTCCCAGGGAAAAACGCGTGCAGGAACCCCTTCTGGTCCGTCTTGATCTTTTTTGCCATTGAGTCGAGATTAACCTTCCTGAGGAGCTTCCTGGCCTCGCTCTTTTTCTTCTTCTCGGAAAACTCTACCGGTCGAAAATTCTTATTGATAGCCTGCATAGATTTAACGTCAAGCATTCCTGCCGGCATGACTACAAACCCGCCTTCCTTGTCAGCCTGCATTATTGTAAGGCCTTCCTCCTTCAAGAAGCTGACATGTCGTAGACATGTCATGGACAAGGCACGTGGCTCGTGACCTTCGTCTTTTTTAGGTAAAATTTGCGCGTGTTTATGAGTCACTTGTGTGCCGCTAGGCGCCTGGTCATTAACGTGGATTGTTTCGGACATTCAGAGGAGATAAGCGCACGTGTTTTAAATGCCACCGATGGGTTTGAGGGTGTGTTGATTGTATCCACAGAGGGTATAAAAAGACTGCGGCAATCTTTTCGAATAAAAGTTGGAAGTCTGCGCTTGTGTGTGTTGTCTGTTTTCTTGCTCGTGTCCTTGTTTTTGTTCGCGCAGTTTTAATTATGAATGATTCTAACCAACTAGCCCGCCAGAAGATACTTTTGAACCATTCAGCCACATCCCGCAGTACGTCCAGCAGTGTATTACCGATGAAAATGATGACTGCGCTTTCCAAAATGAATGTGGAATTTCCTGCAGGGCATTTTTAGAATTGTTGTCCTCCTACCTCAACAACACGTACACGCAATGGGAAGGCATTACGCTCACGCAGGAGTCCGGTGCGAGAACGGGTTCGAAGGTTGCCCCGGTCCCTAGCAAGATATTTTTTTGCCGGGTTGACAGAAAAGCTGATGAAGTCCTGTACGTTGCATATGTGCGCATTTTTCGGCGTGTTGATCACTGTCTACGGGTTGTCAATGCCCTCCAGCCAGAAACTGCGGCACGTTTTCCAATATTTTTCAAAATAGAGGGTCCGGCCTCAAGTTGACCCATGAAGTTCCTCAGCATCATCATCATCATCAGCCTGACTACGCCCACTGCAGGGCAAAGGCCTCTCCCAGGTCTCTCCAATTAACCCTGTTCTTCGCCAGTTGCTGCCACCGTATTTCCGCAAATTTCTTAATCTCATCCGCCCACCTAACTTTCTGCCGCCCCCTGCTACGCTTGCCTTCTCTTGGAATCCACTCCGTTACCCTGAAGGACCAGCGGTTATCTTGCCTTCGCACTACATGCCCTGCCCAAGCCCACTTCTTCCTCTTGATTTCAACTAGGATGTCATCAACCCGCGTTTGTTCCCTCATCCACCCCACCAGCTTCCGATCTTTTAGCGTTACAGCTATCATTTTTCATTCCATAGCTTGCTGCGTTGTCCTTACCTTAAGCTGAACCCTCTTTGTTAGCCTCCACGTTTCTGCACCGTAGGCGAGTACCGGTAAGATAAAGCTATTTTTAGATTAGTAGCTCACGCTGGAACCCAGCTACCTGTGTTGGCAATGCTCCCATAGGAGAGAAAAGCCTCTGCTAAACTATAAGTCCTTCCATTCGAAACTAATAAAAAACGGGATCGTTACTGGATTCATCATGAACCAACTCGCCCAAACTAGAGTTTTACTTTACTGGATTCATGGGTATTTCAGTGATGAAATCTTGTAGACACAATATGAGCGATATTCTCAAAGCCCAGGTTCACCGCTGCATGGAGGCTTGTTTCGGGGACTCAGCCGTTGTTTAGTGTGCTGATATAAAGCCCTACGGACGTTAAAAAATTCAGGGGGACACTTTGTTGACCTTAAGTGCGGTGAGGCGAAAGCCTTTAGCGCAGTGTTGCTGCTTTTGTCATTGAAGTGTGGTTAAGATGTTAATTAAGTACACAATTGTTTGTAAATCTTACATGCTGGAGACGCTAAGAGACTTAAGAGATCAGGCTAAGAGACTTAAGGAAGCAGGATATCCAGCTGAGCTTATCACTTTGGGTTGCAATAAAATAATTAAAAAGCTTAAAGCGCCGACATTGCTGCCGTCTTCACAGCAAGAACAGAAACGGAAAAAGTTCGCAGTCCTTCCCTATGTGCATCGCCTTTCTCATGGACTTAAAAATGTGGCCCATAGGTATAAAGTTGATGTGGTTTTTTCGGCCCCGAATAAGCTCAGTAAAATTTGTTCAGCAGTAGAAAATAAGTCCCGCAACCCCAAGAAATCTGTAGTGTCCTGTGGTGTTAAGCACGCTAAAAGTTTTGTGCCGTGCTCCAAAGGGGTAGTTTATAAAATCCCCCTATCCTGTGGTCAGATATACATTGGGCAAACGGGACGTTGTATCAACACACGACTCGGAGAACATCTCAATTCATTTGAATCTAATCGCTCCACTAATCTAGTTGATCATTGCCGAGAGTGTCAATCATGTTTTCCGTCCTTACATTTTACTGACATTTTGTACAAACACCCCGACCATTGACCAGGGAAATTATCGAGGCCTACAACATGGCAAAGAAACCAAGATTGTGTGTCAGCAAACCATCCCTGCTCCTGCGTGACTGTGAGGTTGCATATCTGGACATCACATAGCAACACATGCGTTCTGTTTTTGGTGTTTTCTTGTTTTTGTTTTTTGTTTTCTGTTTCCTTTTATAAGCGTTTTTCCTGTGATTAAACTTTAGTTGAGAGTCAGCGCTTGTTCCTGTGTATTCTTGTCTCGTCCCCGTTTGTTCGCGCTGTTTTTTGCATAATGTATCACCAACTCGCCCGCTTAACTATCCTGCTGAAGGGCGTTTGGGAGGCATCCGTCTGATTCGACGCCTTTCTGCGAACATTCTCCAGCGTCCCGGACAAGGAGAACTACATATTCGTTGGCAGGAAGTAGCGTAGCCATTAGCACGCTCGGCTGCGTAACGGAAGGATGGTGGTTCGAATCTCATCGTGCACGAAGAATTTTTTCTAGTGTGGCTAGAAAAAGCGTGACACCTCTGCTTACAAGATTCTGCTGACAACCGTCTGTCCACAATGATGAGACATTAAAGGCTTTCGCCTTGAAATCTCCAATGCTAGAGTTTGAGCAGCGCAATAGTACGAACGAAACAATGAATAAAGTAGCAGTAATGCACCCCCCCCCCCCCCCCACATCCACTCCCTCTCGCACAAATTTAAGAAAGTGGGCGGTATCGTGTCAATGTTTTATTCTCAGCTCCCAATAAAATAGGTTAAGTGGAGCAGCGGTCAAAATAAACGTAAAAGGATGGAAGGGAAGGACAGACTGTAAAATAAATCATGAAACCAGGTTTGTGCGTAAGCTTGCTGTCGTCTTCCAGATCCCGTTGTCCTGTGGCCGCACCGTTTACAGAGCGCAGCTCTTCTGTTTGACCCGCCGCGGCGGCTCAATGGTTACGGCGCTCGGCTGCTGGCCCGAAAGACGCGGGTTCGATCCCGGCCGCGGCGGACGAATTTCGATGAAGGCGAAATTCTAGAGGCCCGTGTGCTGTGCGATGTCAGTGCGCGTTAATGAACCCCAGGTGGTCGAAATTTCCGGAGCCCTTCACTACGGCGTCCCTCATAGCCTGAGTTGCTTCGGGACGTTGAACCCCAACAAACCAATCTTCTGTTTGAGACCAGATGGCGCCACAGGCGCGTTCGGATCTTGGCGCCATTAAGGGGCCTCGTAAGTCGCCGGCGCGCCGCAGCACTAGTAACGTCGTGTGTGGCTGTCGAATGCGTTCTTTCTGCAAAGATGTGAAAAGGCAGAGGAAGTACGTCCCGTGTTGTGGATTGCAAGGATAGCGACAGAGAGTTAAAGGTGTTGTATGAGATCGTTTGCGAGCTTCACGGCCCCGATCTGCACAAGGACGTATACACTGCCCCTGTTCGCGCTCTTTAGCCATACACCTTTCCGAACGAGCGAACACAACACGTCCGCCAGTACAGACAGCCGATATAGAAAGAAAGGTTTCGATCTTGGAACGTCTGCGCGGGTAAGTCCACAACATAGCCGCATGAGCAAGCTGTTCCGCCGCCGAAACCGGGACGGCGTGCTGTCAGATGTTGGCGGTTGCGCCTGCGTGTGAAGCGAAACCACATTGAATGAATGAATGAATGAATGAATGAATGAATGAATGAATGAATGAATGAATGAATGAATGAATGAATGAATGAATGAATGAATGAATGAATGAATGAATGAATGTTTATTTTTCGACAGAAATACAAAAAAAGTCTGTCGAGGAGGCTGAAAAAAAGGCAACGAATGCCTGACTAAGTGTCAGCCCCCTTTCTGAAAACACAAAACACTCGAGCAACAGGGGGTAAGAAAAATTACATAAAGTATATACATACACTTAAAATGGAAGGTAAGTAACATGCAATCAATAATAAAAACAGTGAACGCAAGTTACACTTTCAAGGAAAACAATCACAGCTGAATAGATAACAGGTACAAGTTCACTTTTTTTTTTAAGTTTCCTAGAGATGGCGATTCGTTTACAATACTGAGGATGGTAGGATGATGATTTAGAAAATCTGGAATTATAAAAGATAGCTTTTGCATACCATAGTTTGTCCTTATCTTGCCTGTGTTGTACGTAGTGTGTCTTGTATTATATGTGTGCTCTTTTGGAAGGTATGTTTTGAAAAAGGCGCTTTCATTATGGCTGATCTCTCGAAATATTACAATAGCTGTTTTTTTGTTAATAAGATTTTGTATTGTTAATGTACTATTCTTCTTGAAAAGGGGCGCAGAATGACTTCTATAGGGCGTATTTTCAACGACACGTATCATACGTTTCTGCAAGGTTAGCAAGCTGTCGATGTTAGTTTTCGTCGTGGTACCCCAGACAGATAAACAGTATTGGAGGCGCGAATGTACTAGGCTATAGTACAACTGTTTTTTTAATCGAGAAGGAAAGAGATGCTTTAGTTTATTAATAATGCCGATGGATCGTGCAATGTTGGTTTTCACGCTGTCGACGTGGGCGGTCCAGTTTAAGTTTTCTTCAAACGTAACACCAAGGAACTTATGGCAAGTGGAGCGCTGGACGACTTCATCACGGAATTGATCACAAGTTAAGGTGTGTCACAGAAGCGCCTGAGGCCGAGTGAGCAACGGAAAAGAAGAACGACTTGCGCTCCTGCATAGCGTTACTGTAGATTGTGCAGTGCACAGCCGTTCGAGCGGACACCTGTTAACCGCCAGTACACCTTTCAAGGCGAAAGCCTTTAATGCCTCATCGTTGTCGACAGAAGCTTGTCAGCAGAGGTGTCACGCTTTTGAGGGGTGTCCACCGAGATATGTCAGAGAGTTACTGCGTAATTTCCTTTCCTCAAATACAACATTCATTTTCTTCATTACGGCTCCTCTTTCTCTTTCTTCTTTCACTCCCACTTCCTCCCTTCCTCTAAAAACAGATAACGGGTGTCCACCGAGATGACAGAGAAATACTGCGCCATTTTTTTTCCTCAAAAAGCGTTGCGTTCAGAGGGCAAAGCATCGCGCCGAACGGGTGGTGGCGTTCCGTAGACTACCTGGCAGCGCTACAAAACGCTGTCACGTTCCACTCCTAAAGGCCAAGCTTAAGCGTCATTAATTAGCAGTTAATTAGGATCTAGTCATCAATCAGTAATTAGCCGCTAATTAGACATTCGTCATTATTTCGTAATTGGTCATCAATTATGTGTGACGTTAGCCTGTGATGACTCCACCAGTGCCACAGAGGCAGTCAAAGTGGTGCGGAAAACGCTTTCGCCTCTACTCACTTTAGACAGCCCCCGAATTTTTTGCACGCCGCCTTGGTGCTACTGTTGAACTTCGCTCCAGGAAGCGCGGTTTTCGTGGACCATATTCGGAACAAAGCATTTGCCCTACGGCTGCTGTGCTCTGCGGTTGTCCGTTCCTCGCGGTCCATGAAAGAAAGTCACTAAAAGTGACCTCGCAGGCCAGCGCTCACAGTGAAGCTCATTACCACCAACGAGACCTCGAGCATTTTCATGTCCGCATATCGAGTGCGGAGCGTAACACAATCTCGTGTGAGGCTAACGTAATTGTGAGTGTAGCATAAACGCGTTGCCATGAGCGTGATATTACATTTATATCGGAAATCCTCCGAAACGATTGCACGCAACTTAGTGAAGCTATATAGGCTGCTGCGGTGTTGCTGCCATGATAGCTAACATTTGTGTACATATTTATTTTTGCCACCTTTCTGTGTTAACAAATCAGTAGGAAACATTTTAAGATGCCGAAGCACCGTTAAAGGTTGTAAACAAATGCGTACGATGTGCATGTGAACGTTTTAGAGCGATGTGTGCATGCATGTACCCAATACGACAACGACCTGCGCAGCCGCGGGAGTAATAAGGGAGCAATTACTCATTTACATCCACCCGAGCGCAGCCATACGACTACAACTACAAAGTCGTATGGCTGCCCTAAAACATCCCTAAAACATTGGACCCCCTAAAACATTAGACCAGCAACCGCAGGAGCTTCAAATCTTTCTGTTTTAGACAATAGCAATAAAAAACAATCAGCAAAGCCTTCAACGGAGACAATTACAAGCATTCAGGCGATCAACTCGTTGGCCCGAAGAGGCGAAGAGCTGAGCGCCTCTTCGGGATATGAAGCCCGATTATGTTTTCAGCCTCACGTGGTCATATTAGGGTTCCAACATGTCCTTTCAAGCTTTGGCCAAGACCTAGTGTCGTCTTCCCACTCCTCTACAACCGTATCAGCCGAAACACTGCCTGTCGGCACCGAACCACCAGACGCAGCAGCCGTCGTGACGAGGCGCGCGCCGAGCGGTCAGGGGGCGAGTAATGGCGGCGTGATCACGTGATCAAAGATGGCAGCCCCCATGACACGGCGCTGTAAAGCGTCGATGACAGACAGGCCGGAATATTAACGTGAGACTTCCAGAGCTCAAAGCGGACTTATTCTAACTTGGAAAAACACTATTTCACCTGCGAGTACTTGTGCGCCGTTTCTTGTCGATACATAAATTTTTATGTGCACAATGATCGTTATAGCAGAGAAATCGCAGAAGCTTATCATATATCTAGGAAAGCAAATGGCTGTGTTAGCCAGACTCCAGTTGCCTTCTAAACAAAACGAGATAGGGGAGAGAATCAGTGATAAACGGACGTGCGTGCATGAGGAGATTTTTATCGGTGGTTTGACTACGAAAATCGCGCACATTTTCCAATGAACGCAATCGACTGCTCAGCGCAGTATGTGTCCTCTCTGTTTCGACTCCGGTAGCGCTTATAGCGCCACCACTAGCGCTGCACTGTTGCGCATGAATATTCGTTTTGTACGAAAATTCGCTAGTAGCGAATATTCACATAAATATTTGATTCGTGTTGGATTCGGTTACGAAAGAGTGCTGAAAGACTTTTTCTTCTTTGGATGCCTAGACGCGAGGAGCAGCTCGACCTGTATGCCTCGGGGAAAAGCGCATGGAAAAATTGCCATCATGGAGACCACGCTGTTCGTTTCAGCGCAAAGATGGTACGCAGTCCCGTTTTAGGTACTGTTCGGGGGAAGCTGACGTCAGTTCAGCGGAAAGAGAAGTGATACAAGCAAAGTGCCAACACACATCCGGCTCGCTCGGGTGATAAGCGGGCGTTCTCCTGAAAAGGTCTGAGCATCCCTTCCCAGTACCACTTCAGCAAAAAACAGCTGGCGCGCAACGACGAGAGAGACGCTTGTTTTTCCGTCCGTTGTCTGATGGTGCACTCAGATTATTATTATGAGATAGCGGGTCAAGAGTTTGCATAACTGGCTGAGCAGTGCGAAAGAGTGGTAAGCTAGAATTCCTAATCGAGCTTGGCTAGCCTCGGACCAGCTGACGGAGTGCGTGGCGTTGATGACCCTGACCCAGAACGTCCTCGACACTCAATATTGCGTTGAAAAAGTTTTCTCCCTTTCTTTCTCTCTCTCTCTCTCCTAATCGAATTTTAGAGATTCTACCCTCAGCTTCTACAACAGTGCAAACAAATTATGAGACGGAACATAGATGAACACATCTGCTGCACACAAGAGTTGAGCAGAAGAGGAGCGCGCTGAGATATACTGACTATTACATCACTTAGAGGAATTTGAAGAAAAATTCTCCTGGCTAAAACGTTGAATTGCTCGCCCTCAAATTTTTTGCACAGGTGATTTTATCGGTACTTTTCTTATATATGCGTTTGGGTTGGGTACTTGCTGAACCAGTGAGAATTAATGGACACTCCGGATCGTATGCGACGCTGCCGGGCCAAAAACGATGGATGGATGGATAGCAGCGCCCCCTTTGAAACGGGGTAGTGGCAATTGCCACTATGCTCAGCTTTTCTTACATTATTTTTTTTCAACTGTGTTGTTAATTCTCATTGAAATTCGTCATCTTCTTTCACTACGGTTTCCTACACTTCTAACCTTATGTCACATCTCTGCTTTTCAGCCACCAATCCTCCGATCGCTGTTTGCTAATTTCCACTGCAGATTTATTTACATGACCATTGTTATCTTTAAACCCTGGGGCCTCCGGAAGAGTGACTGTGCCTGCATCGACGTGCGGATGGATACCATCACATTTGAGTATATGGTGTTCAATTGTTTCCACAGATCTACCACACACTGCACATGTGTCATCTTCTTCGTTAAATTTCTTTTTGTAGCTGCGCGTTCTAAGACACCCTGACCTAGCTTCAAAAAGTAGGGCACTGCCTCTTGAGTTATCATAGAAAAATTCCTTTCTGATCTGCCTTTTCCAGTACCTACACTATGTTTCTTTTCCATTGAATTCATCCAATTTTTAACTTCCGGGTTTTTAACCTGTCTTTTAATGCTCTTTCTTTCTCCGTCCTCATGACTTGCATACTTACTGGTTAGTTTCCTAGTTCTCTTCCGCCACTGTGAGTCAACGCTCTCTCTGTATAAGTATTTAAAAACCTTAGCTGCCCACCTCTTACACAGCTGCACCAGCAGCGCCAACTGTTGGCGGCGGCAGATCGAATGACAAAAGTGGACGAATACAACACGCCGACCAAAGAGCGCCCCTATCATTTAGAAGGGCGAGAGATGGCGCTTCTGGTTCAGCTGCTGTGAAACCGTCTTTTTTGGTCCGGCATCGCCGCATACGATCCGAAGTTTCCACTAACTCTCACGGGTTCAGACGAGTACCGAACCTAAACGTAGCTCGACAAGCCGCCGGGTGCCCACTCAAAACTTCAGTGCTTTTGTATTTTTTGTTATTGCATCTCTTTTGCTTTCTTTGCGTGACATGGTTGCTTTATTATATTTATCATTATTACTAATTGTTATATTCGTGTTTTATGCACCCCCCCCCCTACTACCTGCCTGAACCAATTGGGCCTAAAGTATTGTGGAATAAAAATAAACATAATTACGACTAAATGCCACCGCTACGAGAAATTTGCGAACAATCCGGCGATTTAGCCGGGAGAAATTTTTCTTCTATTCTCTCTGGGCTACGCAACAGTTGCATGCATGCCTACCTAACCTCAAGCAACGTCACACAGTTGCAAGGCTGTGCTTGTACCACAAAATGTATCATAACTTTTCTTCCAACTGTCCTATCCAGCCTGCTCATCGTTCTTCAGCCCGCACAAGCCACCAAAATGCCGTTTACCCACCTCATGCTCGCACCGTGACCCATCTCCATTCCTTCTTCATCCAAACAGCGCGTGACTGGAACAGTCTTCCCACAAGTACCATCCTTCATACAAACCCGGACCATTTTAAGAAAACCATCGAAAAAAATGTTATTAACACCAGGTTGCTAGCCCACCCCTCATGTAATGCCCTCATTATGGCCCTTGAGGTATGTGTAATAAAATATAAACAGCGTATACGAACTAAGACAGCATTTGATGAAGCCAAAGGAAACGTACGGAAATATTCGGTTGTTTTTTGGTGTTGCATGTTGGGAACGAAAGTAAAAGATGGCATAATTTTAAAAAGTCGGGAATGCAAGATTCCGCGGGTCGGATCCGAAACTTCGACATCCGCACTGCGGCGTTCGGTGGCCTAGCAACTCAGCCACGGCAGTTGCTGCTTCTTCTTCACTCCTCGCAGGTATCTGTGTGAAGTGTATCCTAATATTGACAGTGCTCGCTAGGGCCACCATCAATACTATGGTCAAAGGGAGCTTTTTTAAGACGTTTTTAAGACGTTTCAGATTAGTCGTCAGAAGAACAACAATTAATCATTTCAGATTAGATTGTTGTCCTTATCGAACAGCCAAGGCAAATGCATGCATCCCTTGCCTACAAGTGTTGACTCCCTTGTATTGTGCCCTGGGCGTTGCGCGAGCTGTACTCAGTTCGTGCAAATCGTGCTGTCACAGCGGCACCTCCACTCGTCACGCGCTTTCTCGCAGAGATAAGGCGAACACACGAGGTCGAACCTTCCCTTATCCAAACATTGTTGCGCTCCCATTGTCTTTCTAGAAGCACGCGGAAGGCCGAAACGGGTGATATCGGCGTCCAGCTGGCCAGTCGGAGTGCTCTTTCGTGAGAAAGGGGCCACTTGATGGCGGTGCGGTCTTTCGCACTACTTTGCCTCCCTCGTCGGCAGCTCCAGCGGGCTCTGGGCGGTGTTCGGGCAAGGGCAGCGAAGTGCGAGAAACACGCGCGAACTGTGCGGGAGCGTTCTGCCCTCATTAAGGCGAAAGCCTTTAATGCCTCATCGTTGTCGACAGATGGTTGTCAGAAGAGGTGTCACGCTTTTCGGTTGGTCGAAATGGTCATGACGTCATAGAGCGCGGATTCGAAGTAATGAGGTCACCCACGGATGCCTGACGCCAACTTTTGGAGCAGACGACAACTAATAAAATAGTTGTCGTCCGCTCCGACAGGGGGCGTAAGGCGTCCGTGGGTGACCACATTACATACCTCATTACTGCGAACAGAGCCATCGATACAACCGTATTCGTCGAAGCAGAGAGCGAGAGAGAGAAAGTCGTGCTAAAGAAGCAGTCAGAGTGTGTAGTTGTAATGTGTAGTCAAATAAAGCACTAGTACAGCACAAACAGTCTCGCACTCAGTGCCAAACAGTGCGCCAGGAAAAGCTTTCGCCTTGCAGCACTTTAGAGAGCCATAGTGCCCCCTGAATTTTTTTTTTTTTTTTTTGCAGCACGCGCGTGGTTTTCCAACTACTGCCTTCGAGAGCCGTTTAAAAAGGCATTCTCTATACATGATATGACACCACCTACGTGTGAGGAAGACGAATTGCACAGAAGTAGCCAGGCGGCCTTGAAAGTGATCATCGAACGGTGCGAACGTCTGCTCCGCACGTACCAACTTCCAAGCCCTGCGCCTCGCGCTGCGTGTTCACGGACCCGATTTGCATTTCCACGTCACACCTATGCCTCGGCGAAGCGAGGCGTCGCGAAGATGAACACAGGCTGATTGGCTTGTGCATCTATCCTCCACAGTCTCGCAAGTGCCTTCAGAACATCCCAACCTCAGTTACGCTTGTTCATAACAGTCAAGCACACTTACTAAAGTTCATTCGTTGCGGTGCCTTGGAGACACTATCTCGAGCAAATTAGCCTAATCGGATAGTGCATCACAACCAACTCGTCTCTGTCAGACTAAGGCTATACTTGACACTGCTTCTGTTCGAAAAATAGTGTATGAGACATTCGTCCTTACAAAACTTGAAAACGCTCCCGCTTCATGGAATCCTCATCAGGCATATTTAATTTACGCCTATACGCAGTTCAGAGCCGTCAACCTCTGTTCGTAACCTGAAGCTGAGATTGAAACCTTAATACAAACCTTAACATTCGCTTAAGCTCCAAACGCTTCAGCACCGACGCAAGATGGCAAGGCTTTGCCTCTTTCATCAATTGCATTACAGCTTTCCAGACCTCCGTGGCACGTTGCTTACAGATCACATCAGAACATAGCGTCGTCTCTTTTATTCTTGCAGAATTCAGTGTTTACGCGGATTAGTAACAGTCGTCACAAAACCTTTTCAGGCGACTGCAATTAAAACAGAAACCAACTTCCGGACTCTATTGTAGGCGAGCACGACCCTACCACCCTACTATATTTAGTCAGTCATTAATAGGTAATTTCAGCCAATAAATGACCAGAATCTGTTGAGCGAATTGTTTTCACGTGTAGAATTTCGTCTGGTTTTGTTCCTACATTTCTGCTACCTTTTCGCCACTTTGCATTGAATAACTTTGCATCGTATTACTTTACTCAGTACTAGACTGTAGATTGTAGGGCCAAAAAGTACAAAAAAAAGAAAAAAACTGCAGTCTGCGCCCGCCTTATGACACAGAGCGGTGGTTTAACAATGCGGGAAAGGTGCCAGAAGGCACCCAGCATGACGGTCTGAACTAGGTAGCGCAAAGGCAGGTCAAATGTCTGCGCCCTTCGCACACGAGCTGTAATGCCTTCGACTACCGAAGACCACACGCCATCTCATATTCCAGTAGTAAAATGGCAGTTTGGGCGAGTTGGTTATGCATCTTGTAATAAAACAGCGCAATGGGCACATTACAAGAACGGAGAGAAGACACACACGGCGCCGTGTGTGTCTTCTCTCCGTTCTTGTCCTGTGCCCATGCGCTGTTTTAGTACAAGATCCATATTCCAGCGCAGTCGTAGGTCACGCCTAAAATGCGCATCTGCGCGCACCACTGCAAATGTATCGCAGACGTAATACGAGTCTGGGGATACCCCACAAAAAAGTAACGACTCTTCGAGTAATTAAGAGCAGCCCCAGACAAGGAGGCATACTCACGA
The DNA here is from genome assembly GCF_055824585.1 of Amblyomma mixtum. Lineage (NCBI taxonomy): Eukaryota > Metazoa > Arthropoda > Arachnida > Ixodida > Ixodidae > Amblyomma > Amblyomma mixtum. The sequence continues at coordinate 117,373,918 of NC_143021.1, forward strand.
AAAACATTTGTTTTCAAGCAGGCTGCGTTCATCAGCTAAGTACAGAGTGATGTCATCCGCATAAGCGGTGGTGCCCGTTTCGTGTAGCATAAACATACTAGTTGAGTTAGAGCCTAGCTCGCGGCAGGGATTCCAACCGGCGACCAATGTTAGGTGTGTTGACGCTCGCTATTCGATCGCTGCTCATTTCTTTTCGGCGCCTTGTAAGCTGTCCCGTTTGTGCGCGCTAACTAACAATGAATCAAGAACAAAAGCAGGCTGTGGTACAAACCACAAAATCAAGTTTGTGTCCTGTATAATGGGAGTAGTGTATGAAATCCCGCTTAGTTGCGGTTCAGTTTACGTGGGACAAATGGGACGCTGCATTAATAAGCGCCTACAAGAACATAAAGTTCGTTAGGCTCTCACAGCGGCATGAATTTGCCAAAACACTGCCTTTCGTGTGACAAAAAATGCACGCCACTCTTTGAGCGTACAAAGATAATCGGAAGTGCCAAAGACCAGAACACACGTGAGGTCATCGAAGCCTGGCAGATTGATAGATATGGGCCCGATAAGTATGTAAGCAAGTCTTCGGTCCATCTGTACAAGAAGGAACTGAAGTTCCTGAACTCGATTAGATAAAGATTGCTTGTAGCGCATGCGTAGGGTTGTTGATGGAAGGAAGATGTGTTTCAATAAACAGTTGCAAGTCCGCGCTCGTCCTGTCTACTTCTTCCCTGTGTATCGTCCTTTGCGTGGTTTTCGTTCTAAGTTCATGCATTACCAACTAGCCCCCCATCGTACACTCCTTAGATGAGTTCGGTTGTATCCATGGTTTTGTTCGCACTAATGAGGTATATAATGTAATCACCCATGGACGCAGTTGGATTCCCTCTTGATCTCGTAGAGGGAAATTGGGTTAAAGATGATTGTTGTAGGATTCTTGACGTCTTGAAGATTCGTTTTTGCTCAATCACATTGCAAGAGGACACTTTAGGAGAGGTTAACTTTTATAACAATTAAAAGCACAACGGAGGATACAAGCAAGGAGAAAACATATTTACACTTGACTGGCTCGCAGTTCTAGGTGACGAAACCAGCCCTCGGTCCTGCCGAAGCAGCGGGTTTTAAATCCCATGTCCCCGCCCTCGGTGGGAGAATAACCAATCAAGTACTATACAAACATCCACCCAATAACTTATTGGGGAAAGGAAAATACCACCAATCAGCAATTGGGGAAAGAATAACACAACCAATGAATGATTGGGGAAAGAAGGTAACTCATCGCGACACTGTACACATATGCACACTTTCCACCATCACGATTTCGGATAATTATGCTTTCCCGCTGCGAGCTTCGCGAACACTCGCTTTCCCAACGTCCGGTTGCCGCCAAGTTCGAGGAACGCCATTTCAACTCATCTGTTTCTCGTCGTCGCTACTCATGCCTGCAGCTAGCGTGACAATATGTCAAAGCATGCCGCTGCAGACATGGTACAAAGAGCCACGCACTGTGGCGCGGGTCAGCCTCGCCGTACACACGTGCACACAGGATGCCGCCTAACGACTCAGTCCATGAGGGGAGTTTGACGTCTCCTGTAGTCCCCCGCCATTCGGCGCCTCCCTTCTCCCGCTGGGTTCACTGACCCCTTTCTGTGCGGTTGTACGGAGGGCCTAAGAAAAAGGACTTAATGGGCATTCCCATAAAGCGACCGGATGCAGCAAACAAAACACGGCACCGCGAACTTCACTCCTCCCAACCAAGAATGTCACACAGACACTTGTCAGTGGGACATTAAAGTTCAGCCACGGTGTCCAA